>NC_056746.1:1093929197-1094113279 GCF_019279795.1 Protopterus annectens | reverse complement strand
GGCCATTAAAGTGAATCCCCGATGTTCCACCCAGTCAGAGGGATGCAGCAGCACAAGTTCTAAAGCTGCTAGAAAATAGTCATCCAAACAATCCCACCAGACCAAATAGGATTCGGATTTTACTCAAGATTCTTTTTAGTGCCAAAAAAGACAGGAAAGTGGAGGCCAATTTTGGACCTTAGCTTTCTGAACAAGTTCATTAGACAAACAAAATTCTGGATGGTCACGGTTCAGTCCATCCTTCCATTTCTGGAAAAAGACAATTGGATGTGCTCCATAGATCTTCAGGATGCGTATTAACACATAAAAAAGGACAAATGACCCAGAAGTTATCTCTGCTTCTGACTGGGAGCCAGTCACTACCAATTTCGAGTACTGCCCTTTGGTCTCTCCACAGCCCTCAGGGTGTTCACCAAATGCATGGCAGCTCACTTGAGTCTGCAAGGTTCCACGTGTTTCCAGATTTGGACAGTTGGCTCCTTACTGCTCCAACCAAGAGTTTACATCTTCAAGCCGTACTCTATACTCTGAAACTGGCAGATATGCTAGGAATCTCAATAAACAAGGAAAAGTCAAAGGTGGTACTGGTTCAAAAATTAGAGTTCATTGGGGCAACATTTGACACTAGATCCTGCCTAGTTGCTTTACCTCATCACAGGTTACAGAGGTTGAGATCTCAACTCCAAGTGATACTCTCTCAAGACCTAGTCCCAGCCCGATTGGTCTTACAACTTCTAGGTTTCATGGTGGCATTGATCACTTGGTCCCATTAGCAAGATTCCATATGAAGCTGCTTTAATGGCTCCTAGCATCCCAGTGGTCTATAATGACACACCCAGTGTCTTACCCAATCTGCATAACAAACCGATGCAACCAGAACCTGAACTGGTGGATGAAGCCAGAAGAGAACTTATGGTGTCGTTCCTTTTCACTCCCTCTACCCAAAGCCACAGTCACCATGGACCCCTCCCTGATGGGGGGGGGGGGCATTTTCAGGGAAGAACCATCCAAGGCAGTTGGTCCCCCTTGGAGGCCAATCTGCATATCAGTGTCCTAGAACTGAGGGTGGTGGTCCTAGCATTGCAAGCATTCCAAGCGGCCCTCCCATCGGGGACAGTTGCTGTCCAATCAGACAATATGTCAGTAATCTG
The DNA here is from genome assembly GCF_019279795.1 of Protopterus annectens. Classification (NCBI taxonomy): domain Eukaryota; kingdom Metazoa; phylum Chordata; order Ceratodontiformes; family Protopteridae; genus Protopterus; species Protopterus annectens. The sequence goes on along the minus strand of NC_056746.1, from coordinate 1,094,112,128 downwards.
GTACACCAACAAGCAAGGAAGAGCCAGATCCTACCCATTATGTTGGGAAGCCCTGAGAGTGTGGCAATAGGCGATATATTCCAACCGCTTTCTCTTAGCAACGCACATTCCCAGGAACTCCAATGTGATTGCAGATAAACTGAGCAGAAACATTCTGATGTCTCACGAGTGGTCTCTCAATCCCATAGTAGCGACACAAATATTTTGTCATTGGGGCCAGCTTTGCTGCAATCTCTTTGCCTCCTCCTTGAACCACAAGTGCAGCAGCTACTTTGCCCTGAATCCCCCTCAGGGGGAGGCACAGAGAGATGCTCTGATACACAATTGGCCCCCGGGTCTACTGTATGCTTTTCCTCCCCATCCCCTCATTCCACAGTTCTTAAAGAAGGCACAATGGTTGAGAAGCAAAGTAATCCTCATTGCACCCTATTGGCCCTGTCAAGTCTGGTTCCCCTTCCTTTGGCCTTACCTGGTTCACCACCAGAGGACTCTAGATCCAACCCCATGACTCTTGACTCATCCACAGGGGCTGGTCCATTCCAACCTTTCGAGTCTCAAGCTGACTGCTTGGTTTCTCCACTTCCACTGATTGACAGGCAGAATAATCAATCTTTCCCAGTATGAAGGATACTTCTGGCCTCTCATAAACCATCCAAAAGGAAACTTTATCATAGTAAATGGGACAGGTTTGTGATCTGGGCTAAAGAACAAGAACTAGACTCCTTTTCAGCCCTTGTCCATAAGGTCTTGGAATACTTGTCAACTTTACTCCAGTCAGGAGCCTCAGCCTTTACCATCACAGTTCACTTAGCAGCTATCGCCAGTTTTCATAATGACTTTAATGATTCTTCATTAATGTCCCACCATCTGAAAAACCTTCCTAAAGGGAGTCATACATTTGAGACCACCTCTTAAAGACCTTACTGAACCTTGGAATTTGACGCTATTCTTACAGACTTTAACTTGTCCACCATATGAGCCTTCAGCCACCTGTGATATAAAGTTTTTGTCCTGGAAAACTTTATTCCTGGTAGCCATCTCCTCAGCCAGGAGAATATCAGCGTTGCAGGCTTTGTGTGTAAATCGCACATACATGATTTTCCATTCACTTTGGACTAACCCCACCTTTCTGCCCAAGGTTATTTCAGATTCAAATCTCAACCAGTCCATTGATTTGCCATTTTTTTCCCAACATTTTCTAACAAAGGTGAATACCGTTTACACTTGCTAGAGATGCACAGACAATTATGTTTTTACTTAAACAGAACTAAATCATTCAGGAAATTGGACCAGCTGTTCCTTTCCTTTTCAGGTCCAAGATTGGGCAAGTCAGTTTCCAAAGTCACTTTATCAAAATGGTTAAGAGATTGCATTACCTTTGTCTATCAACAGAACAAAATAACTCTACCAACTAAAGTCAAGGCTCACTGCACCAGATCAGCGTCCACTTCGGTGACCTTTCATTCTAGAGCCTCTATGGACTACATTTGCATTGCAGCTACCTGGGCAGCACCTCATGCCTTTATTACTCATTACAAATTGGATATGGTCTCCAGGGGAAGAGCATCCTTTGGTTCAATGGTGCTCAGGAATATCCTTCCATAGGGCCTTCCAGGACATAAAGTAGCTAGGGACTCTGTCCCATCAGTAAGGAATGAATGAAGATTAACAACATCAGATGAAGAAATTATGTTCTTACCATAACGTTCCATCTGTGTTGTTGATCTTCATTCATTCATTACGTCCCACCCTCCTACCTCCCTCCAAAAGACTCCTGAGGGTTTGGATTTGGTCCTGGTTACGTGATAGGTCAGTTGCTCAGATAAAGCCTCCACTTTTTATATCCTTATGGGCAAACTTGATCTGAGGAGATGAGGAGAGTGGGACTATGGGTAAGGCTTAACTTGAGAATTTTTTGGCTGGTGCAAGCTTGTTATATTGGCCGAGTCAGTTCCAAGGACGGAACCGAGAACCATCAGTAATGAATGAATGAAGATCAACAACACAGATGGAATGTTATGGTAAGAACAAAGCTTCTTTTTATCATTCTATCAGGAAATGCAAATGTTTCCATTGCCTTACTGATGAAATCCCAACTTACTCTGTCAAATGTTTTCTCTGCATTAAAGCCCTTAAACAACAGTAGTATTTTCTTACATTCTGCTTCCCTCTGGATCACCACTATTCTGTTAATGTTGTCAAATGTTTGTCTTCCCTCCATAACACGACATTGGTCCATGTCTATCAGTGTTGGCAACACTTTTGCCATTCTTTTAACAATTGTAGACCTAAATACTTTATAATCATGTTTAGAACTGAAATGGGCTTATATGAAGCTGGATCTGATCTGTCTTTACTGTCTTTAGTTATTGCAGCCACCATAGGTTTTTTCCAGGATGTTAGTTCTTCCCCTCCTATTAAAATACTGTTAAACAAAACCTTCCAGATCTTTATCATTTTCTTCCTTCCTAGCTTCCAAACCTCTACCAGAACACCATCTATTCCTGGAGACTTTCCCGTAGATTGGTTATAAATCACCATTTTATATCATCTCCTCTTATCTTAACTGTTAAATGTTGAACATCATCTATCTTTAACCTTAGAATACTTAAGTCCTTCATAAATATTCCTTTTTGTACTTTTTCTTGATTTTCCCACTTCTCTGCTTTATACATATTTTTTATGAGATTTCTGAAATATCTGTGATACCTCTACAGGATCTCTGGTTATTTTTCTTGTAATAAGCTTCCTAAGTTTGGCAACATCCCTTTCTGCTTTCTGTTGCCTAAATGGTTGTGCCAAACATTTATTTTTTTTTGCTGTGGAGTTATTAGCAAAGCACTGTTGTTTAACAGCAATCTTTCTAAACTCATGCATATTATCCAGGTACTTCCTTATTGTCTCTTTAGCACTCCGCAATTACACTGCTTCTGTTCTGTAATACTTTTACTCTTGTCAGCCTCTCTAAATGATTCTTGTTACTTCTTATTCGTATCTCTTTTTCTTTTATGTCTACCCTATTTTTAAACTCCACTTTCATTTTATCCCACTCATTAACTGTAACTTCTGGAGTATTTTGTATCTTCTCTAATAACTCATGAATGATTTCCAGTACCCCTTCCTTAAATTCCTCTCTTTTAAAGAGGTAGATGGGGAAGCACCAGTGTCTCATCTTTACTTCATTACCCTGCATTTTTATCTTAGCAATTACTGGCACATGATCTGGAGAAGTTATTGGATGTGTGTAATGTTCTCAGTTAAATGCACATGTTCCTGTGAAGTATAATTTTTGTCTAATTTAGCCCAGTTATTGTACCTTGTAGAATAATATCCAATTTTTTATTTGAGTTCCTACTACTGAATTCACATCTTTTATACCAATATTTGCATACATTTCTTCAAAAAACTACACTCTTTTGAGTTATATTTCCCTTCTAGGCTCCTCAGATATGCTCTTGTTGTTGCAAATCACATTCCAGTCCCCACCAATGCAGCATTCTTAAACACTAAAAACTAATGCCTAAAGCATAAAAAAGCAAATAAATTAAAATGTAAGCATTTTTTTATGGGGTAAGCTTCCTTGCACCCTGGAGCAGAAACTCATGTATGAACTTTGACATGATTGCATGCACTAAAAGTATAGTTCTAAAGAAGTTTGTGAACACCTTGCAGAAGACATTTCTCTTGGTACAACAGTGGTTAAACAACAATATGCTAATATTAAAAATTGTTGAAATTAAATTATGACTTTTCATTTCTGTATCTAGACTATTTTTACTGACCTAACTAGTGCAATAACTGACTGGTTGTTAACTTGATTATTTCTGGGTGTAGCTTTTGATTTCTGTTTATCTTTTTGCTAACATACTGATTGTGTTTCAGAGAGAGAGAAGGAAATATATATATATATATAAAAATATGGGTCCCCTTCGTTAGATCGAACTTTTATAAGTTCGAACTTCATATGGCCGAGATCATATGTTCGAACTTGTAAAAGTTCGATCGGACTGAATGGAGATCGTCATACAGTCCGGAACGGGAAGATTTCCCCTTTCTGCAATGTAGTGCAATCTCCCAGAACATTATGTTCCACTAATAAAAAGTACATAAAAATTAATGCAGCCAAAAATCAAGCAGGAGATTCCCTCTTTTCAAATTACATAGGCAAAATCTGGAATGAACTACCTGATAACATCACCACAATAGTGTCACTAGTCCAGTTTAAAACAACTGTAAAAACCCACCTATTAAACAGGTGGCTGTGCCCCTGCTCTACTTCTGACTAACTTCCCCCATCCTGTCAATGCCCTTATCACTTATTCTGTTTACCTATCATTTCTCTATCAATCTCCTTTTCTGTCTCCCCAAAAGAACTTCTACCACCTACCTAAGTATACTACTTACTCACTCAACCATCTTCCTAACCATACGTATAATAATGGTAAAAGATTTACTATAAAGTAATGTTTATAATGAAATATGAATGGCTGATGATTGTACATATGAAATATGTATATCTAACATTTGTAAATATGAATGTTCACAGGAACATGACTGTACCTTCTGTCTATAGTGTAACAATTATGCAATTCAGCTCTCTCTCTCTCTCTATATATATATATATATATGCATTTAGAAAGCTCATGAGGAAACTATTACTTTATTATTTTTGTTTTACTTGGATCGCTTGTCTGTATACTTAATAAAGGATTTTCGACTGGAAACAGACTGCCTGCCTTGCTTTGATTACTTCGAATACTTAGTAATTCTGTACAGTATTTCAAATTATATATTTTTGATAATTTTTTTGACTTAAGACGAGTTTAAATTCGCTACTTCTATTACTGTTGTCTGATCTGATTAATGTACAGTGATTAACTAGAGATATATGGACTGAAAATCTTCCACGCAGAGAAGTTTCTTACACTGTTTTGTTTCACCTGTTTATCGTCTGACATTATCATGTAATTACTTTGAAATTACATATTTACAGTTTAACATACTCTGTATATTGTACTACATGTTTTATGTGGAGCTTTTCTCCCCGGGCCTCCGCTGAAAAAGGACGTGTCCAGTTGGACTTTCCCAGTAAACAAATGTAAAATAAAATAAAATAAATAAAAATAAATAAATCATATTTGACCACATTATGTAAAGGTAGGAATTTTTTTAAGCTGAAATCATTAAGATCTTGGGTATAGCTGCATTTTAGAATGTTCTTGATTATAGCATTAGTTGTTCATCAGTCAGTTGTTATGTAAAGGGTAAAATATATGTATTATTGTCTTAGGTTCATCAGTAGTGCATATATTTTTTATCAGATACTTGCACTGTCTGTTCTTTTGTCATTTCAAAAGCAAGTTAATTGTATGTTTATGTTTGTGTATACAAATTATTATAATGGTGTATGTACCCAATTGTATTGTGTCTGTCATATATTAAAGATTATGCCCAGTTTTGTTTTTTCCTGAGGGATGTGGGTGATTCTACTCTGAAACAAGACAGTTACACAGAAATCTATAACTTTTAAAGTAATTTTTATAGCCAGGGCTATTTCTAGGCCTTTCTTTTTGCTGCCTTTTCTTTAAAGATGTTTAAAAAAATGCTTGTCAGTTATGTATTTCCTTTCATGCGGCCCATATGTTTGCATAGAGCTTTACTAGATTACTTAAATGTTCATCCATCTTGTATAGAAAATAATTTTCTTGTAAATGTGAAACGTTAGTCTTTCCAGAGTTTTATTTGTCTTCTGTTTCCAAACACTAAAGGATTGATTGCAGCGGTTATTCAGATAGGAGTGGATTTTACATACTTGATATGAATCATCACTGCAATCTATGTGTGCAGGTATGCTATTGGTAAAAGTTTGACAAAGCTCTGAGGACCACTGCTAGCAACACTGTTCTAGCTATTGCCTGGGGATACTTTTTGTTGATTAGAGATGCTGTCACAGCAGCACAGAAATAACTTACTTTCTCAACAAACATGTTACTTTCCTAACATACCAAAAATTCTGTTAACTGATTGGTATTATTTACCTAAGAAAATGGAAACTGGCCATTGAATCTGACAAAGTGACTGACACTTAAATTTTAATTTACAAATGCTATTAATAAAGTTGGTTGTTGGGTTGAAAAAGTAAATGTTAAAACACACAAGGAATCCTGCCTCATAATCTGTTAACCATTTATTACTTAATGTTTAGAGCTGTGCAGATATGCACCTGTTTTAATATACAGCATAGAAAATGTAATGGTGGTTAATATACTATCAGTAAGCAGGTAAACAGTGAAAAAAATGTCAGTCTTATACTTGTGTAGTAAGGAGCAATGCATCAAATTTATAAAACATCAAATTGTGTGGATAAATTAACATCAAAACACTAGCATGCTTTAATTTGATTTGGTTAATTATTTGTCAATAGGTTACAAAAGCCACTAGCTTTCAAACTGACTTGCACATAATGGCAGGGGAAAACAAATTAAATGCATTGCCTTTTAACGTGTTTTGCCTAGTAACAGGGAAAAGTGCTTAGACTGATTTATTTTATAACTTTAGAAAGAGGACAGATGTGGTGGTGGTGCTGCGGTAGCGTTGTCGCCTCACAGTTAGACATTGCCCGTTTGATTCTCAGTTAGAGCGTCTTCTGTGTGTCGACATGCGTGAATGGGCATTCCTTTGTTGAAGGTTGTGCGTTAGGCCCGGCAAGCCAGCACGTAAAACTCTACTGCCAATCATTAGCGGACCGGAGTTCCGCTGTGGCGACCCCTAACCAGGAAAAGCCAAAAGAGACCAAAAAGAGAGAAAGAGGACAGATTAACAGTGTTAAAGTACTGGGAATGGCACATACCCTAAGACTTCATGCATCACAAACCAAGTTTTCCTGTGTGAACAGTGCATTTGTGAGGTAAATGCAGTAGTGAAGGAAGCTGAGTAGGTGGTGTTATGCACTTAATCATGCAAACAAAGTTCTGGAAGAATTTGCAAATGGGGATAGAGCGGTGAATGACAGCATTACTAGTGTATTGTGTCTGTCTTTTTGAATGTACTGATTGCTGTATGTGTATTTTATTAAAGACAGAAAAAGCATGCTTTGGCAAAGCAGAAGTGACTATCACTCCAAGTAAATGCAGCACATTTCTCCTGTTAAAAGTGTACGTGTGGAAAGACCAGTAATGCAGCATACCAAAGCAGTAAAGTTCAGATGCTTTTTATAAGGATCGCTGCTGCAGTAGCCTAAGCCATATGGGGTATATCCTGCTAAGGTATAACAGCCAGCTAGCTACCAAAGCTTTCAGGGCACCTTCAGTGTGACTAAAATGCCAGTTAACTTGAGCTGAGCTGAATAAAAGTCAGGTTTGGGGCCAAGCCCTTCAGAGCTTTCCTGCTGCTGAAGAGAGCTCTCCTGTGCAGGCTTTCAGGATCACTGGTCAGTTAACAGTGTTCCATTGTTGGGCAGATATTCCTTTGGGGAAAACATCCAGTACTTTTTATGATAAAAAAAAAAATCTAATTTTTCTGTAAAATGTATTTAATTACACTAGGCAAACGTGCGTTCTAATGACTGTCACATGATTTTTATACACTTTTAGATGGGAGGATTACTTTTTTCTTTTGTGGTAAAAAGCTGTTTAAACTAACTTTAAGCTATTTTTTCATTGGTAAAAGTTGTTTTATTTTACTTTTGGGTGCTGAGGTTAAGTGTTTAAAGTGCTTTTTACTGTGTTTTAGTGGTCTCACAACTTACCTGTTTTACTGGTTGGAGTCCTTTTTCATTTTAAAGGGACAGTCCCAGGGATTTTTTGTTTTGATTCAGTCTATGTTTACATTTCAGGTTTGCCTTTCTGAGCATGCTCACCTTTGGCTGAGGGGGTGGGGAAAGACCAAGAGTGCCTGAAGGAAGTTTCAAAGGTTGTACTGACAACAGCTCTCCCTCTAAACAATTCATTAGTTTAATCTGTGCATTTTGCCCATTCAGAAAAGTAGCCCTTCAGGCATTTTATGACCTGACTGCTGCTGCTACTCTTGAAAGCACATCAATAATGCAATGCTTTTAAAACATTAATAAACAGAGTTATGTGAGAGTGTTCAATCTCGCCATTTGTTCTTACACATGGGTTCGGAGCTGATCCTCTACTCCGAGTCGGCTGCATCGCAAAGCTCTGAATCTCAGAGAAGCTCGAGACCAGCCCATATCCCACAATCCTCCCTGCCATTACTCAGATCTAGTTTGCCGCTGCAACAGGTCGGATCGAGGAGAGCTCGGACCAGATAAAAACTTGATATTTGGTTACAGTTTACAGATAAGCTGCTTATTTTTTTGCTGAAATAAGTTTATATTTTTTAAGTAGTATATAGAAGTGCTGTGCGTGTGTGTGTTATTTTCATATATATCCCCTTTTATTCTTCAGGCACCTTTTTGTGGCCTAACCCTTTTTTCTCTGGGTGTGGTTTGTGAGTGTCTTGTATACTTATATAAGGTTTTTCTAGATATATATATATATATATATATATATATATATATATATATTTATAGGATTTAGTGATTAATAGTAGTTTTTCTCTTATATCTGCCTAGTGAAGTGTTTGTTTTATTTAGTCATGTTGGAGAAAGCTAAATCCAGCTTTAAGAGATGCCAGTGTGGGCAGAAAATGTCCATTACTGACAATCATGCTTCCTGCGTTTACTGTCTTGGCCCTCTCCACCTTCAAGAGGATTGTTCTATTTGCCATTCCTTTAGCGGGAGGGTCATGACAGATAGACGCAGGAAGCTTATAGACAGAGGATTACTTAAGCCTGCCTTTCAAGAGGCTTTGGACAAGTCGGATCAGGCTTCTAAATCCTCGAAGGGGTCGAAGATGTCGGAGCCCATGTCATCGGCTCCGAGTTCATCTTCTAGGGTTCGTTCGCCGGTTCCACAGACCTCGGGGCTGAGCTTCAAACGTTTATCTTTCCCTGAGCCCCAGATCTTGGAACCGGTGTCGGAGCTGCCACCACCGTCCATTCTTCGGTCGGTGCCATCTTCGGCTCCTTCGACCCGTTCTTCCAGACCGTTATCTGAGACAGATGTGGATCGTGTCGTGCAGAAACTCATGGAAAACACGGCCCTTTCCAAGCTGATTGCAGTTTCCTCCCAGTTGATGTCGAAACTAGAAGGCCTCCCCATATCTCCAACGGGTCCTCCTTCGAGACCCATCCAGATCTCGGAGCCGGGAGAGGATGACCTGATGATAGTGGAGCCCTCGGTGCCGAAACCGTCCATTACACGATCAACACCATTGAGTTCGACTCCTTCCGTACCGGTAGGGGAGTCACTGAGCCGACGGTCTCTCCTCGGTTCCAGGACCGAGAGTCGTACCGACCTGTCGGTGCCGACCCTCCCTCTCGGGGCCTCGGCGCAGACTGGCTCGGCTCCGTCCTCGGGGTCGGAGCCCACGGCACCTGGGTCTGGGATGCTCCCGTGTTCTTCGGAACCGGGGGAGCCCTCGGCCCGGGGTTCGGGGGCCTTTGACCTTATGAGGAAAGTATTGTCTGCACAGACAACCACTTCATCAGGGGAATCTTCTCCTTCCCCAAAAGGGCCGCTTTCTGTTTCTGCTCCCACGACCCATCCAAAGCGTAGAGCCCCATTGCCTCAGCCACCCCCAGAGGGTTCCCCCTGTTCCTTGGAGGCCTCACCAAAAGCCCCCCTCTGATGAGGTCCCGAGGAAACAGTTGTGCAAGAGGAGGCACATAGATTCCCCACAGGAATCTCTAACGTCTGACACCGAATTGGATGAGGCAGAGGGGTCCCCCAAATCACCCTCTGAGGATGTGTCATTTGCAGACATCCTGGAGATCTTGAAACAGAGGGGTGATTGGCAATCCCTAGCCCCCACTGAGGACGAGTCGGGGCTGCTGAAGGCTTTTGGGTCTCAACCTTCTACCTCCTGGGTGACTCCGCCCTTCGATGAATTAATGGAATTGATTGCTCAAAGGGCGTAGGATGCACCTGACACAGTGGAACCAGTTCCTAGGAAACCAAACAAGTTTATCACCGCCCCCCAAAATAAAACTTATCTCACCAAGGGAGTTCCGGTTGATGCTATGGTGGTGGTGGCAGCCACGAAAAAGGAGATGCCTGAGTCTTCCTCATCTGTTCATCCTCCTAATAAGGACTCTAGGACTATGGACAGATATGGGAAGCACGTTTTTAGTTCAGCGACTTTTTCCATGCATTCGCTAAACTATTTGACTCATTTCACACGTCTGCAGAGGGATCTCATCAAGGAGCTGACAGATACCCTCCAGGGTAACACAGATGCTGCTGTTTCAGATAAGGTAACAGCACAACTTAACACCCTTACCTCCATAGTAAACTCATCCATGAGGCTCATCTCGTATGCAGCCGAAGGATCGAGTAGAGCTGCAGCTTCAGCGATTGCTCTTCGAAGACAATCATGGATGCGGCTGTGCTCCTTTGCGGAAGCCTTCAAGTCTTCCTTTGCCAATGCCCCTTTTGATGGTGCCACACTCTTCGGGCCCAAGGTTAAGGAGACTCTGACTCGGTGTGAGCAAGAGGGAAAGACCCTGTCTGCTGTCGGGGTCCGTTTTTCTGCTCCTACTAGACCGTACCCCAAAGGGCAATGAGGCGGGAAAATGTGGTTCCGTAAGAATCAGGGATCTTTCCAAGCCACACAGAGTGATACCCCCTCCAGAGGCAGAGGTGGGGGGGGTAGAAATGGAAGACGCCGCCCCGGCGGCAGAGGGGGTCCGCATAACCAAGGCGACAGGGATTCCGTCCCTGAGAAGCCTTTCCAGCACTCCTGAAGGGAGGCCCGGCTGTCCTGCTCTGGAGGCAGTCGGGGGTCGCATGGCTTTATACCCACTGGCCTGGCCAAATATTACTTCGGATTCCTGGGTAAAAAGCATTATAACCAGAGGATACAAAATCCCCTTCACATCAACTCCACCTCTACAAAGAAGGTTTCCAGATGTGCCACCCCGTCTGCGAAACCCAGAAGCTGTAGAAATTTCAAAGCTGCTTGAAAACAGAGACATCCAGCCAGTCTCGGCGGACCATAGAGGATCCGGAACTTACTCAAGCTTCTTTTTAGTTCCAAAAAAGACAGGGGACTGGAGACAGATCTTAGATCTCAGCAATCTCAACACCTTCGTGAAGAAGGAAAAGTTCCGGATGGTCACGCTTCAATCGATCCTTCCATTCTTACAGAAGGACGATTGGATGTGCTCTATAGATCTCAAAGACGCGTACTACCACATCAAAATGGCCAGACCGTCCAGAGATCACCTGCGCTTCCGGCTGGGAGCCAGTCACTTTCAGTTTCGAGCTCTGCCCTTTGGAAATACCTCAGCCCCCAGGGTATTCACCAAATGCATGGCAGTAGTTGCTTATCACTTGAGACGACAAGGATTCCAGGTGTTTCCCTATCTGGACGACTGGCTCCTCACCGCCACCACCAAGCGTCACCTCTTGCAAGCCAGAGACTACACAGTCAGCCTTTGTTCCCACCTAGGGATTTCGATAAACTTCAAAAAGTCTTGCTTATCGCCCTCACAGCGTATTTCATTCATCGGAGCAGACCTAGATACACAATCAACACTGCTAAAACTCCTTCCAATAAGGGCGTCAGCCCTCAAACAGCAGGTTCTTCTTCTACTAGAGAGCAAGAAGGCCCCGGCCAAACTGGTGTTGAAAGTTTTGGGACTAATGGCAGCGTCACTAATTGCAGTTCCTATGGGAAGATTACACATGAGGATCCTACAATGGCTGCTCTTCGCGCAGTGGTCGTTCCAACACTTACCCCTAGCGCACGAGATTCTGATAACAGACTCTTGCAGATGGGACCTCTCATGGTGGGTGTGCAATCAGAACCTCACTATGGGTCGTCCGTTTGTTCTACCCAGTTCAACGGCCACAATAACCACGGACGCTTCCCTGATAGGGTGGGGGGGCCTTTTTCAGGGAAGAACAGTCCAAGGGGAATGGTCCAACATGGAGTACACTCTACACATAAATGTTCTGGAGCTGAGGGTGGTGTTCCTGGCGTTGCAACACTTGCAAGCCCTCTTACCTCTAGGAACAGTAGCAGTTCAGACGGACAACATGTCTGTGGTCTGGTACATAAACAAGCAAGGGGGAACCAGGTCTTACCCATTATGCAGAGAGGCCATGAGAATTTGGCAATGGGCAGAGTCCACGGGTCGCTTTCTGATAGCAACGCACATCCTGGGGTCATCCAACGTCATTGCGGACAGGTTGAGCAGAGCTATCCTGTTACCTCACGAGTGGTCCCTCAATCCACAGACGGGCGGAAAAGATCTTCCGCAAATGGGGCCAGCCTTGCTGTGATCTGTTTGCTTCCCCGTTGAATGCAAAATGCAGAAGCTACTTTGCCCTTCTACCCCCTCCGGGGGATGTCCCCAGGGACGCACTTATACACGATTGGCCCCCGGGTCTCCTATACGCATTTCCACCTACTCCCTTGATTCCCAGATTTCTACAGAAAGCCAGGAACCTAGAAAGGACAATAATACTCATAGCCCCATTCTGGCCTTGGCAGATATGGTTCCCCTTTCTTCGAGCCTATTAAATAGAGGAACCGTGGATTCTGGACCCAGTACCAGATCTACTGACCCATTCGTCGGGAGTTCCTCACCCGTCTCTTCAGTCCCTCAAACTAGCAGCTTGGCTGCTCCGCTTCCCTGCCTAGCCAGGTCTGATCTACTCTCCCCGGCAGTTTAACACATTCTGGTTGCTTCTCATAAAGCTTCCACTACTAAACTCTACAGGAGTAAGTGGAAACGCTTTGTGTACTGGGCGTCTAGCCAACACTTAGACCCCTTGGTAGCTCCTCTACATAAAGTTTTAGAATTCTTATCTATCCTCTTTCACGAAGGAGCTTCTACTTCCACACTAAGAGTACAGTTGGCGGCCATATCAAACTTCCATATTGGTGAGGAAGGTTCTCCCATTATGTCTCACAGACTTTGTAAGGCCTTTATGAAAGGAACCTTCCATCTTAGACCGTCCGTCAGAAAACCTTTCTTTCCATGGAACTTGAATTTGTTACTGTCGCAACTCATGTTGCATCCCTTTGAACCTGTTTCATCCTGCCTCTTAAAGTTCTTATCATGGAAGACGCTGTTCCTCGTTGCTGTGACCTCAGCTCGTAGAGTATCAGAGCTGCAAGCATTATCGGTCAGACCACCTTACTTGATATTCCACCCAGATAGAGTCTCTTTGCGTACAAATCCATCTTTCCTTCCAAAGGTATGTTCAGTTACGAATATTAACCAGTCTATAGAACTCCCTACCTTTTTCAAGAACCATACTAACAAACTGGAGTATATGCTGCACAAGTTGGATGTTCACAGGCAATTAAGATTTTATTTGGATAGGACCAAAGCTTACAGGAAAACAGATCAGCTCTTCGTCGCGTTTGCAGACAATAAAAAGGGCATGGCAATTACTAAACGAACACTATCTAAATGGCTTGCTGACTGTATAGCCTTTGTATACTCTAAATCAAATCAGTCCTTACCCACCAAACCTAAGGCCCATTCTACCAGATCCGTCTCCACTTCCTTAGCTCATGCAGCTCGCTTGCCTTTGGACACTATTAATGAGTGGACAAAGTCTCCAAAGACAGGACATCGTTTGGTTCCACTGTGCTTAGGAACGTTCTTCCATAAGTCACTCGGGGTGACGGAGCTAGGGACGCTACCCGTGTGTAAGAACAAACGGCGAGATTGAACACTCTCACATAAAGAAGTTATGTCCTTACCATAACGTTCCATGTGGAGTGTTCATCTCGCCTTTGTTCTTACATTTCCTTCCTTCCCCTCCCCACGTGTTTTGGAAGAACCGGTAGGATTAGATTCTGATCGACTTGTCTTAACCCCTTCCGGGGTATATGGTCCCATGTATCATGGGGTATATGTTTCTACCATTAGTTATGGCTATGGTGAGAGAGTGTCTCTGAATGTCTGAGAGTGTATAGTTCTTGCACCGGAGGTGTTGGATCTTTTGGTCTGGTTTGTTTGCAAACTAGATCTGAGTAATGGCAGGGAGGATTGTGGGATATGGGCTGGTCTCGAGCTTCTCTGAGATTCAGAGCTTTGCGATGCAGCCGACTCGGAGCCGAGGATCGGCTCCGAACCCATGTGTAAGAACAAAGGCGAGATGAACACTCCACATGGAACGTTATGGTAAGGACATAACTTCTTTTTTTGTTTCTTTCATTTCATGGCGAAAAAACAGGAAATTCCTTCTTGATCCCTAGTGCGATCAACTTTGGAGGTCACCGGGTACCCTAACTACCTTACATCTGACCCTATACTGACTGCCAACTTCCCCCCTGCTTTTACTAGGGGTGGGTTGGGTGGGACAACTGCCAAGGTAGAGATCAAAAAGACTGATTTGCTTTGTTCCCAGCCTTTTCAGTCCTTCCCCAGGACAGCCCAGCCCACCCTAACCCTCCTGACCTATCCTCACCCTACCTGTTCCCCCCTCCCCCCACTGAAACCTGAGTCTGAGCTGACCTGGCTTGGAGAAATGATGGCTTGCTGTAAATAGCTTGCTAACAGTTGTTGTCTGAGATTGGTACAACTCCACTTGACTTTACTAAAATTGCAAGCCACTACCCATGCTTTGACAAATACCTTACCTTGACCATTTATGCATATGAAATGTCAACTCATGTACCTCTTATATAAACAGTTCAACACATTGTGCGTAATTTTCTTTACTAATTCCATAACATTGCCATTGAGCCACATTCATAAAGACCAGCTCAAACAATATAAATCCTTTGCATCGCTGTCATCACATCTGCATCAAGGCTGGTTGCACATTTAATAAAACAAGATTACTTCACCATTACATATTTAATAAAAATACAGAGACATCAGATGGATTAAATGACCGGTGCCATGTGTTTATTGTCAGTTACTGCCAATAAACTTTCCTAATAGAAGCCAATTATTTTGAGATGTGTGCAAGGCAGGAATGTCAGGGAGACCATTTTTCTGTTTCATAGCATTGCCCTAAATCTACAGGACAGCAGACAGCACTGTCGATACCTGGCCCTTCTGATTCATCATACCCACATCATAACAGCTTTTTCACAATTCTTCACAATTCCTCTGGGCTGCCTTACAGTCTTCCAAGGGGCAGTTGCCAGGCTAAGTCCCCTGGCAACAATCCCTTGGGGCTGTTTGGCCTGTGGAAGGTCCAGCTAAAGAGTCCTGAGACCCCCCACTTACCTTGGCATCCTTACCTTTCCTGCCTTCCGTTACATAAGGGAGGAATATTCCTCCCTTCTTCCAAGCACATCTCATACTATTCTAAGTGTAGGCCCTTCAGTGCTAAACCTGCTTGCAATTCCTTATAAAAAACTGCAAACCATCTTCAGATAAATGAACGTCATCCCTGTTGTACCTGTCTGTCCACCAGACCCGAATGCCTGGGTGAGGGATCTACAATGCATTAATGTCTCCTAACAACTTATCCATATTATTCATTCTCCATCTCATTCTTTCAACAGCTTTAATGGACCTAGCCCCCTTACACCTTCTTCTCTGTACCACTTCTGACCAACAGATAATAGCTTATCGCCAGAATTCATGCATGCATAGTACCTGTTGTACCATCAAATCAATTAGTTATTTTATTGAATGCTGACAGATATTACCCCTAAGTGCAACACAATGGCTGAAGGAGGTTTAGCACTGCTTGCTGTAATACTGCCCTAAGTTGATGCCACCACATTCCTGATACCATAAATCAGATTTCCTCATAAGAAACTCAATTTCCTCTTTGGAAGGATGAGACCAACCTGCCCTGGACCCAGTGATGGAGCCTCTGAACCAAAGAATGACCAACTATCCAAATGTATTTCTGGCCCAATGATGTGTGGGCTGAAACACAAAAAACAAGAGTTAAAGTCATTTATACCTTACATAGATTTTATAAGCATTGGACTTCCACCTACCCACCCTCTTTTAATGTCCGCCTCTGAAGCCTCCATAGCATATGCGTATGAGACTGCACCTATCTGCAAGGAATATAATGTATACCTATCTGTGTCTAAGCCACACAGCTTAACTGCCTCCTTTAAAACTACTCTAACCTGATACTGTGTTAGAGGATCACCTTGTTGATGACAAAAGAGTGAACCCCCTAACATACCCCTGTAGCTGTGGTACTCCAGCACTACTCCGCCCTAACTATGTCTGGATGTTCTTTCGCAGACTTCAAGTTGTTAACAGTACCCCCTTGCTTCCTACCTGTTGCAGGTATCCTAAAACCCATGGTGAACCCCTGTTCTAGCACTGCCGCTGCCTCTCTGTCTGGATACACTTTGAGGCATTCCTTTAAAATGTCCCCTTTTACTGGAGTCAGAAGAGGGTCCAGTGTAGCCATTCAAGGGGGATAGCATGTAGAAGCTTTTGCTATGGGGGTTGAGAGATGAAAACATGCCTTGGCTGGGTGGTTTACCTTACCACATGCCATGCACTAATGTCAATATTTACACTGAAACTGATTCTGACAATGACCAAAATTGTACTGATAACACCTCCCAGCTCCCCCATCTGTTCTAGCCCACTGGCTCCTGATGAGCCCACATAACTAGACAACCCAAACCTATTAAAATTGTACCCACTTCCGTTAATCAGAAAGCCACAATCTGTTGTCAAAGGGTCCCCACTAATATCCAGCCAGCATAGCAAACCTAAATCCATCCATGACCATGGCCTATCTGGGTACGATTGTCTCATTCTTCTGTAATCTTCATCATACAGTAGGCACTTTTGACCCCCTTGAGCAAAATGCATAGTGGTCACTCTATTAAAATATGTCAACGTGTCTTTTTCTTTGTCAGGGCACCTATCCCCTAAAATTTGTGCATAAACAGAATAGCTGATCATCCAGTGTTCCCATGTTCTTCTTAACACTAATTTCCTTTTTTGGCTACTGGATGTTCACTCCTGCCATCCTTATCCTTTTCCTCTTCCCCAGCCTCTCTGTTCAGCAGCAAAAATATGTCCAAATAATTCCTGTTTGCAAATTGCTGCTTAACTTTGTCACTCAAATGAAATCCAAGAGGCAAGTCTAACTTAACTGCACCACAGTATTTTTCCTGATCTGCGTCACCTGTCCCCAGTACCTTTAATGTCTGACCATTCACACCCTGTGGATCTAATTTTTGATCCTCCCCATTTCCTTTCAGTTGTGCTGATAAGGCCCCAATTTGGTATAAAATTTTGGTATTAGAATGAGGCAACTTACCGCTTGCCGCTGAGCCCCCCACCCCCGCTGTTCTGGGTAGCCCTAGGTCATTAAATGCCTGCTTGACCTCACAGCCGTAAGTACCCCCTGCAGCACCTTACTCGCTTGACTTACATCACAACCTAAACTGGAGTGAGATTCATATTCCTTTACCTCACCATCCTGGAAAATCCCTGACTTTGTAACCACTGCAAAAACATTTAATCACTAATAAACTCATTCTTACCTTCCTTCTTGTTATCCTTCTTGTGCTTCATGCAATGTCTCCTCTTGTCCTTATGTTTCTGAGCTTTCTCAACATTTCTGTCACTTCCATCCTCTTTCTTACTGGTTCCTTCTAAAATTTGAAGCCCTGTGATAGGTCCTGCTTGAAGGTCAAAGAACAGATTACTCACAGGCTGAACATTAACTGCTTGAGGCACCTGCACTGACCCCATTGTCTGACGGAATAGATTCTCCCACCAGAATCTCCCTTCAAGGCTTAACATTGCCTGGATTTGTGCTTGCATTTGCTGATCCATCTAGTCTGTGAAACACAAAAGAAAATTAACTGTTAGCCTGTGACTTTTTTTTTATTATCATTATTATTATTATTATATACCCACAACGTTCAGACAGGCATTGCCATGTGGCTACCCACAAGCCATGATTCACAGGCCTTGCTGTGTGACTAAAGACATGCCATAGCAAATAGACCTTCCCATGTGACCACCTACAGCCTCCTGGTCACAAGCCTAGCCATGTGACTGTCCAAAAAGAGACACACAAGGCTGGAAATCAAGAAATAGCACCAAAACGAATCTTTATTATCCACTGGTAAGACCTTTCGTCTGATGAGCGTCACCAGACTTCTTCAGACTCTGGTCTAGTTTAGTGAAGGCTGTTGTCCCTCCTGTATGGCTGTTTCTGGTAAAATAAAAAAAATATATTTATTTTCTGAAGAGATTCAAGAATTTAAACCTCAAAATTATTCGAAATGACTGGATTATGTGATGTCAACACAGAATTCTGATTTAGATTCCGAGGTGATTGTGGCTTTGGCTAGTACTTTTGAAGGTTATCTTTGCAGAACTTTTTTCAAAGTATCAGGAATCTCTCAGGTAAGGGATCTCCTACATAAGCTGGGATTCCAAGAGAACTTGTACAAGTCTTGTCTGACTCCTTCTCACAGGATTGGTTTCTGTTCAAAGAGCTTTTCTTCCACAGGAAAAAAAATAGATTTGTATTCAGATCTATTTATAGGTTCATAGGTTCATAGGTAGGTATTCGACTATCGGCCCAAGGGCCTACGTAAGCCTAGCCAGGAAGGTTTCATAGCTTACACCACCCAAGAAATTTATTTTCTTGTGCCACTGTCCAGCAGAGACACAGTGATGCAGTGGTAGCGTTGTTGCCTCAGAACAAGAGGTTCTCCCGTTCGATTCTTAGCTAGTGTGTGGGGAGTGCCTTCTATGTGGGGTCTGCATGTCCTCCCCGTGGGTCGAGTGGCATTCTGAAAGACATATGTGAATGGGCATGCCTTCGTTGAAGGTTGGGCGTTGAGCTGGCAACTCAGCACCTTGAAAATCTACTGCCAATCATTAGCGGACCGGAGTTCCGCTGTGGCGACCCCTAACCGGGAAAAGCCGAAAGACAACAACAACAACTGTCCAGCAGAGACACAGAAGTTATCTCCGGGGTGTATTTCCTATTTCCCATCCACTCATCAAGATTTTTCTTGAAGAGTGCTAATGAAGAACTTTGCTTGACATAGATGGGTAGCTTGTTCCAGAGTATAGGAAGTCTCTGGGACAGGAATCTATCCCTCCAGCTTGTCCTGTTTATTGTGGTGATAAGGTTTAGGTCACTAGAGTGTGTAGCTCGGAGGGATTGGGATTTCTTTAGGTGTAGCATGACCAACAGCTCTGGGTTTGACATAGCTTTATATGTTAGGCAGAGATCACCTCGGAGTAGGCGATATGCTACGGAGTAAAGCTGGAGTTTTTTGAGGCAGTCAGTGTAGGGCATTTGTTTGAGGTTAGTAATCCTCTTTGTGAGGTACTTCTGTGGCCTTTCCAGCTGCTGCAGATGTCTTGTGAGGTACATTCCAAAAGGGGCGTTGTACTCTATAATGGGTCTAATGACTGACGAGTAGAGGGGAACAATGACCTCTTTTTTCCTAGATGAGAAGCCTTTTTTGATGAGGTGTGCCACGTAGAAGGACTTCCTGACTACCGTGGCGATGTGACTATCAAAGGAGAGACTACTGTCCACCTGGGTCCCAAGGTCTCTTATCACACATTCGGTGTTAAGTAGATTGCTGCCTATGTGGTAGTTCATGGGTACAGAGTTTTTACCAAAGGGGATGACACTGCACATTTTGGCATTGAGCTTGAGGCCATGGCTCTGGCACCAGGCATCTGTCTCAGTGAGACCCTTCTGTAGGATGTCCACAACATTTGGGGACTTGCCTCTGGCTCCTAGTTTGCAGTCATCTGCGAACTTAATTAGCCAGGGGCCTTCTGTGTTAGCCTGTACTTCAGAGAAGTAGATACCAAACAGGAGATGTCCCAGGACAGAACCCTGTGGTACTCCACTTGTCACTGCTTTGAGGTCAGATTTGGTGTCTGCAGCTTTTACAGTGTGGGTTCTGTCAGTGAGCCATTTGGCAACCCATCTTATGACATAGGGATTTATACCTAGTTTAGTGTGTTTAGCTATAATTCCAGAATGAGGGATGGTGTCGAAAGCCTTGGCGAGGTCAAGATAGGCTGTGTGAACCACCTTCCCCTCATCCACAGCTTTGGTAACTGCCTCAAACAAGTCGATCAGGTTCAGGAGGCATGATCTGCCTTTCACAAACCTGAACTGGGTAGGATCCAGAGTTTGGAGGTTACCAATGTCTTTGTTTATGAGTTGCATGATGATACGTTCCATGACCAGGCTCGTCAGGCTAATAGGTCGATAGTTCCCGGGATCAGTGGTGGCTCCCCCTTTGTGGAGTGGGATAACTGTTGCTGTATGCATTCAG
This sequence comes from Protopterus annectens, assembly GCF_019279795.1. Taxonomy (NCBI): domain Eukaryota; kingdom Metazoa; phylum Chordata; order Ceratodontiformes; family Protopteridae; genus Protopterus; species Protopterus annectens. Next base: position 1,094,091,824 of record NC_056746.1, on the reverse strand, counting down.
TGGGCACAAAGCCTGATACAAGGCTATTATTGAACATGGTGCTTAAGTGGGGAGCCAGTTCGTTCTGAAGTTCATGTAAATCGCAGCCTGGGATGTTGTCTGGTCCCATGGATGCTGTGTTTTTGGCTTTAGAGAGTGCAGCTTTTACCTGCGTAGTTGTGATTACAGGGACTCTGCATTCTTCCTGTATAGATATGGGCCTTTTAGAGGGTGACAGGGGGGTAAAGTTAGCACTGAACCTATCTGCCAGGATGTTGGCAATATCAGTTGGTTCTGTAATTTTTGTGCCTTTGTGCTGTAACTCAGAGTAGATCTGGGTGTTGCCATCTAGATTCTTGACATAGCTATAGAATGCTTTGTGGTTGTCCTTGGATTTACTGGCGATTTTGTTTTCGTAGCTAGCTTTGGAGGATCTTATAAGGGATCTCAGCTTCTTACTGAGGCTGACCACGGAGCTCCTCCACTCATGGGATTTTACTCTCTTTTGCAACAGTTTCTTCCTTCTGTTGTACAGTTTGTTTACGGCAGGGCACCACCAGATTGGCTTCCTTTTTTTTTGAGGATAGCATCTTGGTTCTGTTTGGGCTAGCATGATCCATGCACTCGTGTAAGTGCTTATAGAGTGCATTTGTGTGGGATTCAGCAGTTGTAACTGTATTGTCCATCTGCATGGGTGTAATGAAGTTCTCCACTTCTGTCTTAAGAAGCATGAAGTTGACTTTGGAGAATTTTTTTACTGTGGTTTCCTTAATGGGGGGTGGGGGCGGGATGTGAATATCTTGGGTGATAAGCTTATGGTTGGATTGGACCAACGAGGAGTTGACTTCAGGTGTGGAACACCGGTCATTCATGTTGGTAATGACTAGGTCTAGGATATTGTTGCCCCTGGTGGGGGTGTGGATAAGTTGATCTAGGGCATTGGAGTTTATGAATTCCAGAAAGCGTTGAGCTAAGGAGTTGGTACATGAGTAGTTTTCCCAGTTAATGGTGAGGTAGTTGAAGTCGCCCATTATTAGGGTGTTTGGTTGAACCTAATATTTTCCAGTGCATCAAGAAAAGAGGAGTGGGAATCCTGGGGCATGGTGGGGGATCTGTAGCAAGCTACAATTTGGATTGCAGTTTTGCCCAGAGTTAGTTGCACTTGGATAACCTCGGATGCATTATGCTGAGCAACTAGCCTGGAGGTGTGGATATCCTTAATGAATATGGACACACCTCCGCCTTTGCTGTTTCGGTCCAGGTTACATGGCCTGTGTTTTTCCACTCAGAGTAATGTCTCAGCAAAGGAATTCCTGTGGATTTTGAGTTGTATGGCATCTATGATACTTATGATATCTCTTACTAGAATCCAGTGGTACCAGAAATCTCTGTGGTTCCAGGTTTAACACCCCTTGTCATTTCAGATTTCAGTTTTGGGATTTGTGAAAAGGGAGATTTTGTGGTGGAGACACCAAATTTCTCAGAATCTAGGTTTCCCATTTTCCCTTCATGCTTCTCAACAGTCAGTGACAACAGATGCCTCTGACTTTGCCTGAGGAGCAGTGTCTATGGGAATAAAAGTGCAAGGCCTGTGGAACAAAAACGACAGACCAAAACACATAAAAGAGATGATAGCTTTTAAAATGCTGTCAGTTCTCTTAACTATCTCTGGTGTCTCGGATCTCTTTAAGTGTTGACAGACATCACCACAGTTATGTGGTACATAAACAAGCAAGCAAGTAGAAACCAAACCTTACCCTTAATGCAGTGTAGCCATGGTAGCCAGGGATATAGTTTTTCAGCACATAGCAAAATTGTTTGACAGACAAGCTGAACATGACTAGGACATACCCTCATACCCTCACAAGTGGAAATGAATTGGTGGGGGGGGGGGGCTTACAAGAATTCATCCAGCCAAGGAGAAAACCTCAGATAGATCAGTTTGCCATTGTTCACAACAATCAGTTGACAAAATGCTGCTCTGGGACTTCTTGTAGACAGTCCCGAAAAAGATACCTTCTCATTCTCTGGGATGGGAATGCTTCTGTATGCTTTTCCATCTTTTCTTCTCATTCCCAGGGTCACGCTGAAGTTTAAGAAGGACTCTCCAAAGATCATTGTGGTGATTCCATTCTGACCCAGGCAAAAGTTGCTCTTATGGAATAGGCAAAGGGGAATTACCACAAGGGTCCTCACAGTCTTGATCTACTCATAGCAGATAAGGGAAGTTTGACAAACCCCATTCTGAAAAAAATAAATAAATAAATAACTTCAGCAGATTGTCTTGATGATTCTGTTTCGATACCTTTTAGACACCTTGTTTCTGAGGATGTGCAGCCGGTACTAAAGGAGGCAAAAAAAACTGCTACTAGGAAATCTTATGAAAAAAACATATCTGTTGGTACCATGTTAATAATCAGGTCCCATTCAGGGGATCTGTACCTCTGATTGTTAAATATTTGTGTGAGTTACTCTCCTCTGGCCTTTTTTATTCCTTGTCAATGTTCATTTGTTGAGCATTTCACCATGTCTGCCCATGGACCCTCATTCTTCTTTGTCTTTGGTCAAACAGTTCTTGAAAGGAGTTTTACATGTAAGACCCTATAGGAAACATGTGTCACCTACCTGGGATCTTAACTTTTTGCTGGAAAAGTTAACTTTGTGTCCCTTGAATCATCTCATCTGGCTAACATGAAAGATGGTTTTACTTATTGCACTGATATCTGCAAGAGAAGTATCTGAGTTGCAAACCATCACGGTAAGTGAACTCATTTTGATTTTCCATAGAGACAGGGCTACTTTAAGAATGAATTCCTCATTCATACCAAAAGTTGTTACACAATTAACTTCAAGTCAGGACATTAGTCTCTCTGTTTACTATCCTAATCCTAAAAACATGGATAAAGGATTATTCATTCTCTGAACATGCACAAGGAACTTGGATATTATCTTGACGGAACTGAGTCCCTTAGGAAAGCTGAACAGCTATGTATCTCTTATGATGCAACAATGAGAGGACAGTCTGTGTCAAAACAGATTTTTTTCCCAGACAGTTGTCCCTTGCTATTGCTTTTTGTTTTCCTGCCATGGTAATTCACTTCCAAGCAGGATCAAGGCATACTCTAGTAGAGCCTTGTTTTCTCCACTTCTTCACTTCTCTACTTTACACTTTGGGTTATCAGCAGCTCCAAGAGTGTTCCTCAAATGCCTAATTCCTGTAATAACCTATTGCAGTTTGCAGGGTTTTCCACATTTTCCATATTTAGATGACTGCCTTATTTTTTGCAAATTCTTTTAGAATTTGTCAAGATTCTCTGGCTTGGGTAAAAAAAAAAATCCTCAGTCTGGGATTTCAACTTAAAGTGAACACAGAGAAGTCTTCTGTCTTTCCATGTCACAGGATAGTATTTATGGGATGTTTCTTGATGCATTTTCTCCCTCAGCACAAAGTGGAATTTTACAAGGAGCAGTTTCTAATATTTTCCAAGCAGACTCTGGCATTTGCCAGGGAATAGCTTAAGATTTCAGGTTTCACTCCCTCTACAGTTCTCATAATACGTTTGGCTTTGGTAAAAAAAACTTTTTCTTGGTTTGGGATTTTAGGTGAACTTAGAAAAATTTTCTCCCTTTCCATCTCATAGGATAGTGTTTATGGGATATTTCCTGGATACATCCCTCATGATGCCTTTTCTCCCTCAGGACAAAGTAAAATTTTAAAAGGAGCAGTTTCTAACATTTTCCAGACTCTGCCATCTGTCAGGGAATATCTCAGGATTCTAGATTTCATGCCATGTATATTTCTTATGATATGTTTGGTCAGACTTCATAGGAGGAAAATTCAATGGTACATCAAATCAAGTTTGGACCCAACACCAATACCTTCTGTCTTCTGAAATCCCAGTGCTATGGTTTATAAAAAGGGATTTACAATTATGTGTTAATCAGTTGTCTCTCAAACTAGATCTCCAATTTTCCCTTCCAGCCTGTCACTCACTCTGTAATCACAGATGCCTCAGAATTTAATTGGCTTGATGTATCCAGTGAGTAAAAGTGCAGAGTTTGTGGAATAAACAGGACAAATCTGAGCACATAAATGTAAAGTAAATGGTAGCTCTAATAAATGCTCTCAAACCTCTTAACTATCTTTGGATTCCAGGCTGTCTACTAATAATCACAGAGGACAGCACAGTGATGTGATAACATAACAAACAGGGAGGAATCAGATCCTTTCCTCTTTGCAGACTAGCGACTGTAACCTGGGGACTAACAACTCAACACAGTCTAATCCTCCAGGCTGCTTATATTCCATCACAGCAGAATGTTATAGTAGACAAGCTGAGCAGGACCAGGATAGACCCCCATGAATGGAAGTTACACCCAGTGGGTCTTCTGGATATTAATCCAAGTTGAGGAACAGTTCAAGTAGACACGTTGGCTTTCATTCATAATAGTTAAATAAATTCTGCACCTAGACTCCTTGCATAAAAACCTGGAGTACAGATCCCGTTTTATTAACATGGATGGGGATTTTCTTGCTTTTCCATTCTTTCCTCTGTTAACCAGTGATGTTCATAATTAGATCACTACTGCAGTATGCGGCATCCTGCCAATGCTTTTGGGCACCTTCCACATGCCCTAGCCACTTCCCTGCATGATTGAGGAAGAAAAAATCAGTGGCTAGGGTGCTAAAAGTTTAGTTTCTTGCCACCAACGATTGACCATCAGCTAACGCTTCTACTAGGTTTCCCAATAGATTACCTTTCGCAATATTAATAATGCGTAAACCCTCATAAATATAATTTTTTTCTTTTTAGTCATAATGTTTTCTTAAGCTACTAATAATGTGTTTTAATGGCTGCCTTGAATGTTTTACCTCTAAATGCTGTTATGTTATCCTATGTTTAATTGAAGGGGAATCCCTTGTAATTATCGATGTTTTCTGGGGAAATTGGCTGCTTTTTACATAATTTTACTTGTATCTAGGTTCCCTTTGCAGCTAGACTTAATAAAAAAAAAAAACTCAACCTGAGGCACCACTCACAGCCTGAGGACACACCAATTCTCATTATCCCTAGAACCATACTCCACAGCACTGCACATACTTTCTCTCAGGTACCTACTCTTTGGCAAGCTCTCTCAATTGATATAAAGGAAATCAGCACTTATTCCAAATTTATAGTACAACTCAAAAAGCACTTTTTCATCCAAGCCAAATGATTCTGCTTCAATACAGGACATATCACTTAAACTGTCTCCTTTCCATGTCCTTATCTCTCAAGATTTACTGACGATTAGCCTACTTTAGAAAATAATGTATATATTGTATATTACTCGCTGTTTGATTGTACACTGCACTGTGCTTGTTCACTAGAATGTGTATGCACCCCAGGATTCAATAAAGCCTACATGGTCATTTTTCATCGTGTGTACGTTACAGCATGATTCTCACACGGGTACAAAAAGCTTTAGAATCAGTAAGCACTATGTAGAGGTGCACTCCCCACACACACAAACCAGGTAAACACTGAGGTATGCTAATTACAGCACAAGCAGCTGAATTGGATGCTAATCAACCAATCCAACATGGCAGAACTATTCAATAAGCTATAAAGCATCCATGTAAACTCCATGCTGGTTTGTCCTGCATATTCCAAAACCTTTTGAATACAGCCACGGAAAGGAGTCTACACAGACAGAACGATGTCAACTGCTGCATTTACAAGGTAAGTCTTGAACTTGGAATGTATTGGGTAAAAATAGGAATGAGTATGATGTCCTTATATCCAACTAATAGAGCAATATATCCTTGTTTGTGCCATAACAGTAACTCACCTTTGCCCTCCACAAAAGAACAGTCTATCCTTGTTTGTGCCATAACAGTAACTCACTTTTGCCCCCACCCACCAAAAAAAGACAGGAAAATGACACCTTTTGCTAACAAACAATATTTGAAATGCTAAAAGTTTTATCAAAGGAACTGTCCTTGAAATATTTGTAAGTATTTATCACAACACATTCCTTTTTAATGTATTGGCAATCATGTATATCACTGAAATGACTTGGCAAACATGCACATGCCATCAATACACTTCTAAGTAATACATACAGATAAAGTGTAAAATCCTTTGCTTTAGAATTTTCTTAAATATATTCCAGCATTTGCAGTGTGTAGCTCAACAAATGGAAGCATACCTTCTGAAGTTCAATACTCCTCTGTGCAGATATATCCCAATGTAATAGCGTATCTTCACTCTTCTCCACACAAGCAAGTCTCCTCATCAGTTTGCCTAGCTACAGAGTTGTGTTTTTATATGGTGTAGATTGAGGGCTGCCAGCATGTTGAAGATGCAGATAAAATGTGAACTCATTAGAATTGCTGAATCCCCAAAAACTGTATCCATGTAGAGATGTAAACATAGTGCAGCCACTCCCTCAGTGTTTGGTTTTAATGGATTTCAACTGTGACTGATTAGTGTTTGGCCAAGAATGACATGACAGCACTGCAGGCTGCCTTACATCCAGTAGGTGTGTCAGGTCCCATCTACAAAGTGGTAGCTGTAAGGTTGGAAATTTAAGTAAACAGTGCACAAGTTGCAGATGGTGTTCCTTCACATCCAACCTGCCCTTCATGTTTTTGGCAACTGCATGTGATATTTCCACTTAATATCCTCACACATTTTAAGGCCAATGATATAGAATGGCCTTCATACTGCATGTCTCGTATTACTGCTCAGATAGATGAAGAATGGCCAACAAACATAGAAATATAAGACAGAGCTGTATATTTGCAGGCAGTAATCATGACAGGTTGTGTGATCATTAGGTGCACTACATCCAAAACTACTAAATGTACAAATAATACTTATATGGTTTGATATCACTGTAGATGCTGTTGCAGTTGGTTGTATGCATATTGAGTTAAGTTCCTTGCTGCAAAGCTGTTTTTGTGGCAAAGAGGGATAAGGCACCCATCCTGTGTTCTGAAGGTGCATTGGAGTGAGAGTTCAAATCCAGACCTATGTAGTAATATCTCATGTGTACAATGTTCTACTGTGCATGTCATAGGTTGCTTTTCCTCATTTCAACTACCTCTCTCTTTTCTTTTTTTTCTCTTTTTTTTGTTGGCCAGTGTTTGCACAATGTGCCGCTTAGCGCAAGCATGGGAGATGGAGACAAATGAATGTCAGATTTGGCTGTGTTAATCTCGTTTGCACTAAGTGCGGCACTGTGCAAACTGGATAATTGACCAGACAGGACCCAGACAGCCAAAAATAGAAACCGGATGCATTCATTTAATATACTGGGCACCACAGAAACCCAATAAGTGATGTTGCACTCCAGTTAACAGCGAAATTTTAAGAATGATGAGTAAAATAGGGAATGTCATGTAGCTAGTTCTGTGGCAGCAGGTGTTAAGCATAGGGCTGGAGTACAGATGGTGCTGAGTTCTAGTACAGGGTGTGCAACCTTTATTTTGCTGTTGTAACATTGTGGTTTATAGCAGTGAACTGCAACATAAGACAAGTATTTCCTCAACCTTCTTGTGGCAACAGTTGTAAGTGTAGGATTGGCATACACATGGTCCTGAGTTCGAAAACAGCATATTCCATAGACTTTTACTGTTGTTCCACTTCCCATTATAGCCACTGTCTCTTATAACACTTGACATGGTGTAGCTGATATTAATTATACTTATGAGGGCTGAGGCAGTAGTATTGTGTCAGTTATGTATTAATTTATCTATGTATTATCACATTTATTCTCAAATGTATGACTGTAGGTATATTGTGTACTATATTCCTGTAAGTATATTTCTTCTATCTGGACTGCCATGGCCTTCACATTTGTCTAACAGACATACACAACTGCCTGTACATCCAATAACCTTAAATTTGCTTTGCTTGCTACTGTTGCCCTTCACTTATCATCATTGAAACACTGTGCTTGGAGGTGCACACTGACAAGCACCGTGTTTGTGCGATGGTAAGCAGAGTGCAACATTTTCAGGCAGTGTGTGCACTGTCAGTAAATGCAATGACTGGAATTGGCGGGAAACCACCACTCTCCAGTGCTCTTGATCCATGGTAGGCATAGCAGGCATTTCTGGAAAAGGTGAAAAATATATATATATATATATATATATATATATATATATATATATATATATATATATAAGCTATCCCACTGCTAAAGGAAACTCACAAAACAAAGCAGCAAATCCAGAAATAAGTATAAGTGAGTCAAACCACCATGGTCCAGCCAAATAAATGTCCAGAAGATATGTAAACCAGCAAACAGTTTATTGGAAAAAGGTTAGTGATTTAGTGGGGTTACCGTTTCATCAAACCAAATACAAAATGAAAGTAAAAATCACATATTTTTTAAAAAAGTACTCAGTCAATCAGTAAGAAACAATTAAAACAGAACCAATTAAAAAAAATAATCTTGCATTATCTTCTGCCTAATAAGGCAGGTTTAATGGAAGTGCCACTGTTAAGGCCTGGAGGTTCATAAGCTGTCATAGAGAGAATCCACTTTAGATCACATAATTCAACAGTGTTGTTAAAATCACCTCTTCTTCTGCTGGGATGCAGCACTTGCAGAACCCTAAACAAAAAGGTACTATGGCCTGGATAAGATAAGGCATGATTAGCTAGGGCATTAGATATAACCTGATTGCGTATATTTCCTAAATGCTCAAGAATTCTTTCCCTCAGCTGGTGTGTGGTCTTACCAATGTAAAAACCATTACAGGAACAGCATGTAGCAAGATAAAGTAAATTCCTGCTCCTACATGTTGCCACAAATCTAGGTGTAAAAACACATCCGGTGACAGGGTGTGTAAAACAGGTATCTGGCGAAATAGCAAAGCAAGCTTTACAATTATAACAGGGAAGGGTACCAACCTTCCCTGAGGGTGTGGGACATATACCTTGGGCCATAACATAAAAGCCTTTTAAGTGACATGTTATTCGTGAATGTAAAGAAGTAATAATCTCCCACCACCCGTCTTACATTTTCATCAGCTAAAAGAACAGGCCAATTTTTTTCCAATAACATTACAGTGATGTTGTATATTATTAGAATATTTAAAAAAATATCCTGGGAGAGCAACCCATATTACCAACCTGTCTTTTATTCGTAGTGTAATTATTTGAAGAAAAATAGGGAGCACCTCTAGTGCGTCAATTCGATAAAGCAGTCATCCTGGAGTTATTTATTGAGGTTTGTGAGTACCCTCTAACATTAAAGCCTTCACCCATTTTATATATAGTCTCTTGAAAAGCCACATCGTTGGTACATAGCCTAGAGGCTCTTAAACACTGGCCATTAAGAATGTTAGAAAAAATATGTGAAGGATGCATGCTAGACCGATTGAATAAACTATTCCTCCAACAGGGTTTCCTGTAGAGCTGTGTCTCAAGGGTGCCTTCAGTATTTCTTAATACAGTAACATCTAAGAGGTCAATAGATGTGGAAGAGTAATTTAGACTAAACCTTAGATAGTCTGTGGTACTTTCAAGATATCTGACAAAATTCAAAAGTTCTTCCTCACTACCTCCCCACAAGAGAAAAATATCATAAACAAATCTAGCGTAGTACTTGATAAAGTGTCTATAGGGATTATCATTGTAAACATGCTCATTCTCCCACTGCGCCATAACCAAATTTGCATAGCTATTGGCGCAGGGGGTGCCCATGGCTACTCCTGTTTGTTGCAGATAATATTGACCTTCAAACACAAAACAGTTATTACATAGAATCAAATCTAACAAAGTACAGATAGCAGTAATCATGTTATGCGAGAAATGGCCATGATGAGAAATAAACAACCTGACAGCATCAATACCCACTTCATTAGGTATAATAGTGAACAGAGTTTTCAAGTCCAAGGTTGTCAGAAAAACATTATCAAGTACGACACCATTTGTAGAAGAGTATAAACTAGATAGAAAACATTTTCAAGAGACTATATATAAAATGGGTGAAGGCTTTAATGTTAGAGGGTACTCACAAACCTCAATAAATAACTCCAGGACGACTGCTTTATCGAACTGACACAGTAGAGGTGCTCCCTATTTTTCTTCAAATAATCACACTACAAATAAAAGACAGGTTGGTAATATGGGTTGCTCTCCCAGTATGCATTTTTAAATATTCTAATAATATACAACATTACTGCAATGTTATTAGAAAAAAATGGCCTTCTCTTTTAGCAGGTGAAAATGTAAGACGGGTGGTGGGAGATTATCCCTCCTTTACATTCAGGAATAACATGTCACTTAAAAGGCTTTTATGTTATTGCCCAAGGTCTATATGTCCCACACCCTCAGGGAAGGTTGGTACCCTTCCCTGTTATAATTGTAAAGCTTGCTCTGCTATTTCGCCAGATACCTGTCTTACACACTCTGTCACCGGACGTGTTTTTACACCTAGATTTGTGGCAACATGTAGGAGCAGGAACTTAGTTTATCTTGCTACATGCTGTTTCTGTAATGGTTTTTACTTTGGTAAGACCACACGCCAGCTGAGGGAAAGAATTCTTGAGCATTTAGGAAACATACGCAATCAAGTTATATCTAATGCCCTAGCTAATCATGCCTTATCTTATCCAGGCCATAGTACCTTTTTGTTTAGGGTTCTGCAAGTGCTGCATCCCAGCAGAAGAAGAGGTGATTTTAACAACAATGTTGAATTATGTGAATTAAAGTGGATTATCTCTATGAGAGCTTATGAACCATCAGGCCTTAACATTGGCACTTCCCTTAAGCCTGCCTTATTAGGCAGAAGATGATGTAAGATCATTTTTGTTTTTTAATTGGTTCAGTTTTAATTGTTTCTTACTGATTGGCTGAGTACGTTTTTAAAAATATGTGATTTTTATTTTCATTTTGTATTTGGTCTGATGAAACGGTAACCCCGCTAAAGCACTAACCTTTTTCCAATAAACTGTTTGCTGGTTTACATATCTTCTGGACATTTATTTGGCTGGACCGTGGTGGTTTGACTCACTTACACCTATTTCTGGATTTCTGGAAAAGGTGTCAGATTTAGGGCACAGAGATAGGGTGTCCAGGAATCCAAGATTTTTATTGGACTCCTAGTTAAACACCACAATGTCAGGCTTCTGCAGGAGGACTACTCTGACTTCCAGTATAAGTTGGAAGCTTGGGATAGTTTGGCCTGGGCTGTAACCAGTGTCACTGGTATCCCGTGCACTGGTGACCAATGTAGGCATCACTCTAATGACTTACACTGAGGAAGAGGGATACCCTCGATGCTTGCATCAAGGAATTTAGGACTGGGGGGTATGGCTAAGATGAGCTCTGGATAGCAGCAGTTTTCTTCAGCTCTGCCAAGTTAATTTTCTATGACAGAAATTTTTATATTTAACCTATCCAATGGAAATTTTTCTTATATATTATAATTCTAGATAATACCTCCTAAGATTTTATAAAAAAAAAATTTAATTCACTCTTTTTTTCCTGCCAAAAATACTTTGGAATATTTTACTCCTCACAGAACTTCAGAATGAGCTTCTCAAAATCTAATCACCAGGAAACAACTCTCAAGAAGGAACTGCAAACCTTACTGAGAAACATACAGGATTTATCAACAAAAATAGATAAAATGTACCTAAAGCTGGACAGTTATAAGGCAAAATACTCAAAGCAGATGGACTTATTCCATGAAGATCTACAACAACAAAAAACACAAATAACAGGAATTGAGGAAGCTTTAAATGATATGGACTGCAGAATACAAGAAGGAGAAAACAATATAGAATTCCTACTAAAACAAAATACACTTCCTCAAACTAAAGTGGATGACCTAAAAAATAGGTCACATAGAAACAATATCAGAATTTTTGGTCTGCCAGAAAACATTGAAAGCAACAACATGGTAAGCTTTTTAACTTCTTGGTTACCTAAAGTACTTCACTTACCTGAAGCCTTATCTTATAGCATTGAAAGAGCCCATAGGTCCTTAATTTCCTCTAATACTAACAAAACCTCATCAAAATCAGTTATTGTAAGATTTCTGTCATCACATGACAAAAAATGGTACTAAAGACAGCCTGGGCAAAAGCACCCATAAAAGCAAATGATGTCATTTGTTTTGATAATGACTACTCCTCGATTATCATTGCTACAAGAAAATTGTTTCTACCTTTAATTAAAGAACTTAAAAAAGCTCAACTCAAGACACATCTGTTATTTACGTCCAAATTGAAGATTTTCTTACAGGATGGTCCTAAGACTTTTGAAGATCTGGACTCTGCTTTGGTATTTATCAAAAAACATAAAATTTTGGATACAATATAAGAAATGGAGTGGACTAGCTCCTCATTGAAAAGAATGGCAAGTGATACCTGATGAAAAACGTCATATTAACAGAAAAGACTGAAAAATAAATGATTTCTGAACATTATTTTTTCAGTTATTCTTTTTTCCGTCTCTCTGGATCATTTGGCTACTTAAACAAGTCAGGATTTCCACATTCTCTTATTATAAATTTCTGACACTTCATGTTGACATATTATTATACTGGAACTGGAAAAGTTATGTTACCAAACTTTAAAAGTCATCTGTCTGAGAAAAGGGACAGACTGTACGTTTAGTAATGCTGTTTATTTGCTGCTGTCATCTTATATTTATATATAATATGTAATGCTTGTTACTGCTACGTGCACTTTACAGGCTTGTCTATGGGCTACAATAGTTTTTTTTTGTCTGTGGTCAATGAACTTGCATTAGTGTAGGTCTGTCTCTGCGAGATGTATTGATTAGCTCGAGACCTAATTATAATGTAGTAAAGAAAATTGCTTACAGATTTTCCCGCTGGAACTGTTCAAGAGACTTTTTCTTGCCTTTTTGGGCTCAAGAAGCAAGGTCTCGAGCCATTCAGTGCTTTGACTTGCTTACTCAGCATTGGTGTTCTGCGTAGCTCAGTCTGATGAACTTTGAACTCGGATGACACATTTCTGAGACTAGGGGAACATTGCAACACCTATGACAAAGGAGAATGAAGAGCCGTGGGTCGGAAGAGGATGGAACTCAATGTAAGCTATAGTACATAAAAGAACATGTAAAAGACTCTTGAAATCTTTTTTTTTTTCAACATTGTTCAGAATATATACACAGAATATAATTGTTTAGTATGCATTTTCAGCTACAGAGCTATATTCATACCGGTCTCTTTTGATTTTAAATGCTATTCCTGATTGACAGAAAACAAAGGAAAAAAAATATACATATATGTAGTTTTATTGACTTGTCTTAAGCAAAATAATTACATTGTACATGCACAGAAGTGCTTATTTAATGATTTGATTCATATTGTTAATACCAAACAAGATGGCATTTAACATTGATGTAGAGTTGAAAAAGACTTATTTTACAACTATTCCTTTATCACTAGAGACTTAAAATATTAGATTTCTAAGGGAGTCAGTTTTATCTTTTATGTTTTACTAGTATAACTGAGTATTACTATACCCTATTCAGCTCTCTAATATTTTTACTGGTACGGTCTCAGTATGTTCAGTATCAATATGTGATTTTCTGGAAAATTATTATTAACTGATCTTGTTAGTTAATGTTTGATGTCTCACTCTACAACTATGTTCTTTAATGAAATGTGATATCTTAACATTCTTTACTGCAATAACTTATGTGACAGTTAAATTCTCTAAAACCTCTGATACTGAAGCAACACATTATTTTGTTTTAAAAACAATGGTAGAAGGATTTGTGAAAGCAGACAGTTCTTATTATACTTACTTTAAACATCTCTTAGAACTCACTTTAAGATGTTTTGGACTATTGTATTGCATACGTATATAATGATATGTTACTTTTAGTATGCAATTGTCATAATTGGTTGTTGAGTTATGTTTTCATCACATCTATATTGAAGCTTACTAAATATATAATATAAACTTATTTAATTTAAAATATCGTAAGATAATCTTTAGTATAAAAATAATTTAACACTAATTCCAAGTAACATTCACATAACCATCGGGTCTATTGAATGAATATTTCTTTTTGGTAGAATTATTAATGGAGGTTTAGTTCGGTATTAAAAAACTGTGAACACATTTATATTTGCTCCTGGTAAATCTGTCTGTAGAGTTAGAAATTAATATTTATTTGAAGTAATGAGCATAAGCATATGAAAAATCCTTTATATTTTGAATTAAAATATTTGAATATACGTCCATGACATATAGCAATGTTTAACTATTATATTGCTTTTAATTGAGTAAAAAAATATAAAGTCTGATATAATAGGCTCATTACATATATCTTAGTATTCTGTGTTATAACCATTTGACTCAAGTTAGCATAAAAAGAAATTGTTGTAAGTAGATGAGTTTTATATATTCTTAAACAATGAAAAAGTGACAGAAAATAAGAAAGGAAAAAGTTTTGTTTCTTAATATTAGTATGGTAGATGCTGAATAACTGCTGTTATGGATTGGGTGGCAAATTTGAGTAGTAGATGCTACTCAAATTGGGAATTTGTAACTCCAGGAAGGATTTGAGTCAATTTAATGTTATGGAATTAATTTATTCTGGTATTAAATATTCTTTTTCGACATCTACTAGGTTTATTACACTTGAAGATTCAAGATTAAAAATTCTTCTGAAATATTTCTTAAAGAATATACTAATGAAGTTAGAAAAGTTTTATTTAAAATATACGAGGGGGTTATAGGAGGAGAAAGGGAAAACTAAAAGAAATTGTAATTATCACTATTATTTTAACCTTCATACACAATCAAAATGGTTCTTTTGAAAGGCATTTCAGTTAACAGTAATGGTTTAAACAACCCATGTAAAAGGGGGAGTCTAATTAAATATCTGAAACTACACAAATCTCATCTAGTTTTCTTACAGGAAACACGTCTAAAAGAGGACCTATCTAAATTAAATACTAATATGTATACAATATTAGGAGCTCAGAACATTCACACAAAAAAAAAGAGGCGTAGCCATTTTATGGAATAAAACATTAGCCATTCCCAAGATTATAAAAACTTATAACGATGATAAAGGAATGTTTTTTTCAGTTATGGTAGAAATTAATAGAAAAATATTTACCTTTATTAACATTTACTGAATTCCAGGTATAGGGGTTAATACAGTTAAGCAACATTTAAATCAAATTGTACTTTTATTTAAAGGAAACATCATAATAGCCGGTGACTTCAATTGTATTCTAAATGAAAATGAAACAAGTGTCCCTGGTAAGAGGAGAATATCATCTGAAGTCAAACATTTAAAAGATTGTATGAATTAATTTCATCTGAAAGATGTTAATAATCAAGCTGATTCAAAATCACTTCAGTACACTTTCCTTTCTAATAGCCATGGTTCCTGTTCTAAAATAGATACAGTCCTTATTTCTAATGAATTGATTAATAATCTGTCTAAATCTAAGATTATTTTCTGTCCATTATCTGATCATAACTCCATAACCTTTGATTTAACAATAACTCAACATTTAATGTACAGATTAGAAGAGTTCCGGGTTATATTTCTAAATTAAGAGTTCAAAGAATTTTAAACACTGAAATTCAGAATTTTATTGATTTGAATACTACCATAGACACTTTGGTAATATTTATATGGGATGCCTTAAAAGCATATTTATATGGGAAAATAATCAACTAGTATAATAACAAAAGGAAAAACTGGGACAAAGATTTACAAGACATACAGTTCAAACTAGATAAACTTAAACTTAAGAATAACGAGAACAAAGCAAATAAAGAGACAAAGGAAATTAGCAAGCTAAATAATAAATATATAGAGATACGAAATCATAAGACTATGATTACTTTGGAAAATTTTAAATTTTTAACCTTTTCGACAAGTCCTAAATTCCTAAACAAACAAGCAAATAAAACTAAAAGATTCAGCAAACTTAATCATATTAATGGGATCTTTTCTCCTAAAAAAAAGAAATGTTTATGACTTAGGAGATATATTAGGAGAATTTAGGGAATACTTTCATAAAATCAATCATAATCCAGACAATATAGAAACAAAATATAGTATAAGAGACTTTATAAGTAAATATACCAATAATAAACTTAATAGACAGCAAATAGATTCCCTTGATAAGCATATCTCATTTACAGATCTTCACACGCAAATTAATAAACTAAAGCTAAATAAAGCCCTAGGAAATGATGGAATCATACCAGAAATCTATAAAATCATGCCCCAAATGCCCTTACCTTACTACATAATGTCTAACAACCCAAACAGATTCCATTAGTCCTCCATCATGGAAATATACCTTTATGTCCCCAATATTAAAATCCAATAAAGATCATTCTAAGTGTTCTTACAGACCTATTTCTTTACTGAATGTTGACTATAAAATGGTTATGTCTATTTATGATGATAGATTGAAGAAATTTCTTCCAACTCTGATTGATGAAGATCAAACAGGCTTTATTATTAATAGAAATACATGCGGTAATATAAAGAGAACTTTAACATTAACTACTCTAATAGACAAAAAAGATTTAACATTAATAAGTTTAGATATAAATTCCACTTTTGACTCAGTAAGTTGGGATTACTTGTTTATATTACTAGAAAGTTTAAATTTCTCTAATAGTTTCATAAACTTAATCTCATATCTATATAAGGGAAGTCAAACTTACATAAAAAGTGGTACTAATATCTCACAAAATATCCCAATTTTTAAAGGAACTAAACAAGGATGCCCTCTTTCCCCTCTGCTCTTTACTTTAATAATGGAACCTTGGACTGATGTTATAAGAATGGAGAAAGACATTGAAAGTTTTAAAATAAATTCAGATATATCATCTAAAATACACTTATTTGCAGATGATATTCTTATTACCTCAAAAGGAAATAACTTTTCTATTACTTCCCTGTTTAAATCTATGGAAAATTAAAAAAACAGGATTAATTTTAATAATGACAAACAATAATATTCCCCATTTACCTGAGCAACTATGAGCCAGATAAAAAATACCACAAATACATAATTAAATCTGAACAAATAACATTTCTGGGAATTATACTAACTGGGACATAAAGAATATAATACACCTTAATTACAGGTGAATTCTAAATGTTATCCAGAGTCTTATAATTAATTGGAATAAACTTTTTTTTATGATGGAAGAAAGGGTCTATATCACATCATCAAACTTGTATAAGTTCAAACAATGTAATATTGAACCCAAAAGTCTGAAATGTAAAAATAGTGAAGCCACAGCACATCGATTTTTTTCCCAGGGAAAAAAATCGGTGGGCCGTTTTTGGGGCTTTGCGATTTCCTCCACTGTGGTGAGATCTTGGAGTTTGTATATTTAAGTAGGGGGGTGTGAGGGGCAAAGACCCCCACTTTAGTTTTAGTTTAAGGTTTATGTTTTTTTTTTTTGTTAGGGAACTATGATTTTTTTCCCCTGGGAAAAAAATCGCTGTTCTGTGTGTTCATTATTGTGCGGTTTTGGACTTTTGGATTCGATATTACATCGTTCAAACTTTTAAAATTTTGACAATGTGATATAGACCCTGGAAGAAAGACTATCAATAATTAAAATGATAATACGTCTAAAATTATTATACATTATTCAATCAATTTTGTTAACCTCCCCATCTAAAATCAATAATCAAAAAACTATTCAATTATATTAAGATTTCTGTGGTTTCCAAACAAAGCTAGAGTGGCATTAAAATATAATTTAGGAGATTGATCTAAAGGAGGGATAGGCCTCCCAGATTTGGAATTACACACAATTTCTTCTATAATTAAAACTGTATCTCTACTAGTAGACACTGCTTATACTGCCAAATGGAAAAAAATACTGGGAGGTAATGTCTAGTGATCTATGCACTAGACCTAAATCTTGCAAATTATCTATAATAAATAATCCCTTTTTATGGTTATTAGAAGATTTTTTCACCACATATATTACACCAAAGCATTCATCTAGCACTTCTCATAAACAATTTCAGAAACTTTATTTATAAATTTCCAGTATGTAAAGAGTGGTCTTTCCTCCTATACCCTATAACCTTTACTCAAAGAATTGTATCCTACTCTGATTCTACTAAAGTGTCATTATTTAAAGTAAAAAAAAATCAAATATACTGATTTCAAATAATGATAAATGATGGTTTGAAAACTATAGATAATTTGATATATGAATTTGGATTAGATAAGAAACTATGGTTAGTGTTACAAGTATATAGGCAGTTCCTTTTAAAATCAGATCAATGTCTCCTACAATCAGAAAATATGTTCCTAAGCTGCTAAATGACTTGGTAATGACTATTCAACATAAATTTATTATTAAAGGTAAACTATCACATATATGCAATATAATTAGAGAAGAAACATATAGTTGTCCAGAAAGTTTTTGGAACTACTTCATTACAATTAATAAAATATATTGGAATCAGCTAGTAAGTCCACTTCACCACTTAAATGGAGGTTATTTATGTGGAAATTTATATATAGGTAATTTTTAACACCACTTATAATGAGTAAAATAAACAGAATGGATAATTTCTTTTGGAGATGTAAACAAGAAAACATGCAGACTGGGCACATATGTTTTATGATTGTGTTGGTTTAAAAAACAATTGGGGAAAATGTCAATAATTTATTACAAGCCATATTTTCTGACAACTTTACACTCTCCAAATCTATGGTCCGCTTTAATACACCAATGCCCCAGTGTGTTACAAAAATTAAGTTTCCTTTGGTTTGGTCAATTTTAACTGTGGCTAGAAAGGTCATAACTAGAAACTTGATATCTGATACTCCTCTCTCTTTTAATGAAGTTATAAAAGTTATTACCGAAGTTTGTCATTTGGAACTATTGACAATTAAAACAAGACCCCCCAGGAAAACATTTTCATGTAGTATGTGGGATAATCTACAGGATTTATTAGAAAAATAACTTGTTTATACGTGAAAACATTAATATTTACAATTTTAAAGTACTGCATGCAAGTGGATGTTTTTTGTAAATAGTTTACTTTTGTTGTGTTTTAAATTTTATTCTTTATCAAATGTTAAAATTATGTAAAAATTATATGTGTATCTTGCTTATATGCAAAATCAAATAAACTTGTTTTCCAAAAAAAAAAAAAAGGAATTTAGGACCGTGGACATCCCACAACTGTGTAAGTATCAACTACAGAGAGTACTTGTAAGACTTAAAAGCTGAAAATAGGCAAGACTAGTATTCATAATGGCATTCTGTCCTGTTTTTTTTCACAGCTGCCATGGACTTGAAGGCAAATGTAAGAACCCATGAGGCTAGATTGGCGAGGATGAGGGAAGCATGTGGTATGTATGCAGCAGAAGAGTACTGTTCCTGTAGCATTAAAAGTTAAAGATGGTTCTTTTGGTGTTTTATAGAGTTGTATTAAATTGAGCATGCATATCTCAACTGTAAAAGCAAGTATGCATGCATTAGTCTGTAGCACAAGCCAAGAGTACTATATTAGACTTTAGCTGGTGATTGTGGGTTCAAGGCTCCAGAGAGCACCCCTGCACTACCAGGCTATAACTCATACCACACTTTTTGGCCATGTAACCTGGACCAGAACACCAAAGGTGGAGGTGTGTCCATATTCATTAAGGATATCCACACATCCAGGCTAGTTGCTCAGCATAATGCATCCGAGGTTATCCAAGTGCAACTAACTCTGGGCAAAACTGCAGTCCAAATTGTAGCTTGCTACAGATCCCCACCATGCCCCAGGATTCCCACTCCTCTTTTCTTGATATACTGGAAAATATTAGGGTTCAACCAAACACCCTAATAATGGGCGATTTCAACTACCCCACCATTAACTGAGAAAACTACTCATGTACCAATTCCTTCACTCAACGCTTTCTGGAATTCATAAATTCCAATGCCCTGGATCAACTTATCCACACCACCACCAGGGGCAACAATATCCTAAACCTAGTCATTACCAACATGAGTGACTGGTGTTCCACACCAGAAGTCAACTCCTCGTTAGTCCGATCCAACCATAAGCTAATCACTTGAGATATCCACATCCCGCCTCTACCCCCCATTAAGGAAACCACGATAAAAAATTTCTCCAAAGCCAGCTTCATGCTTCTTAAGCCAGAAGAGTCGAACTTCAGGACACCCATGCAGATGGACAATACAGTTATGACTGCTGAATCCTACACAGATGCACTCTCTAAGCACTTACATGAGTGCATGGATCGTGCTATCCCAAACAGAACCAAGACGCTATCCTCCAAAAAAGGAAGCCAATCTAGTGGTCCCCTGCCATAAACAAACTGTACAACAGAAGAAAGAAACTGTTACAAAAGAGAGTGAAATCCCATGAGTGGAGGAGCTCCCTGGTCAGCCTCATTAAGAAGATGAGATTCCTTATAAGATTCTCCAAAGCTAGCTACGAAAACAAAATCACCACTGATTCTAAGGGCAACCACAAAGCATTCTATAGCTATGTCATGAATCTCAATGTCAACACCCAGATCTGCTCTGAGTTACATCACAACGGCACGAAAATTACAGAACCAACTGATATTGCCAACATCCTGGCAGATAGGTTCAGTGCTAACTTTACCCCCCTCTCACCCCGTAAAGGGCCCATATCTATATAGGAAGAATGCAGAGTCCCTGTAATCACAACTATGCAGGTAAAAGCTGCACTCTCTAAAGTCAAAAACACAGCATCCATGGGACCGGACAACATCCCAGGCTGCGTTTTACATGAACTTCAGAATGAACTGGCTCCCCACCTAAGCACCGTGTTCAGTCATAGCCTCACATCAGGCTTTGTGCCCACTGAATGGTGCACAGCAACAGTTATCCCACTCCACAAAGGGAGAGCCACCACTGATCCCGGGAACTATCGTCCTAGTAGCCTGATGAGCCTGGTCTGCAAGGCCATGGAACGTATCATCATGGAACTCGTAAACAATGACATTGGTAACCTCCAAACTCTGGACCCCACCCAGTTCAGGTTTGTGAAAGGCAGATCATTTCTCCTGAACCTGATCGACTTCTTTGAGGCAGTCACCAAAGTCGTAGATGAGGGTAAGGTGGTTCACACAGCCTATCTTGACCTCACCAAGGCCTTTGACACCATCCCCTATTCTGGAATTTTAGCTAAACTCACTAAACTAGGTATAAATCTGTATGTCCAAATAGGTGGTGCAAAAAGTGCTCTAAATAAAACAAAGTAAATAAGAAAAGCACCAATGTTGCGAGTCCACAATAATATTTAATGAATTATAAAAATGAAAAAACGATGTTATAAATCCGTATGTCACAAGATGAGTTCCAACTGGCTCACTGACAGAACCCAGACTGTAAAAGTTGCAGACTCCAATTCTGACTTCAAACCAGTGACAAGTGGAGTACCACAGGATTCAGTCCTGGGACCTCTCCTGTTTGGTAGCTACTTCGCTGAAGTACAGGCTAACACAGAAGGCCTCTCGCTAACGAAGTTCACAGATGACTGCAAACTAGGAGCCATAGTCGAGTCCCCAAATGATGTGGACATCCTACAGAAGGGCCTCACTGAGACATATGCCTGGTGACAGAACCATGGCCTCAAGCTCAGTGCCAAAAAGTGCATTGTCATCTCCTTTGGTAAAAACTTTGTACCCATGAATTACCACATAGACAGCAGTCTACTTAACACCGAATGTGTGATAAGAGTCCTTGGGACCCAGGTAGACAGTAGTCTCTCCTTTGATAATCACATTGCCACAGTAGTCAGGAAGTCCTTCTATGTGGCACACCTCATCGCAAAAGGGTTCTCATCCAGGAAAAAAGAGGTCATTGTTCCCCTCTACTCGACTCTCATCAGACCCATTATAGAGTACAATGCCCCTTTTGGAATGTACCTCACAAGACATCTGCAGCAGCTGGAAAGGCCACAGAAGTACCTCACAAAGAGGATTACTGGCCTCAAACAGATGCCCTACACTGACCGTCTCAAAGAACTCCAGCTTTACTCTGTAGCGTATTGCCTACTCCAAGGTGATCTCTGCCTAACATATAAAGCTATGTCACGCCCAGAGCTGTTGGACATGCTACACCTAAAGAAATCCCAATCCCTCCGAGCTACACGCTCTGGGAACCTAAACCTTGTCACCACAATAAACAGGACATGCTGGGGGGATAGATTCCTGTCCCAGAGACTTCCCATACTCTGGAACAAGCCCCATCTATGTCAAGCAAAGTTCCTCATTAGCACTCTTCAAGAAAAATCTTGGCAAGTGGATGGGAAATAGGAAATACACCCCGGGGATCACTTCTGTGGCTCTGTTCGACAGTGGCAAAGGAAAATAACTTTCTTGGGTGGCGTAAACCAGGGAACCTTGTTGACTAGGCTTACTTAGGCCCTTGGGCCGATAATCTAGTACCTACTTATGAACCTATGAACAGTGGCAAACACATGCCCTGCTGTAAACTGTAATATGTATAATTGGAACATGCATATGTGCAATATACACAAATATCAAGGAGTACATGCTGCAATCTGCAGTATAGTGTGCATTTGTTAGGAGCTGTTAGTTTTAAAAGTAAAAGTTTTCTGTTAGGAGGAGATAGTCTTAAAAGTAAAGATTAAGATAACAAGGGTCAAATAATTAGATTAATGCATCGTATGTCACATATGAAGGTACTAATCTTATCTCTTTTTTTTCTCTGACCCCAACCCTTATCTACCGTTTTTATTTGATTTTTATTTTATTTATTTATTTTTATTTATTTTTTTGTTGTATTTTATTGCCTGTCATCAAAATGTGTCTATGTCTTCTATGTGTACCACATCACCTGGGAAATCACAGTGTTTTACAAAATCAGGATGTGTACCTATCCTTAATGAGTATGTATACACCACCTGCATTACGTAGAACACTGTCATTTTGAGGTCTGAATTTGGGGATGGACATATAGTCTGGTATGGCTGTGGTGTTGTCCACAGACTTAAACCAGATGTCCCTGACTGCACACATGTTTGCATAATCCAGGGTGGGGACACCTTCCACAGAGTGGGGTTCAGTGTTGCTATACGCAGCGTGTAGCACCATAACCATGATGTTGTATAAAGATGGTGTTCTCATTGCCAACTTTACCTCCAACAATGCACCTAAGATGCATTATGGAGGTGTCAGCAGCCTTGGCCGGTACGCCATATCTCACGGTGAGAGATGAAGACCATCACTGGTAAAGCACTGATGTCTGCTGAGCAAGGCATCCCAACAGACATGTAGTAGATCACCTTACAATGACACCACATGCTAAGGCAGTTATTGACTTCCATCAATGTCCGTGTGTATGGAGCCATCATCCTAGGTGAGGGTCAACTGCAGCTGAATGCTATAAGCATACCCATGAAAGACACAGACTGGCTAAGCTCAGTCATGTGTCTGCATACAGGCCAGTGACATATGTCCCTAGTTGGACACACCTGCAGGAACTATGATGTCAACATTATGTTAACTGATATTCCGTGATTTGTGGCAATGTGTGGTAAGGCATATTGTGTCAATCCACAGACAGCTATCTGTGATCTTTCCCATATGTAAGCCCTTCACATAGAGATCAGTGTGCCTCATGATGTAATCACCTATGACTAAGAAGTGTGATATTATGTTTTGCCTCTGGTGTTTGAATGGTGAGAATGGTGCATGCAGTATTATGTGTACTGTTCACTCCAGAGGCAGGATTTTCTGAGGTGTCTGTTGTTTGGCAATGTGTCTGGTAAGGAGCTGCACACATGCAGGTGTGTGTTATGTGGGTGTAAGTATTGCAGGATGGGAGCTGTGCATGTTGGCATAATGCTCATTGCCATATGTAGTGGCTGCTGTTGGAGACACTATAGCAGCAAGGTTTGAAATGCAGTCACATCTGCACACGTGTTTGTGTGTCATAGGAGTAGAAGGGTGGGGATACTCCCAACATCTCAGCAGCATACCCTTGGGGCTGACATTATGTTGGCATAATGTCTGTCAAGCAACCAGACAGCATACTGGTTGTTGTATGACATGATGTGGGAACACAGACATGTGCTTTGAGTACATAACTGTACAGTATGACTTGCCTAGGACATGTAGCAGTTGGACACACATTGGCCAAGGGTGGCCAGTCTGCTGCAGTAGGCCTCACTGTCATGTTATGCAGATGTCCACCACTAATCTTTTGGAGGGCAGGATGCAAGACTAGCTGTGAAATTGTCATGATTGTTTCAGCAAGACTTGACATCTTTGTCACTGGACATTGTACAACATATTGTGGAGCTACAACAGTGCTCCTAATCCTCCTGTTGTCATTTCCCTAGTGACATACCATCAACCTTGGAACAGAAGGCATAAGGTATGCAAAAGCCAGCTGAGTGCCCAGGTTGCTAATCAAAGCATCTACCTGGAGAAGGACATGTGAAGCCTATAGAGCCTTTTATGATGTGGGGCAGCTATGTGGATGAACAAACAGGCTGTGTCCTGCTTGTCATCATGGGCTTTGTAGTAATGTTTTGCATGAGATGACAGAAAGAAAATGTATTGGAGCATGGTATCCTATGTGAGAGTGATGTCAGTGAGACCAGCAGTAGTAGTTGCCAGGCACTGGTAATTCCATGGACTCCCATGCTTAACACAGTCCTCACAAGGTGATTGTGTCCTTCCAGTACATACCTCTTGGGTGGTGTCCAGTGTCAGAATACCTGTGTAAAACTCGCACCTTACCTCCACAGGATATAAATATTAAACTTCCCTAACATGTTTATCTGTGCTCTGTACAGACACCTTGGATGACTCTCTTCTTGGAACATGCTGGAAGTAATTGCAATACTTGTTTGCACAAAGGACAGCTAGCAAGTAGTGACAAGCAGTGTCCACAGATCTCTGAGTCATGTGAATGAAATGCCATGAAAGGATTTAGCATGGATACGAGTAGTAACACTGTTGTACAACTGCTGACACTGGACCAAATACTGTTTATTTTGCTGAAGGCCAAATCATGCCTACTGACTGTAACTGGTGGACCCCACTGAGTGTTATACTATGCCATGGATGATGGAAATATGACTCACTGCACCTACCATGACCTGACAAGGTGTTCAACAATACTAGGCCAGCAGGCCTTGCTGGAAACTGTGTTGGTTATCTACAGAGTGTTATGTCAGCTGGTGGATAGGCAAGTGTCTGACAGTCATAATCTGGGAAGATAGCATTGGGAGACCTACACTGCAATGACATCAGTCACCAGTGGATTTCCCCGGTCAATAATTAATGGTGTACCCCTTCTAGTCATTCCCTGTCTGCAGTCACAGCCACTGTCAGTGGTCTCTGACTGACTACATTAGCAGTTGATTGTATATTAGAAGCTGTCGCTGAATCCCACACAGACCCAACAGTTTTCCAGGATGGTCTGAAACGCACATTCAGTTGTTGTCACTGACAAATACTAAATGCCAATGACTGCACAATACTATCTTTTGGGAAGTCATCCACCCCTGGAAAATATTGTAGTGTCCACACGCCACACACAGTTCAGGCATTACTCATGGAGGCATGGACACAGAAAGTAATGTAGCCTTTGACTTTCACTGGTCGGTAAGAAGTGAGGATGCATTCAATTTTGTACAACCTATACAGAAAGGTATGGGATGTAAATCCAAGACTGTCTGTGGCACTCCTCACAGCCATCATTATGTGCAATAGCACCCTTGCTATGTCACTATGCAGGCATATCTTATAATTGTAGCAGCCACACAGGTTCCATGGTACACCAATACACAGTGTAGATAACATGTCGAATGGAGTCCTTGTCAACACTGTACATGTGTAGTCTGTGTCCTAAATGATTTGGAGGGGATGTGTATGGCTGCCATACAGGGAGGTGTCATATCCCACTGTGTACCTACTGCGTATCCATGTCAGGATTAACACGTGTCTTGCTTGTTCTACACACCTACAATATCACTGTGGTATAAATAGTACATGCTGGAGACACAGTAATGTAACACAGACAGTAGACACTATATGAAACAGCCCCCCCCCATGCATTTGAAGCACATGTCTGCTGTGACACACATCATGTTCAGGTTACACAATGGGATGCAGAGCAAGACAATCATAGCTGGTGTTGGACAAATGTCTGTACTAGACACAGGAGATTTGTACAGGTGTCATCTCCATTACCTCAGCTTGTAGATGTCTTAGCTCCTAAAACCCTGTTGACACTTATCAAGTGTATCAGACCTTTTCACAGATTAGGGATGCATGAGTATGCTGAATGATGCCATTGTCCTTGTTAGCCTGGTATACACAGTGCTGTACCTTGCTGAAGACATATTTCTTCTGTGCTGATGTTCCATCCTGTGCTGTGACGTCTGTGGGTTTATTGCCACTGTGTATCCATAGGTGTCCCCAACAGAATCCTGAAACAGAAACAGAAACAGGTCCATAACACACGTTTCATTGTGTAATTATACAGCCGTTACATCATACAACATAAGGTGCACAAAATTATGTGGCTTACTTGTTACAAATGTCAACATACAGTAGCTGTCAGTAACCACTACAAGTGGCATGGCAAAACAACAGTGCATTACACAAGTACATGTTAATTTATATAGTAACCCTGTCCATCAGACACATAGCTTCATTTCCCTGCATCGATGGTGAGGATAGCAGGGATGTGGGACAGGTATCATCACTTGCACAGTGTGTTGTGTGGGGGTGCAGGAAGCCTAGGGTGACCCAAAAGGTTGACAGCATGTGTGTGAGTCAGGAAGGGAAGCAGGTAAGCTGAACCATGGCAATATGCCATCTGTGTCTGTAGATGACCTGCATTTGACAGTGGTGTGTGACTGTGTGCTTGTACACAGACAAGCTTAGTGCTAGCCCTACAGATGTGTATGTTGGACAGCTTTGAACCATACATGGTAGAGATGACAGTTCACTGTCTCTGGCCCCAAACCCGGGAGCTAGCTCTGTCAGGAGTTGCACTGGCACCTCCATGCCCAAGGTCAGATGTGGTGCTATTACCTGATGGTGACTGCTGGGACCATGTCCTCCACAGGAACCCCCAGGACCAGTAGTCCATGGCCTGCCACATATTAGTGTGGACAGCACACTCCCTTCTGTAGTGCTGGATGTACTGCCAGTATAGGAGCATGATTGTGCATGGCCACATGGACTGTCAGCAGATGGGGTTGCTGACCTACGTCCATGAGTCCAGTGTTCAACTCCAACCAGACGTTCTAGCCCAGGCACTTTGCATTCCAAGACAGACACTCTCTCAGCTCACCTTTCCACTGCATCAGTGAACCAATCCAGGGTGTCACTAATGTGGTGGGAGCAGTCATGGATGTCCGACTGCTCTGCATCCGTAACCCTAAGCATACATCTGGAGTTCCATTCAGAATGTGCCTCCATGTCAGCCAGAAACATGTGCCGAGTGACCCATGATGTGACACCTGCAGCAGGTGGTGGATGGACAGCAGGCCTCCTACAAATGCCCCTATCAATCTGCCTGTGTGAAACCTCGCCAGCTGTCTTGCTATGGCCACTGTCTCCACTCACTGGAGCCATAGTTGCCACACTTTCCTGTTCACTGTCTCCACCCTCTGACTGTCCGATATCTGTGGCTTCCGGGGACTGGGTATGTGTGGGCATACTGATTGTGCACGGTGACAATGAGGGCAGAAGAGGGATGCCAACCTCTGGGACATATTCAGCCCCCAAGACCCCCACGTGTGCCTTACTGTGGCTACCAACATCATCAGAGTCTGAAGAGACACTGACATCAGGTTGTGTAGAGGACAGACACCAACCCCCCTGGTCACCTGTGATAGGAAAGGAAACAGCAGTACATTAATACCTGCACCTTTATGCTCTGCAGTACTATGTTGCAATATATGTAAAGCTCTATACACTGTTGTCACTATTACAGACCTGTGAAATCACAACCTCATATAGTAAGAAAAGTGGACATTAATGTTCTCACTAACAGCTGTAGTTACTTGTAAGGAAAAACTCTTTGAGCAGCAATCTCATTGGCAACAATGAGCTACACTGTTGACATTTGTGAAGACTCTGCACAGTTGACACATCCATATATCTCATATTTACAGTAGCTACTGTGTTAATTGTTATATTGGTCAAAATCTGAGCATGACAGTCAAACTGCAGTTAAAACCTTCCCCCAAAGAACAAAGACCTGACACCCACATAAGAGTATGTACACCCTGACATACTGAATGCTACAGTACTGCAATGCTGATCAAACTAAGCTTACCTGCACGCTCCTCTGCCATGGAAACTGTGGCACCCACATCCACAATGTACTGTGTGATGGATGCCTGGAACCTGTTGTGTATGCCTAGATTCACCAGGAATTTGTCAGTAGCTGAGAGTGGTTGTTCCACTGCAGGCCGTCCACCATTGACTCCATGATCCCTGGCTACATCTGCTGCTCTTCTGCATGCTGCATTGATAATGTCTGTTGTGCAGTGCCGAACCTGTTCGTGTCCTGCTCTGATGACCTGTGGCATTCACATTATGGACAAGAACATCCCACAGTGCCACCTGCTGTTCCCTGTTGCACCTCCCCTGGACACTAGTAGTTCATGGTGTTGATGGAGGCCTTCCAGTATTATCCCATTCTCTGCATCTTTGAAAGATCACAGCATCTGGGATACATGTTTCCTGAAAGACAACAACATGGGAACACATGCCAAGTTCACATACGTGGAAGTACAGTATGTAGAGATACAACAAGTACAGAATGGCTGGCAGTATCCACTGCTTGATCACACATGTCATATTCCAGAGTGTGCAAACATATTAAGAGTGTGGCTACAACTAAGATACTAGTGATTCTCAGGTATTTCCATGTGTGCCATGACAGATACTGCTGTATGATCATACAGCCAACACTGGAGTCTATTGTAGTGTGTGCCCTAGGGGCAACCCCCTGATAATATGTCAGAACAACTGTGCCAAACAAATAGTAGTGTGCTATTACAACCACTATAAAGGGACAGTCCTACGAGACCAGTGTGCCACATTGACAGTAGACATTCCACCATTGATGTATTGCACATCCTCTGTATGTGTAACAAATCTGGAGATCATTGAAATGTCATTATCACAGTTCTAAGAAAGGCTTAATGTTGTAATCCCTATTGCCCATAGGTATATTCACACATCTGCATCCTGTTGTAAACAAAAAGGTTACATACCTGATGAAGTGCAATACTCTTCTGTTTATATGTGGTAATATTTAAGTTTTTGCAAACGCGTGTTCTGTGTGAGGAAAGTCTCATACAGAATGGTTCTCCATAGCCAGCTGTTTGCTTTTTTAACATGCTTCTCATTAGCAGATGATTGCCTCTTAACTAATCTGTGATTCTGAAATGCTAATTGCAGCCAACACAGCCAATCTGCACTATCATCAGCAAATGACATGCAACCACTATGCAAGATTCTGATATGTTGTGCTGGACATTACTGAGGTGAGGAGACTACATCATCACAGAGGGTAGGTCTGTAGCAGCAACTATTACATAGAGATGTGTATGCTACAGGTTGCAGCTGCTGCTGCATGTAATAGGCATAGGCAGAGAGTGTGAACACTTTTGAGGGCAAAAAGCTGTAGGAGTAACTGTGGGAGCTGTGTCAGCTTTGTTGTAGAAGCAAAGCCAGAGTGAGGGTACCCATTCCACTCCAGTTAAGGCATCTGTTTAAGGTAAGTATGTTAGGTAATGGTATCACTAACAGAGTATTAGGCAACATGTTTGTTGTGTCCTTGAGCAACATAGGGGATAAGTATAAGAATATGTCCACCATTTGGGCAACTGTCAGGCCATGTGCTCCAGTCTGGCACTCATTTGGAAAGTGTATGCTGGCAGTCTTGTTACAAGCAGAAACTTCGAATGTGTATGTTAGTTGTGCAGCTGTGTTAATCTGCACTGTGAGTTTGAAAGGATTGTGTGGTGCACTCTGATATTAGTGGCCCTCATTTGCAGTATCTGAGTTGAAATCCTTTGTGAATGCATATTAATGCATGATGTGACACTTTATATGTACTTACTGTTTTGCCACAGGAATATGTGAAGTGTGTTTATATCTGCAGGCCTGTAACTTCCATTACTGAAAAGCAGACATTTCATTTGAAGTGCATTGTGTGTATAAAGAGTGCATGACTTGGTCATTAATTGCTGGCTTCACAATAATGTGATTTAACTGCTACACACATCTGGATTTGAACAAAATGTACTGTTTGCAAGGGGTTTAACAGACTGGGCTACTGAGTCCCTGCTACAGCAGGTGTATTTGCAAGATATAAATACACACATACAGGCTGTGACATACTTTTTTACATCCAGCATTATGTGCATGGCTTTATATGGATATATTTCTGCAGCAGGGTCCCAGTTGAACATGTATTTTTCCATTAATGTCTTAGCAGGTGTATTTCTCAATGCTGCTGGTAAAAGAGCACATTTACCAGCTATCACATTCACTATTATGTGTTTATTATGTGTTTGGCTTGCTAGCAGTGTAGTCTTGCACCGGAGTGCAAGGTACACTCTCATTTTTTCCATTACTTTTTACTCAAGTTTGCATGATGAGGTGTGACACGGTGCTCCACTGAAACATGCTTAATGACTGTAACTTGCAATTGTTATGTTTCGCTTAAAATACTTGTTTTAATTAACAGCTGTGTAGTGTGGCAGGTTAATGCAATGGTCTGCAGGTGTGATGGTCTTGGGTTCAGAATAGGGGACAGGTGTTTATTTTGCACGTGTTTATTATGATTTAAAAACACATATTTATCAATATTATTACATTTAGCTGAGCTTAGCAAAGCTGTGCGATGCAGTGCGTTGCTGAGCATCATGCTAAAAATATATAAAGAAAAAATGGGGAGATAGGAAAGTGGTGAATGGGGTGCAAGCAGGGGGAAAAACATAGTGAAAGGCAGATAGGTATGTGCAGGAAGGGTGTAGGAAAGAACCATAGCTATACATTATTCATTTCTTGTATAGTAACAACTGTGCACTTTGACAGAATTTGCAGATGACTTTGGACTCTCACCCCCAGAGAAAGGGGTGACAACATAATTGTGTTGTTAAGCCAATTGGACCAAGTTATGTGTGTCAAGTGGACACGTGTGAAATGGAGAGCTATGTATTGGACAATATTTTTTGGGACAGGTGTCCATTTTTTTTTTTTTTTAAGGTGAGAGTGGAACGTTGGGGAAGGGACATAGGTACCTGTGGGGGAGGTAAGTTGGGTAGGTAAGGAAGCTTCTGCAGAGACAAGACAGCAGACAGGGTGGTGTGTGACACATAAGAGGAGGTGAACACCTTGGATGCAGAGGGTGTTGTGGAATCTCAGTCCAATGTACCTCCACAAGGTAGCAGCATGACTCACATCCCCACTCATGGGACTGTTGGAACTGCTCCTTCACTGCCCAGAGGGAGGCAGTGGTAGAGGTTGGGATCTGGGGCAAGGCTTCGCCACCAGGGTGGCCAGCATGTTCTTCATCCAATGTAAGCGTTGTTCAAACCCACTCATGACTATCCCATGCACCAAATATGGCAGTTCATCATGGGTGATAACTCTCCCCCCACCGCTCCCAGAGGGGGGGGCCTGTCCCCTTCCCATGGGGAAGTACTACCCGATGCCACAGATAGTGCAGGGGCAGCAGAGGGGGCACCACCAGGCTAGGTTTCAGATGTGCTGGGACCTGGTGCCACGGCAGGAGGAGGCAAGGTAGGCGGATCATGAGGAACCGGCTGACCTAGATGTGCTGTAGTAAAGTAGTTAGAACAATAAGTTAAGGTTTGTAATAACCAAACCAATGTAAGAATTAATAGAATGGAACATAATATTTATTAATTCAAAGACATATTATGGTATATTATGTGTAACACAACATTAAGTAACATAACAGTCAGTATGTTAACAGCAAGCCAGTATAAATTAAACCATAAGGCCAACAAAACAGTTAGTTTAACAAAATATGTTAATATTGAATCATAATAATAAGTAACAATAATTAAATTTTAACAAAAATATAGTTAGTTTAACAAAATATATTAATATTAAATCATAATAATAAATAATAAATTAAAGTTTAACAAAATATAACAAAAACAAAAAATGAACAAAATATAGTTAAGTTAACAAAATA
This sequence comes from Protopterus annectens, assembly GCF_019279795.1. Lineage (NCBI taxonomy): Eukaryota > Metazoa > Chordata > Ceratodontiformes > Protopteridae > Protopterus > Protopterus annectens. The sequence goes on along the minus strand of NC_056746.1, from coordinate 1,094,059,624 downwards.
TATTAATATTAAATACTAATAATAAATAGCAATAATAAGGAAGAGAAGGGGTGGGGAGAGGGAGAAAAATATACCATTAGTGACATCGTAGATGATATCCCTGAAAACACTGGTAATACATACTTCTGTAGGTGTGTAGTGTCAGTTGTGAGTACAGTGACTACAATTCTTCTATAGCTGATGTAGCACGTACATACCTCTCAAGCTGTTAGCATGACAGTATAGGCCAAGCACTAACAAATGCAGGTACACAACTACACAGAACAGTTTCACATAATGTGGACTTATATAACTACCAAGATGTTCTGTAAACAGATTTGGTAATACATTGCATTCCAGGTAATCATTTATCTGGTAATCATGTGACAGACAGATTAGGCAGTTCTATTTACATTACGAAAAAACATGACACTTGAGAAGCATGTTTCTGTACATTAAGTAAATTAGACAGTTGTCATGCCTTTGTTGGCAGGCATGAGTAGAACCCAATAGCTGTGACTGCAGGGGGCATCTGCAAAAATTTGTCAGTTGACTGCAGCAACTTAGAACAGACATGCAGTGAATACAGCCCTACTGCAAACATTAAGACAGATTTATTTAGGAAACCACAATGTTGCTTAAGACTTTATTGGTAACGCTGTTTATTATCTGTTAAGTCTACACACAATATATGCCCATAAAGTGGGCTACCTCACCCACATACCATTTTTTCCTGCAGTGGGAGGAAAAGAGAGCATTATGTGACTGACATTGGCCTGGAGACAGACTTGAACCGTAGTATGAATTGGGCAATACAGCCGTTACAGTTTTACACTTAACTGCAGTGGCATTAGAACAGACATGCAATGAATACAGCCCTAATACAAATATTAAGAGAGATTTACTTAGAAAACACAATGCTGCTGAACACTTTATTGGTACTGCTGTTCATTATCTGTGAAGTCTACACACAATATTTGCCCCTAAAGTAGGCTATCTCACCCATATACCTTTTGTTCCTGGGGTGGAAGGAAAAGACAGCATTATATGACTGAAATTGGCCTGCAGACAGTCAGGAACCATACTATGAGTTGAACAAGACATTTTTCAGGCAATTAGATTTGCATTCTACAGAAGTTACAGTTTTACACTTGACTGGTGCAACCTTACCATATACATGCAATGCATACAGCTCTAGTACAATTATGTTATGACACCACAGTCCTGCTTTACACCTTTTTGCTTACTATTATTGGTATTGTTTATTGTTAATTGCAATACAGAGTTGTTATTGTTCATTTATTGCACTACAGTTCTAATTGCTCATTTATTGCTCTACAGTTCTAATTGCCCATTTATTGCACTAGAGTTTTTATTGTTTATTCTTTATTACAGTACATTTTTTTATTCTTTATTGGTTATTACACCACAGTTAGCATACTATATCCATACTTACCACACTCACTGCACAACCTGGCCAGGCACCTGGCATGGGACTGAATGTTGCAAGTCCTCTCAGCTGCAGCTGTTGGGAGAGAAGCATACCATTATGCATACCAGTTTTGCACACATTCAGCTTGCATTTTGGTAAAGCAGTAAAAAAAATGCTTGCATATCTGTGGGACATGCCCAGCCCTAGCCTCTTAGACCCAGGTATCCAGAGTTTCCCTCTTTCTACACTTCAGGTTGTTGTAGTGGTGATGACATGGCTCACTAGTGCGAGGGATATCAGTAGCACTGGTCAATTCCCTGGCCAACCGATACCAGACCTCAGCCTTACATTCTGAGCTCTAATAACAGCCCTGCAGCAGCCTAGGTTCATAACTGCTTATCAGGAGCCCAGCAAAAACCCTGGACACCTGCACATCCCATCTGTGCACCTGAAAGCGTGGACCCTCTCCAACACCACCTGGCATACCAGCAGATAAGCCATCTCCAACAAATGGTGCAGAATTTCTTCCTATTGGACTTAATATAGGCTGTTTTCCACCCTTACATGTCATTTAGCAACATTCAAAAAAAGTGCTGCGTTGCTTACCATCACACAAACCAGCTTAGTGGAGCTGAGCATCACCAAAACTTACACAGCTGTGGTTTTAGTGAATCTTAGCAACATGCAAACAATAGTCCTCATTAACCACGTTTAAGCAGTGCTTAGCACTGTGCAGCTCTCCCAAATGTAAAAATATTGATTGTAATTTAAAAGACATTTTATATTGCATTAAATAAATGATATGTGACTTATGAAGCTTTAGACAATCAATCTACCCATTTAGCTACTTAGATAGTATATAAAGTAGTATGCCTTCACATAATACTACTAAGCAACCGCGCCACTCAGCGCAAACAGGCTTAAATGGGCTTAAACATAAGCAGACATACATAATTAATCATATTTGCTTTTTATTTTTAGATGTCTGGCAGGTGTCAACTGTCTATGTGTAAGCACTGCTTGGCATTGCTGCACTCCGCGATGTGCAAACAGACATTAAAAAAAATTAAAACATAAATAAAAAACATAAACATTTAGAAATTTAAAACACAAACTATTAATACACAGCACATTTCAACAGTAGCAGGTAACACTATAGGGAACCTCACCATGTACATAACATCTGAACAGCCATTTCTGCCTTCACGGATTCAATATCCATGTTACTATGCTGTCGCTCCACAGCGTGCCATGAATAATATGCATGGCTCACTGACAAGGGGGGGGGGTGGTGGCCGTGTACATGGGTACATTCTGTGTAGGCTCTAGATGGAGCCTACATGGATTTTATTAAATCCTGGGTTCAGTACTAACTGTCAGGTTTTAGCAGTGTGGCTCACATTTGTACACTGCTTACCTACATGCAAACATGGGTATCTCTCATGTGTATGCACTTTGCTAACTGTCTCACAAACCTTTTGCTTGCTGTACTATGGAAATGTAGATATTATGCTGTACTATTGCTTTTTACTGTCCATTTCCCATGTGTGACATGAAATTACATGTGGAAACATTACAAACTGAGGGCCCTATCTAACAGTATGTCACATATTTACAATACATCCATGTGTTTGCACCCCCCAAACACTGCAGCCCTGGGGTCTCTTTACTTTTTCCACCCATATATCAACCAGACTACAAAATGTAATATAAAATGTTGTGTGCTATGCAATACACATCAATATGATAACATGCAGAACTACAAATATTGATACATACACCTAAAAAAGCATTATCTGGAAGGCTCGTGCAGAAATCAGCATGGACCATATCCACAGGGACATAGGTAACCTTCGACACACTTGACCCTACCCATTTTGGGGTTTATCAAGCGTATATCTTGCTTATTGACCCCTGTGGACTTCTTGGATACTGACCCCAAAGGCCTGGATGAGGGATAACAGGACATAATGCCTATGTTGAGTTATCCAAGGCCTTTGACACTATTCCCCATTCATGTCATAGTAAAGATCTCCCATCTGGGATTTAGGCCATACAGTACTAGATGGATAGCCAATTGACTCAATACAGAGCACACACTCTCAAAGTTAGAGACTGCACCTCCACCACTAGCCCACACACCAGTAGAATACCACAAGGATTTGTGCTGGGCCCTCAACTGTTTGGAAAATACTTCTGTGAAGCACAGGCAACAGTAGATGAACTGTGGCTTGCCAAGTTTGCAGACAACTGTTAACTGGATGCACTCATATAGAGTCCCCCAGTGATGGTAACATATTACAGAATGGTCTGACACAGGTTATTGACTTGTGCCAAACTCATGGACTAAACCTTAAAGCATGCAATTACTTATTGTCCCCTTTGTCAATGACATACCCCTGCTAATTATGATATACATAGCACCCCCTAAACTCAAATGCAGTGTTGTGAGACTTGGGAACACATGTTTATAGCACTCTGCACTTTCATCACTATGTGGCCATAGTGGCGACACACAGTCTACATTGCATACATCATACATATGGACATCACATCCGAGACCAGGGTAATCATACTTCTACTGTACTCCACCCTTATTACACCAGTAATGGAGTACAATGCTCACATTTGTCTGTATCTCAACAGATACCTGCAGCAATTGGAGAAAACACAAAGCTATGCTTGGGAGAATTCCAGGCCTCCAAACATGACATACATGGAAAGACTGACATAACTGTCATTGTATTCTGTATCATGCAGGGTGCTGAGAGGTGACCTGTGCCTGCCCTGCAGAGGAGTGTCACACCCTGCCTTTCTGGAAATGATGGACATCTGCAGTTCAAATGGGACCATAATAATTTGCCCTAGGGCTCTCAGCCTAGCCTGTTATATAAACAGAACATGCTGATGAGACAGATATATCCCACAGTGATTCACACTCCTCTGTAATAAGCTCCCACTGCATGTGAAGCAGTGCTCCTCAATGACCCTGTTCATGCATAATCCTGGTTGAGTGATTGTAAAGTCACCTCTGGGCTGGCACCTATGTCCCTCATGGGCAGAGCCAGTTGGTGCTGCTCACAAACTCGCTCTGCTAAACACAACCATCCAACTATGCTTAATAAGGGTACTTGTGTTTTTGCACAGCTAGGCTTCTAAACACCATAGTGCTATTAGGCTAGTGGCCTCATATGAACCTATAAAGCTGTGTGTCTGTGCAGGCCTCCCAGCCTTTCGTACCCCACATGTCCTGCTGAAGTCATCTACTGTAAGTTCACCTGCACTCTTGTATAAATCAGACTTGCGCCGTGGCACTTGCATAAAGTACTGGGTTCTGTTCTCCAATGACATGGATTGCCAGTATTTTGATACTTGCACATACCTACATGTCCATTTCATGCAGGCCTCTCAACTCATTTTCTCACACATGGCCTGCTGATTTCATCTACTATAAATTCACCCATAATCCTACATAAATCAGACTTGTCTTGTGGTGCTTGGATAAAGTATTGGGTTCTGTAGTCTGTGTACTTAGGTGGAAGTTCTGTTCTCACTGCAGTCGACGTTGTGTGTGTGTGTGTGTGTGTGTGTGTGTGTGTGTGTGTGTGTGTGTGTGTGTGTGTGTGTGTGTCTAGACAGCAGAGCAGAAGTGTGTATCCTACAGTTACTTCTCCAGTGACATGTTTTGCCAGTATTTTGATACTTGCACATGCCTACACATCCATTTCATGCAGGCCTCTCAACCCCTTGTCTCCCACATGGCCTGCTGATTTCATCTACTATAAGTTCACCTGTACTTCTTTAAAAATCAGACATGTGCAATGGCTCTTGTGTAAAGTACTGGGTTCTGTAGTCTGTCTACTTAGGTAGGGGTTCTGCTCTCATTGTAGCTAACGTGGTGTGCTTGCACAAGTGTGCATGTGGTGTGTATGTGTGTGTGTGTGTGTGTGTGTGTGTGTGTGTGTGTGTCTAGATAGCAGAGTGGAAGTGTGTATGCTACAGTTACTTCTCCAATGCCATGGATTGCCAGTATTTTGATACTTGCTTAAGCTCACACATCCATTTCATGCTGGCCTACTAACCCCTTGTCTCCCACATGGCCTGCTGATGTCATCTACTGTAAGTTCACCTGCAGTCTTGAAAAAGTCAGACTTGTGCTGTGGTGCTAGCATAAAGTACTGTGCTCTGTAGTCTGTGTAATTAGATAGGTAGGGGTTGTGTTCTCACTGCAGTCAACTTGGTGTGTGTGTGTGTGTGTGTGTGTGTGTTGTCTGTGTCTGTCTGTCTGTCTTGACAGCAGAAATGTGTATCCCACAGTAACTGCTCCCATGGCATGGATTGCAGATGCCTACATATCCATGTCATGCAGCCCACCCAACATTTTGTCTCCCACATGGCCTGCTATCATCTACTATAAGTTCACCTATGGTCTTGTAAAAGTCAGACTTGTGCCTTGGCGCTTGCATAAAACACTGTGGTCTGCAGTCTGTGAACTTAGGTAGGGGTTCTATTCTCACTGCAATCAACTGTGTGTGAGTATGTGTGAGCTGTTGCTTGACATTACAGAGAACATTTTACACCAGCATGTGGGACACTTATATTCTCCTCAACAGACACTGTTGATGTCATCAGCTATAAATTGTTGTCTGAGACACTCCAAGTTGGACTTGAGCTGTGGCGCTAGCGTAAATTACTGGGTTCTGTAGTCTGTGTACTTAGGTAGGGGTGCTATTCTCACTGCAGTCAACTGTGTGTGTGTGTGTGTGTGTGTGTGTGTGTGTGTGTGTGTGTGTGTGTGTTTGTGTGTGTGAACTGTTGCATGACATTACAGAGAGCATTTTACACCAGCATGTGAGAGACTGTTATATTTTCCTCAACAGGCACTGCTGATGTCATCAGCTATAAAGTGATGTCTGAGACACTCAGAGTCAGATTTGAGCTGTGAATGTTGCTTATAGTACTAGAATCTGTAGTCTGTGCACTTAGATAGAGGTTCTATTCTCACAGTCAAGTCAAGTGTGTGTGTGTGTGTGTGTGTGTGTGTGTGTGTGTGTGTGTGTGTGTGTGTGAGCTCTTGCTTGACATTACATGGAGCATTTTACACCAGCATGTGGGGCACTGTTATATTCTTCTCAACAGACACTGCCGATATCATCAGCTGTATCACATTTTTGGATATGCAGTACTCCAACCAGGGCAGGATAAGAGACAGGCCTGGAGGCCAGGCAGAAGTCACCTCCTCCTGTATAATAAATATTACAATGACATGGCTTTTAATCTATCCACATACATGATGGCATGGTTTGTAGGTGCTGTGTTATCTTGCTGAGAAAGCCCTATGATGTCTCCAGCTGCTAAATGTGTCTGGTGAGGTACATGTAAAAAAGAGTATTATATTCTATTAGTGTTGTAACGAGGTTTGACTACAGTGCTGCCGTACAATCCTAAGGTCTCAAAATGATGGAATTATTTCTGATATAGGCTTTCAGTAGCAGTGTGGACATTTGGTGGTCAGCATTCAGATTGCTATCTATATATGTTCCCAGTGCATAGCAGGACTGTTGTCAATGCTGTGATTAACACGAAAATCCACTTTTCAGATGGGGAACATTACAAACATACATTTCTGCATTTATTTATACTACATGTGCCTTTGTCACCATTATGTTGTGTGTGTTAATTCCTTCTGTACTATGTTATCACCATTGGTGGACTCGATGATTGCACACAATATGTAAGAATCAGCAAACTTGGCAAGCCAAAAGCCATATATGTTAGCCTGAACTGTCAAGAAATACAGTTCAAACAGTGAAGGACCAAGCACAGATCCCTGGGGTTTGCCAGTGGTGACAGCTCTACTGGTCCAGGTTGATTCACCAAATTTCACATGATGTGTTCTGTCAGTGAGCAAATTGGCTACCCAGCAACTGATGTAAGGTTTATCCCCAGCTTGGGAGTTTTCTCAATGATACCTGCATGTGTGATTGTGTCAAAACCCCAGGCCAGATCACAATAGGCAGTATGCACTGTCTTACCTTCATGCAGGCCTATCCCACAGAATCATTGAACTGTGACAACATCACAGATCACCTATGGTGTGACTCAGCACATACACCTTCCTGATACTGTTGAATGCACAGTTCTACACAGCCCTCCACATGGTTTATGTTTCCATATAAGGGTCTACATCAACATGCATCCACCTGAGTTGGGGGGACAGCACCTGATGCATGCATGTAGACATCCTGATTCTCCTTGACTGTAAGGTAGACCAACATGTAGTCATGGACCTCTTCTACATGTGCACTAGTAATATTCCAGGTGTGTGCAACAGACCTGTATGAGTTGTTAATGCTACATCAGTCCCGTTACATCTGATAGATGTCCTGAAAGAGGTCATTGAGGGCATGCATGATGACAACAGTATCATCTTGTGGAAATTGAACAGGTCAAGGCATTTGACACAAATTCACACTGATGTATTCAGTCAACAGTGTCATATGTGACCATAAACAGCTATATCACCAAATAGGTAGACCATTGTATGACATACAGGGCATCTTACTATGTTGAAATGTGTGACGTGACATATATCTCAGGTCCAGTGATCAGGTCAGTACATCAGGAGTGTCTGCTAGGCCCTTTCCTGCCCAGTAGTTAAGTGATGGACATCATAGATGACATCCACATGATGTGTCTAAACAGCTGCCTGAATAACCACAGCTTGTTGGCAATCAGTGCCTCCAGCTGTGATATTACTATAACACAGACAGTATCAGCACATACCAAAAACTGCTGCCACAGCCATGTATGCATTGACAAGAAACATGGAGGGATTTGCTGAATCAGGAAACAGACACACCACCCAAGTGTAATGTGGACATCACACCCTATAATCAGACCAATAGGTATGTGACCTGTGTCCTGGGGTACAGGGTAAGTAGTACATCCATTAGCATGTGGTCACAGTGCTGACTACTCCCTTGAGTGTAAGACAACTACTGGGTATGTGAAGGTCATGCACATCAGAGGCCATAATAACTTCATGCTTCTAGCCTTCATCACACAAATAACTGTGTACAATGCACCCTTTTTCATGTACCTCCCTGCACATCTTCCAGTGATGTGTAACTGAAGTGTAACACCTTTGTCACAGTGTGCTGTCACACAGCTGGTTGGCCATACCTATGTATTCTTTTTCTGGAATATACATAACTGTCTGATTGTGCAGAATGAAGCAAAAGCACTAAAAACAAATGTTCGTAGAAATCCAATATACATATCCATATACCTGTTGTAATGCATTGAGAAAGGGTTTCTTAACCTGAAAGCTTTGTTATTCTATAAAGGTCTTTTAACTCAACTATCGTTGTCTTGATTGTGCAGAATGCCAATCCAGTTGTTACATCAGATGCATGTGTGCTACCTGTTTTGCTCATGCACACACTGCATACATAGGTATTTGACATTAATAGCATGTATCTTTTCCATGACAGTGTGGATTGTGCCAAATATGCCATGCACACTAGGCAGCTAGGCTGTATTGCCCATACTGTTGCATACAGGTATAGCAAGTGTCCCTCCTAACACCTCCAGTAGATGTTACAGTGCCAGGACAGTGTGCATAGTTATCCTCATAGAGTGTGGATATATCATAATAGTTGTTCAAGAGTGAGTGTGTGTGTGTGTGTGTGTGTGTGTGTGTGTGTGTGTGTGTGTGTGTGTGTGTGTGTATGTGTGCAGATGCATCTCTTATCACTCTACATCACATATGTTATGTTATAGGCATGAGATTAGTGGTGGTATTATTCTGACATTGCCCATAATTGTGGTTGGTTCTTTTATTGCTTTCCATGATCCTTTACCTGTAGCCACCTTGCTGGAGACCTCTGCTGAGAGTATACTCATATTCAGGCATATCAGTTTGCACAACTTCACAAAATGCACTCTACCCCAATTGTATGTGAAATCCCTGAGAGATATCCTGTGGGTTATTCATGTAAGGATGCTTATCTCACACAAACATCCTCCCCATTGTTCTGTCACCTTGTGTGACAGTCACAGACAACACATTTTTGATGTACAGTCCATACTTTACCATATAGATATGTGCTTGATGTTGCTACTACAACCATCTTCCATCAACATGCCCTCCTTTGCTGTATATGAGGGAGTTTCACCTGTCCTCTTTCCCTGTGTTCATTCTACAATTCATCTGTCTGTCCCTATTCAATACGCACACTTTCCCTGAGTGATCATTTTACATGGCAGTCAATGCCCTGTTACAGATCATTAACACAGTTTCAGTATAAAATGCCAGGAATGGGATATCACAATAATCTGCACTCTAGGTACACTCTCCTGTATTGTATTTGGACCATATACTTTGCATTCATACCTCTCAACTGTCCAGATATTTCCAGGATGTCCAGATGTTTTCCTTATCATATTTGTGGCTTTCTGCCATATCACTGGTATGATCTCTGCACTTATGCAACTCAGTATTACATACATTTGAGTGCATACCTCTCAACTGTCCTGATTTGTACAGAATGTCCAGATTTTGTTTCATATTTGTGATCTTTTCCTCATTACATGTTTGTTTTCTGGCAACTCATTGGCATGTCATTGCGGAATGAAGTCAGAAATTGAATGACATTTGAGTTTCAAACTTCATGTTTTTCAGGCAGTTCATGCTAACGTACAATCTATTTATTCTATCAACTTTGTTTGGAAGTGCAATATTAAATATCTGTCCCTATTTTTGGGCCTTTGTCCCCTCATTATGTATACCTTTGCCCCCCCCATTATGTATCGGAGTGTCCGAAACGAAAACGCAGGTGTGGAGACATAGCGTTTGTGCCTGGGAGTGTATTTGATGTGCCTTGGAGTGTATTGAATTCGACTTATTCCAGCCGTTGTGGTAATAAAGGTTTTATACCAGCAAGGATTTGTTTGCCTTCCTCCTCTAGTGCTTTTGTGACTAGTCATTGTACTGGATGATAAGTCTGAATGAATGCTGAATACAATGACGTCCTTGGACCTTGATGCCATAACTTTGTTTATAAGTTGAACAGCATAGAATGATTTCCTCACTACTGTAGACATGTGATGATCAAAGGTTAGATTACTGATTGTGTGTGGCCCCAACTCCCTGACTACTGGGTCGACTTTTAGGGCTGTTTTGTCGATATGAGAGGTTAGCAGGGGTGGATGACTTCCTGAAGGATACTGTTATGCATTTCTTGACATTTAGTTTAAGTCCGTGGCTCTGACACAAGTTATTTGTCTGTGTCAGTCTTTCCTGGAGAAGATTCATGGAGAAGGGGGATTCTGTGACTGCTCCTAATTTGCAGTCTGCAAATTTGGTCAGCTAGAGGCTCTTGACATTGACCTTGACTTCAGAGAAGTACATGCTAAAAAGGAGTAGACCCAGGACCGATCCCTGAAGGACTCCACTAGTGATTGGCCTCTTTGTAGAGGTGGACTCCTTAATTCTAACTGCCTGGATCCTGTCTGTGAGCCCTCTGGCTATCCATTAGGTGACATAAGTGTTTATACCTAACATCCTAAGTTTGTCAACAATGTCCGAGTGGGGTATTTTGTCAAATGCCTTGGCCTGGTTGAGGTAGGCAGTGTGAACAGTTTTGCCATCATCCATTGCTTTGGTGACCTTCTGAAAGAAATTCACCAGATTGAGTAAGCATGACCTTCACTTGATGAAACCAAATTGAGTTGAATCTAGTGTTTAGAGGTTTCCTATGTCATTATAGATCATTTCCATGATAATTTTTTCCATGGTTTTTCATGTGAGACTGGTGAGACTTAATGGGTCTTTAGTTTCCAGGGTCTGTAAGCTGGTCCACCTTTGTACAGAGGAATGACTGTTAGTATTCTCCATTCATGAGATACAAAACCTGTTTGGAGGCTACAGTAAAATAGCAGATCCAGAGGGCCTGATAGATCATTTAAAAGGCATCCTGGGATATTCTTTGAGCTCATCAATGCAGTGTTTGTGGTCTTAGAGAAAGCATTAAAGACTTGTTCCCTAGTGATAGTAGGGGAAATTATATTTGATGGCATTTCCTGAGGGGAGTTTGAGGGGGTGGGAGGGGTAAGGTTAGAGATGAATTTGTCTACCAGTAGGTTTGCTTTATCTTCTGTCTCAATATAGGTGGCTCCATTAACAATGAGCTCTGCACACAGTTGTGTATTGCTTTTGAGGTTGCGGACATAGCTAAAGAATGGTCTGTTGTAAACCTTGGCCTGGGAGGCCAAATTTACCTCAAATTTTAATTTGATAGACTTTATTTGTCCTACTAGTTGTTTGTTTAGTTTGATGAGATTGTTTTTATCCTGCTGAGTGCTACACCTCCTAATTTTTACCATGACTTTTTTCCTTCCGTTATATATGTCTGTTGATGTTTTGATTCCACCAGGGTGGCTTGTTTTTTGAGTTAGTTCTGTACTTCTTCTTGGTGGTTACAGCTGCCTCTATGCAGCTATTAACATGCTTGTATAGGATTTCTGTGAACAGTACCATGTAGGCAGCAGTGTTCTCAGGGTTTATGGGGGCTTGAAATTTGCCAGGTTATCACTTAATAGTAGGAAGTTAGCCTTAGAGTAATTCCTGAATATTCCAGGGTTAGCTGGGGCTCTGAGTTTTATTTTTACTTCAAAGGAGACTGTGTTGTGCTCTGATATTACATAGGAAAACATTACACTAGGAGCTGTGCAGCATTCTCCCATATTAGTGAGGACCAGATTCAGTATGTCTGTGCCCTTGGTTGGTGCATTGAAGTTTGATCTAAGGAGTTTGTGTTTACAAAATCCAGGAATCTCTGTGCCTGCACATTTGATGTCGTATATGATTCCTAGTTAATACTGGGGTAATTAAATTTGCCCATGAATATGGTATTGGGTTGGATGGTCAGTGTTTCCAATGAGCTTAAATGCATGTTATTGGCTTCCTGGGTCATAGAGGGGGACCTATAGCTTGCAAGAAAGTGGTATGGAATGTTGCCTTTGGTAATTTGAATGTGGAGAAGCCAAGTGCATTATCCTGTTTGACCAGCCCTGAGGTATATTTATTTTCGATGTAAGTCGAGACACCTCCATCTGTATTCCCTGTAGTGTAGTAGCTGGTCTAAATGTGCCGAAGGCATTATAGCCTTGCACTGCTGGTGTACTTTCCACAGTTTTAAACCATGTCTCAGTGACTGCACAGACATCATCATTCTCTAGAGTGGGGACAGCTTGTAGGGAGTGGAGTTTCTTGTTTAAACTTATAGCATTGAGCAGTAACACCTTTATATTTTCTTGGTCTTGATTTGCTTTGTTGGACGTATGTTCAGTTTGGCATTGTTTAAAAAAGGAGGATAATATTTCACCTAATTTTCAAAAGCCTAGGGGAGAGGTGCAGACCATTCCTAGCAAAGCAGCATGGTCTGTTGACTATCTCTTTCCATGCTGACAAATACTGCACCCCCTTAGAATGACACAAGAAACAAAGCGGATTATTAAAAGTCCGTAATCTTCTGCTCTACTGTGACATCATCTTTGGAGATGGTAAAATGCTACTCAATGGTAGGCTTATATCAACCTGGGGCACACATTCTGAGACCTCCATGATGCCTGTCTTCATATAGTCTAGGGAGGTACATCTCAGGTAATTTACAACTACATGGACTATGACTGAGTCATACTGGTACTTGTGGTCTGGTGAGTGAGTGAGTGAGTGAGTGAGTGAGTGAGTGAGTGAGTGAGTGAGTGAGTGACTCTCTGTAGCCATTGTTGCTTCTTGGACCACTCATCTTTTCCCTCAGTCCCAGATTTAAATGACTCAGACCCAAAAATGCCTTTCTTTTTTTCGGCTGGTCTTTTCTGAATCCTTAAGTATTGTCTGTGTCTCAGTTGTTTTAACATTTTGAAGGCTGTGTTTATGAAATTGCTAATCTTATTTCTAGAGAAGCTGATACTGGCCAGTGTTGTCTGGATTTACTTGGCCATTTTCTTAGAACTTCTAGTGGATGATTTCATAGAATGGTTCGTGTATGTTTCCCTGAATTCAGAGTTGGTATTTGACCTTCCCTTTTTTGAAGTTATTGAAAGGGGATCGGAGCATTTAAATAAAAATTCTTCAAAAGAACTACCCTTTTTTTTCTAACTGTCAAATACAATGTGATAGAAATCATTTGGTTGGTCGGGAATCATAGAATTCTTTCTTACATTTTTAGTTTAGCTGTGACAGGGAGTTTCAAGAGGATAGGAGGCATTTTCCCAAGTTTCAATCTGAAAATATGACCCATGTTTTTATGGCATCCCTTCCACTCTGTGGCATCAGGTAAAGCTTTCCTAATACTTTGGATCCAGAAGGGTTTTGACACTGGGGCAGTGACTTTCTTTGTAAGTGTTAACATTTCACACTGGATTGACTTTTCTCCCCCAGGTGCCCAAGGAAGGAGGAAACTGCAGGGTGGCCCTTGTCCTTTGTTACTAATTGTTCACTCGTAATGTTAATAGACAGTTTTCATCATTTTCTTTATCTGTTTTTGTTCTCAGGTTCTTGATTTGCACTGTTTAGCTCATCACCTCTAAGAAAGACTTTTCCTTCTTCAGGAGAACTGAAGAGTTACTTGAAGTAACTTCCGATATTTTCCAATATATCTCTTGTAATCCTTAGAAGTATCTCAAATCCTGCATTTCATGGTTAGCATTGCTGTCCTATGTGGCAATTCTCATAGACAAATTCATACTACGTTTCTAAACCCTATTCAGTCTGTTACCTCTGTTGCATCAGACTTTGAAAGGGAGCTTTGCCCAAGAGGAGGAAAAGTGTAGGACCTCTTGAACTGGCCGACAATTTTAAAATCAGAAATAACTTTATTGTCATTCAACCACACACAAGTGCACAGTTGAACGAAATTACGTTCCTCCAAACTCAACATAAACACAAACATTTACACAACAACACATAACAATAATAACAACAGAAACAAGCCACCGAAGGTGCAGAAACTTCAACCACAGCATCTCTCATTCCAGTACCAACTACAACCAATTCCCAGTCCAACCACAGGCACAGAAGTTTCAAATGTCGCATCTCCACTCTAGTACCAGAAGCATCCAAGTCCCAGTCCAACCAAAGGCTCAGAATCTTCAAACCGCCACATCTTCACTCCAGTACCAACAAATCCAAGTCCCAGACTGAACCATCTGACCCCACAGATCTCACAACTGCCGCCATCTGCATACCTGAACAGCCACAACCACACAAATTATCTTTTTTCCTCCTCCATCATCCCCATCCACCATCATCAGTTCCCAAAAATCCATTTTGGTTCTCTCTGACCAAATCCATTTCCAAATATCACACTGGCAGACAGGTTTTGGCCTCTGCTTCCGCATCCGGCAACTCACCACTGAAGGCATAATTCAAGTTTCAAGTTCCAAAAAAAAGCAAAAAAACTTACATCGAGAATGGCACAGACATCACTACTGCAGACAACTGGACACACTTGACCAGGCAAGTGGACCTCCATATCAACAAAACGTATAAGTATAAAACATAACCATAAAGTGCACAACCGGACCCGAAGGGACTGCACAAGGCACTGCCATCATTAAGTCACAAGTGTTAAGAGATAGTGGCTCTAATTAACTGTGACTATTTTCTGAGCTATATATTGCCTTCAGACAGGCTATTAGTGGTCACAGACAACATCAAAATGATGTGATACATTATTAAAAAGTGGTATATACAGGTCCAAATCCCCACCTTACAGATGATTTCAGTCCTTCAGAGCACACCATTGTTGTAGACAAGCTTCAATAAGGATGAGGACAAACCCTCAGGAACCCAGCGCTAGAAGTCTAAATCTCAAAATGCACTTGCTCGAAGCACTCCTTAAAATGGAGAACATCGACATTTGTGCTGTAACAGAGACCTGGTTCAAGGCAGCAGAAAGTACCCCTGCACTACCAGGCAATAGCTCATTCCACACCTTTTGGCCCCAGAACTTGGACTGAAGCTCCAAAGGTGGTGGTGTTTCCATATTCATAAAGGATGCACACACCTCCAGACTGATAGCCCTACATAACGCATCAGAGATACTTCAGGTGCAGCTAACATTTGATAAGACAGTGATTCAGGTCATAGCCTGCTATAGGTCCCCAACCATGTCCCAAGACATGCACTCCACATTCCTAAGCACCCTGGAGAATATTAGGGGGCCATCTTAACACTCTCTTAGTAGGCAACTTCAACTACCCCCTCCATTAACTGGGTAAACTACAAATGTACCAATACACTTGCCCAACGTTTCCTGGAGTTCATTAATTCCAATGCCCTGGACCAGCTCATTTTTACCCTCACTAGAGGTAGCAACATCTTTGACCTGGTCATTACTAACATGGGCGACTGTTGCTCTACACCAATAGTCAGCTCCTTCCTGATTAGATCCGACCACAAACTAATCACCTTGGAAATTCACATCCCCCCCCACAAAGGTAACCACCATCAAAAACTTCTCCAAAGCTAACTTTGGGCTCCTAAAAACAGAGGTGGCTAACTTCATGGCACCCATGCAAATGGAGAATAGTTGAGTGACTGCCGAATCATACACCTGTATGAACATGTACACAAATGCATGGATCTCGCCATACCCAATAGAAACAAGATGCTCTCCTCCAAAAAAAGGAAGCCAATCTGGTGGTCCCCTGCCATAAACAAACTCTACAACAGAAGGAGGAAACTGATGCGGAATAAGGTGAAGTCCCCAAGACTGAAAAAACTCCCTTATCAGCCTCAACAAAAAGTTGAGATACCTCATTAAATCCTGTAAAGCTAGCTATGAAAACAGAATTGCAGCAGATAGTAAAGACAACCACAAGGCCTTCTTTAGTTATGTAAAGAATCTCCACGGCAGTACCCAGATTTGCTCTGAGCTACCGCACAATGGTACCTCCTATACCGAGCCAACAGATATTGCCAGTATACCGGCCGACAGATTCAGTGCCAACTTTACCCCCCCCAAAGGACCAATCACAATACCAGTAGATTGGCAGGAACCCAGTATTACTGCTTCACGGGTTAAAACAGCACTGTCCAAGGCCAAGAATACAGCTTCCGTGGGACCTGACAATATCCCTGGTGTGTTCTACATGAACTACAGAGTGGACTGGCACCTCACCTGTGTGCCTTGTTCAATTACAGCCTCACCTCAGGTTTTGTCCTTACCGAATGGTGCACTGCTACAGTAATCTCTCTCCACAAAGGAGGAGCGACTGCAGACCCTGGGAACTATCGCCCCATTAGCCTGGCGAGTCTGATTTGCAGAGCTATGGAACACATCATCAAAGACCTAATAAACAAGGATATACGGAATCTCCAAACACTGGATCCCACACAGTTTGGTTTTGTGAAGGGTAGATCATGCCTGCTCAACTTGGTCAACTTCTTTGAGTCAGTCACCAAAGCCGTGGATGAAGGCAAGGTGGTTCATATAGCCTACCTTGATCTGGCCAAGTCTTTTGATACCATTCCCCACTCTGGAATCATAGAAAAACTCACTAAGCTTGGCGTCAACCCCTATATCACTAGGTGGGTTGCAAACTGGCTCACAGATAGAACCCACAGTGTGGAAGTAACTGACTCTAAGTCAGACTGCCAACTAGTCACAAGTGGAGTCCCTCAGGGTTCGGTTCTGGGTCCTCTCCTGTTTGGTATCTACTTCTCTGAAGTCCAGGCCAACACAAAGGGACTCTGGCTGACAAAGTTCGCAGACAGTTGCAAGTGGGGAGGTATTATTAACTCCCCAAGTGATGTTGACATCCTACAGAATGGCCTCACTGAGACCAATGACTGGTGTCAGAACCATGGCCTTAAGCTCTTTAGTTATGTAGTGTTTCTGTTAGCTGTTAACCTTTGGCCATTCTTATTTATCTCTCAGATTTAATTCTTGGCAGTATCTGCTTGTCTGCCTTGATATCCCCCCTTTTCCATTTTCCACATTACCTCAAGTGAAGCAGTTTTGAAAAACAAGTTTTTATATGTCAACCAAACTAGGATTCTGGTGGTATATTCCTGGGATCTTAGTTTGTCTTTGGATTAATTGCAGTATTTCCTTTGAATCTGCTTATCAGGTTGATTTGTAATTTTGGTCTTGGAAAATAGTGTTATTCATTTCTCTGACTTCTGCAAAAATAGCATCTGAAGTAGGAATGTTCATTTGTCTGCAACCTGTGGGGTTACGGATCCGATATCGGATCCGAGCCGGCAACTTGTTTCAAACTAGTGGATCCGAGCTCCTAGCCCCTCCCTTCACCCATAATCCCCTGCCAACCCCTCCATGACCTCAGATCTAGTTTGCCGCGCTTGTGATGGCAGGATCCTTTTTGAGCTCCAGATAAGTGATAAGAAAAACTTAACTTTTTCTTCAGAAATATAATTTTTTGTTTAAATTAACTGTTTTTAAGTGTGTCTGAGTTAGGTTCCCTATTTTTTTTTTTTGTTTACTTAATACCCTCCCTTCGCTGGTCGCTAGTGTGTGAGTGTTTGTGGTGTGCTTTTGGGGCCTGTGTGTGTGTTTAGTTGTTTTTCTTTTCTTTGACAAAAAAAAAAAAAAAAAGGGAATGGCTGAGGCCCCAAAAGCCATATTTTCGAAATGTACCGAGTGTGGCCATAAGCTCTCCCCGGCTGATGGCCACACTCGGTGCGTTCGGTGCCTTGGGGTTGAACACCTCACCTCGGGCTGTACTATCTGTGCAGCGTTCAACCCCAGGGCACTGAAAGAGCGGAGGTCGAAGCTGGTCCTGGCGGGACTTCTACCCCGGATTCGGCTTCGGCCTCCGCTTCCTCTACCACTCCTGTGGCTCCATCACAGCCTGTGATGGTTGCCACTCCTGCCCCCCTGCCTCCGACTGGGACTCAAACTCCCGCCAAAGTGTCGGAGGACAGGGAGGCCAGGAGGGAGAAACGGAGGGAGAAGCACCAAAAGCGGCGGGCCGAGACCTCCGTTTCGGCCCCGCCAGCTAAGCGGGCTTCTCCCTCCGTTGCTTCTAGGTCTCCTCCTCCTCGGCTCCGATCCCCTGCTTTCTCCCCGGGGCCCGAGGAGGAGGAAACCCGATCTCCGTCGAGGTCATCGAGGCGGCACTCCAGGCCTGCCTCGGTGGCCTCTTCGAGATCCACTTTTAGTTTATCTGATGCAGACTTGGACCGGATGATGCGAAGGTTCATCCAGGCCCAGCTGCAGATGGGAGTGCTCTTGCCTCCCCCCCCTCAGGGGGGGAGCTCGACACCTTTTTTCCACCCAATTGCTCCTTCTCCGACCCGCTACCCGGGTTCGGAGCGCTCGGAGCCGAGCAGCCTTGGAGCCGGGGGTGGGTCGGCGCCGACAGTACTGTATACTTCGGATCCGACCCTACCCTCGAGTCTGTCGGATCTGACCTCTCGGAGCCGTGGTCCGAGCTTCGGATCCGGGGGATTCAGTGTGCCTTCGGCTCCGTCCAGGTCGGAGCACACTGGTCCCTCGGATCCGACAGTCTCGGCGTCGGCTCCGATCCCTTCATTGGATCCGAGTGGGAGCCGACTTTCGGATCCATTGGAGAGTGGCTCTCCCTCGGCATTTGATGTTGCGGAGAGGGCTCTGTTGAGAGCATCCGGACCCCCGGCCCTTGCATCGACTCCTCCCTGCACTCCCTCTCTGCTGGGCCAGGCTTCCATCACCCGGCCAAAGGGACAGCCTGCTTCGATGTCACAGATTGTTCCATTGGAACAAGATGTCGCTGGCGAGGGCTCCTCGGACAGTCCCCCCAAGGAAGCTCCCCGCAAGCATAAGTGCAAAAGGAGGCACGTGGACTCCCCTGAGTCCTTAACCGAAGACACAGACTTGGAGGAAGGGGAAGGCTCCCCAAGATCACCCCCTGAGGATGTCTCCTTTGGAGACATCATGGAGATGCTAAGAATCAGAGGTGGGTGGTCTGCCCCCAAGTCTTCATCTGACGAGTCCGTGTTTCTGGAGGCATTCGAGGCAGGCCCGTCTACCTCCTGGGTGTCCTTATTACCACCAGGGAATGGAAGGATCCGGACACCGTGGAGCCAATACCCAAACGGCCGGATAGGATTCTTAGCCCCCCCCCCTCTGACCGGTCTCATTGGAGTAAGGGCCCCCCTGTAGATGCCATGTTGACGGCGGCAGCCACAAAGAGGGAATTAGCTCAGGAGAGTCCCTCAGTCCATCCACCGAGCAAAGAGTCTCGTTTGATGGATCGCTTAGGGAAGCGAGTCTTTAGTTCAGCGACCTTCTCTGTAAGGTCTCTGAACTATATGGCACATGTCATCAGGATGCAGCGGGATCTTATCAAAGAATACGCTGCATCCCCCCCTGAGTCCATGTTGGAGGAGGATAAACATTTATACTCCATCCGAATGGCCACTCTAAGATCTATTTCTAACACCTCTATGCGGCTATTGTCCCACGCCACAGAAGGAGCCGCTAGGGCCAGCGGAGCAGGCCTAGTTATGAGACGTCAGGCCTGGCTCTGTCATTGCGACTTTACGGAGCCTTTTAAAGCGTCCTTCGCGAACGCCCCCTTCGACGGTTCTGTCCTTTTTGGCAAAACAGTTCGCGAAACACTTGTCCAGAGCGAGAAGGACGGGAAGACGTTGTCTGCC
Source organism: Protopterus annectens (assembly GCF_019279795.1). Taxonomy (NCBI): domain Eukaryota; kingdom Metazoa; phylum Chordata; order Ceratodontiformes; family Protopteridae; genus Protopterus; species Protopterus annectens. The sequence continues at coordinate 1,094,039,540 of NC_056746.1, read as the reverse complement.
GTCGGAGTCCGCTTCTCTGCTCCCCAGCGGTCCTTTTCAAGGAACCAAAAGGGTCAGAAGAAGATGTGGTTCCGAAAATCACAACAATCCCAACCAGCTCCGGACAACCAGTCCTACCGTGGCAGAGGTGGACAGGGAGGACGTCGCCCTAGGGGCAGAGGGGCTCCGATAAATTTTGGGTCCAGAGAACCTTTCTCTGAACGGCCCGCGCAGCAACCCTGAGGGGTTGCCCGACTGCTCCACTCTGGAGGCAGTCGGGGGGCGTTTTTTGAAGCATCTAGCGGCATGGGAGTCCATCACAACAGACCGCTGGGTGCTTCGCATCATATCCAGAGGGTACAAGATACCAATTCTCCATGTCCCCCATTCCAAGAACCTCCCCGATGTACCACCCGATCACAGGGAGGCCGCAGCCGCAGAAATACAGCAGCTGCTAAGAAAAAGAGCCATCCAGCCCATCCCCCAAGACCAGCTCGGATTAGGGTTCTACTCCAGGTTCTTTTTGGTGCCAAAAAAGACGGGGGGATCTGAGACCCATCCTAGACCTTTCCCGCTTGAACCTGTCAGTAACCAAGGAAAAATTTCGAATGGTCACTCTTCAATCTATCCTCCCCCTTCTGAGGGAGAACGATTGGATGTGCTCTATAGACCTCAAGGATGCGTATTACCACATCTTAATGGACAAACGATCCAGGAGGTTCCTTCGCTTCCGGCTGAGAGCCAGTCACTACCAGTTCAGGGTCCTTCCCTTTGGCCTCACCACAGCCCCCCGGGTGTTCACCAAAGTGTTAGCAGTGATTGCGGCCCACCTGAGACTCCAGGGAATTCAGGTCTTCCCGTACCTGGATGACTGGCTCTTGACCACACCAACAAGGCATCTACTTTGCACAGCCAGAGACTTCTTTCTCCATCTAGTCCCACAACTAGGCATTACTATCAATGTCGGCAAATCCCTACTGGCTCCAACACAGATCATAGAATTTATAGGTGCCAGAATAAACACCAGAGATTTGCGAGCCTTCCTAACTACGGAGAGAATCAGAAATCTTCAACTCCATGTGCGGGCTATCCTTCTTTCAGAGGCTTCACCAGCAGAATTGATCCTGAGGGCACTAGGCTCTATGGCAGCAGCGATTACACTCCTTCCATGCGCCCACTTGAACATGCGAGTCCTACAATGGACTCTGTTAGTGCAATGGTCCTTCCTATCACTCCCTCTCCACCATCCCATTGCTATCAGCAAGGCTTGCAGAAGGGCGTTACTATGGTGGCTCCCAGCATCAAACTTCCATACGGGCCGACCCTTCTGCACCTCTCCCCCATCACCACGGTGACCACGGACGCTTCCCGCCTCGGGTGGGGGGGGGCATTACTCAGGCAGGACAGTCCAAGGCACGTGGAACGATACAGAGACCTCCCTGCATATCAACGTTCTGGAGATGAGAGCGGTGCTGTTAGCGTTGCAAGCACTTCAGAGCTTCCTTCCCGCAGGAACGATTGCAATTCACTCAGACAACATGTCAGTGGTCTGGTATATCAACAAACAGGGGGGAACCAGATCTTATCCTCTTTGCCACGAAGCCATGAGAGTGTGGGAATGGGCGATCTCCACCAACCGCTTTCTGATTGCAATGCACATTCCGGGGAGGACCAACATCCTAGCGGACAAGCTCAGCCGCACCCTTCTTACCCCCTACGAGTGGTCTCTCAATCCTCTAGTAGCGAAGCAGATATTCGCAACATGGGGGCAACCCTGCTGCGATCTTTTTGCATCTCCATCAAACGCCAAATGCGACAATTTCTTTGCTCTAATCCCCCCACCAGGGGAATCTCCAAGAGACGCTCTGGTGCATGCTTGGCCACCCGGTCTACTCTATGCCTATCCTCCTCTTCCAATGATGTTACAACTGTTACAGAAAGCCTCACGATTGGGGAGCAAAATGATCCTCATTGCCCCATTCTGGCCTCGACAAATTTGGTTCCCTTACCTGTGGTCTCACCTTGTGAATCACCCTTGGATTCTAGATCCCATCCCGGATCTCATCTCCCATCCATTGGACTTACCAACTCCAAACCTGGACAATCTGAAACTGACAGCTTGGTTGCTCCAGTTCCACTCCTAGTTAGGACTCGGTATCTCTTCACAAGTCAAAGCCATCCTCGTGGCAGCACATAAACCCTCCACCAGGAAGGTATATCACAGCAAATGGAAGCGTTTTCCATCTGGGGAGCGCCGAGCTAGATCCCTTTACGGCTCCTCTCACATCCATTTTAGATTTCCTAACTGAACTCTTTCAAGAAGGTGCTAGTTGTTCAACTGTCAAAGTTCAATTGGCAGCCATTTCTCATTATCATGTGGGACATGATACAGGACCCTTGATGTCAGCCAAATTGTGTAAAACCTTTCTCAAGGGTACCTTTTTACTTAGACCTCCTGTAAAAGAAGCCGTACCCCCATGGGATCTTACTTTAGTTCTTCAAGCCTTGACTGCTCCACCCTTTGAACCCGCTGCTACAGTGGACCTCAAATTCTTGCCATGGAAAATGGCATTCCTTGTAGCCATTACTTCTGCGAAAAGAGTGTCAGAACTTCAAGCTCTTTCCGTAAAACCTCCATATCTGATCTTTCATCCTGATAGAGTGTACCTCAGGATCAATCCCTCCTTTCTTCCCAAGATAGCATCAGAAACCAACATAAACCAATCCATCAGTTTACCGGTTTTCTTCCCTAAATATCAAAATAAGGGTGAATACAAGCTGCATTCATTAGATGTTCATAGGCAGCTTCGTTTTTATACCCATAGGACGGCTGGCCATAGACAATCCGACCAGCTGTTCGTTTCCTTTGCCAAATTTAATTTGGGGAAAGCTATCTCTAAAGTATCGTTATCTCGCTGGATTTCCCAATGTATCCTGCTAGCTTATCAAGCCTCGGGTAGGCCCGCACCAGAAGGAGTTTGTGCTCATTCCACTCGCTCCATTTCTACTTCTGCGGCTTTCAAGTCTAGAGTTCCCTTGGATGATATTTGTTCTGCAGCCACTTGGGCTTCATCTCATACCTTTATCAACCACTACAAGCTAGACCTGCTTTCTAGAGGGAGAGCATCCTTTGGCTCTGCGGTGCTTCGTAATATCCTTCCATGATGTCCACCCAGGGTGCAGGTAGCTGGGGACTCTGTCCCACAGGTTGCAGACAAATGAACATTCCTACTTCAGATTTAGAAGTTATGTACTCACCATAACGTTCCATCTGAGTAGGTAGTTCATTTGTCTGCAACCATCCATCTTTCCTTCTGACCTTCTTGGATCTATTAGTATTTTTTTTAGATATCCTTTGTCGGATATATATGGAGAGGCAAACTCGATCTGAGGTCATGGAGGGGTTGGCAGGGGATTATGGGTGAAGGGAGGGGCTAGGAGCTCGGATCCATTAGCTTGAAACAAGTTGCCGGCTCGGATCCGATATCGGATCCGTAACCCCACAGGTTGCAGACAAATGAACTACCTACTCAGATGGAACGTTATGGTGAGTACATAACTTCTAAATCTTAATCACAAATTTTTATGGTAAGTCATCCATTTCTTATTTATCTTAAGGGTAAGGCTATTTTGAGAATAGATGTTTTATGTATGCCATTAACCTACTCAGACTTTATTGATTCAAGCCGTTAGTTTCCCCGTGTTTAATTTCCAGAACATTAGAAAAATGGACCCAGAGTTTTATATTCACTGGATGTCCTTAGGCAAATCAGGTAGTACTTTGACAGGACTAAAACCTTCAGGAGTTCTGATCAACTGTTTGTCTCCTATAAACGTAAGGTGATGGGGCAAGCTGTGTTTAAACAAGACATTGTCTATATATTGTTCCTTGCTATGGCCTATTATTGTTCTCACTGTAATAAGTCACATTTAAGCAAAGTCAGGGTCTACACTCCCAGGGCTCTGGCTGCTTTTGTGACTTATTAGAAAGGGTTGGAGTGTAGAAATTTTCTAGAAATAATAACTTCCTACTTGAAACTGCATAGTTCTTAGCATGCACTACAAGTTAGAATTTCTGTTTAAGTCCTGTGCAGGATTGCCTCTTTCCAGGGGCTTCCGGATGCTAATCCATCTGCTACTTCTCCTTATTCCTAAGCTTTGATATTCATCCCATATAACTTAAAGCTACTGCAACAGTGATCTAATAATGAACATAGTACACTTGTGTAAGTAAACTCACAATAATGGTAGATGTTTGAATAGATCACTGCTGCAGTAGCCAGTCCCTCCCTCCATCCCCCTATAGTTTCTTGTTTTATTTATGCCAGAGTGTATGATTTTGTTTGATTTGCATCACATTTACCCAACTTTATTCTCTTTTTTCTGAGGCTTGGCTACTGATTTAATCTTCTTCCATCATGCAGGGAAGTGGCTAGGGCACTTTGAAAGCTGTCTGGTGGGTCTGATCTCTGGCAGGATATTCCTTGTAGCTTAAGGCTACTGCAGCAGTGATCTATTTGAACATCTGCTGTTATAATAAGTTTACTTACACAACTGTACTTTCTTATTAAGATTCAGAAAGACACTGCTTTGTCCCAGGCAACACAGTGGTTCTTCTTTCTTCTCAGACCGGCCAAGGGCAATTATCACAAGCTTCCTCACAGGATGGACTTACTCACACAGGACAGAGGTTGTTTCATGCACAACAGCCTTTAAATTCTGCAACATACTACTTGAATAATACAATTTTAATACCTTTTAGGCACCAGTTTTCTAAGGATGTGTAGCGGGTATTAAAGGAGTGTTAGGAAACCTGCTACCAGGGCAGTTTGCCCTGTCTGACAGGTGGCGCACAAGGTTAAGGCTTTGAGTAGAAGTTCCTGTGGTACAGGGTTGGAGTCCCTCCATCCTCATTTTTTACCTATATGCTCTGGAACAGGCTTCCCATACATATGAAGCAGAATCCATCCCTAAACCAATTAAAGAGTAACTTGACCGATGGGTAAGAAATCAGAAATTCACCCCAGGTCTGGCCCCCATGTCTCAGATGGCCAGAGGCAGACAGTAATGCCCAAATTAGCAACCACCTCATAGCCTCTAGGAACTTCCTGAGGAACAACCCTCCTTCTAATAAATGTCCATGATACACAGGGACACAGTTGGGTTGCATTGCATGGCTAGACATTATGAACCTACTAGAAAATCATATTTGGTTAAGTGGAAAAGTTTTCTAGTTGGTACCAAAGAAAGAACCAGGATCTTTTTAAGGCTGCGATGCCTCTAATTCTGTAGCATTTGTGAGAGTTATTATCCCTTTACCTTCTTTTTTATTCTTCTATCAAGATTCATCTCTCAACTGTTTTTGTTTGTTTGTTTGTCCATGAATCCCCTTCATGTTTCTATGTATTAAAGCATCTGAATGAAACCCCAAGCCTTCTTATTAATTGCAGCAGGGACAAACGAGCGACATTGTGTCAGACGTGGCATGTCTAACGGACATGGTATTAAAAGCAGCATCTCTAAAAGGCCCTGAAGTCAGAACCGGCATACCAAAGGGGCATGAAGTTTAAAATGGCTTGGCAAAAACAATTTAAGGCGCTTATCCAGATGCTGGTGGAATATATAGCAGTAGACCATCCCAATAATGTGGATACTTCATAAAACAGGTCAGAAACAAATTTCAGGTATTAAAACTTGTTTAGCACTATTTCTTTTCACTTAATATGAAGCAAAGCATACAGAACGCTCTAAATAACATTTTCATAAACCAATATGTACGATATTGATAAAGATATTCAAATTACTATGGAAAATGTTTGAAATAAAGTTGGAATTGCATAGAACAAAAAAATAAAGGGGAACCACCACATTTTCGCAAAGCATATGTATTTTCATATTAAGCAGAGATATCCGAGTTGTCAAAAGTGTATAGAGTGTTCGCATGTTTGTGCAGTGTTACACTAAAGTTGTTTTACAAAGTACAGCCATTACAAGGCATATTTCGCAGAATATAGCCATTAAAAAGCATATTTCACAAAGTAAAGTATTTTGAACAGTTTATTGTGCATTTGCATGTTGTTACTGGCTCATGTAACAGTTTGTTCATACATAATTACAAGAGCCATATTTTCAGTGTGTTTGTGTATACTTTGTGGGCATGGCAGATGGATTTCGAAAATCCAGTGCACTTGTGTTTGACAGTAATATTGCTGAGAACTGGAGAGTTTAAGCAAGAGTACAACATTTTCATACAGGCTGCATTTTCTGATAAAGATGACCATACAAAGGCATTTATTCTACTTAATTTAGCTGGGTCAGAAGCTATAGAAAGGGAACGTTCATTTGTATATGCACCTGCTGTTTATGCTGGAGACGGGGAAACCATCATATTGTTGTATAGGCTGAGTCAAGGGAGGACCCAGAGTGCTTAAAACATAAATTTAGAGAAATGTGTAACCCCCAGACAAATGTTACAATGGAAAGGCACTTATTTTACATAAGGGATCAAAGGCCTGGTGAAACCTTTGCAGCATATAAAACTGACTTGAGAAATAAAGCTAAAACATGCAGATTTGTTGACTTAAGGGATGAGTTGATAAAGGACAGACTTGTGTGTGGCCTAAAAGATGATGCTGTGAGAAAGATTTTGCTTTGCGACAGTGATTTAACTAGATTTGTCAGATATACGAGATCACAGGAAAGCACACAAATATGGCGCAGTGGTGCAGCGGTTGCTTTGTCACCTCACAGCAAGAGGTTCTCTAGTTTGATTCTCAGCTGGTGTGCCTTCTGTGTGGAGTCTGCATGTCCTCCCTGCATCCGTGTGGGTTTCCACCAGGTGCTCCAGTTTTCTCCAACGTTACAAAGACATGCATCTAGAGCATTTCTCCCCGGGCCTCCACTGAAAATTGGCTTCATTCAAAGTAGGGCTTTCCCGGCAAACAATTATTAAATACATAAATAAATAAATATATGCTTACAAACGAGAGCAGCTCTAAAAGGCACAGTGATAAAGCTTATGTTGATAGTATGCAGCACGCGGTCAAAAGAAACAGGCCCAAGTACATGGCAGCTGTAACTCCTGCAGCACTCAGTGCTAAACCCTAGAACTTTCTAGCAAATTCCAAACATCACACAGTCTCAGTGAAGCATAAGAGTGAGTCAGCAAACTCAAAGCATGGGTCCCAACCAAGTTTCATTGCCAGCTGTTGTAACTGTGGTGGAAGTCATGAGCCTAAAAGGGAGAAATGTTTAGCTTTTGGTCAACAATGCCACAAATGCAATAAATGGAATAATTTCAAAAGATTTTGTAAATCAAAAGGCTCACATTCTTTTATTAAAAGGGAACATTTTAAGAAATTATTTGATCAGTTAGACTGTGACAAACCTACTCTTTATGTTGATGGTGTGTCAGTAATTCATGAAAAGGTCAGTGCAATAGATTTAAGGGCAAAGAATGAAGTATTCTGTACTGTTCAGATAAGTGGCAAACCCACAGAGCTCAAAGTTGACACAGGTTCTAAGTGCAATGTTATGTTTGCAGAAACATTTGCTAGAGTATGTAAAGGTGAAAGGCTTGATTTGGCAAGGTGTGCGAAACTTGTTGCTTATGGAGGTGAAGAAATTCAAACCGAAGGCTCAGTAGTGCTTTCATGTTATTCTGCAGGAAAAAAACTACGATTTATTATTTTATGTGGTCAAGAGGCACATTCAGTCATTATTAGGGCTCACAGACAGTTTGAAAATGGGACTGCTTTCATTTAATAAGGAAGTCCATCATGTTAGCTTAAAAGACCACTACGCTAATTTTGCCCAGCACATTTTTTCTACCTATGCAGATCTTTTCAAAGACAAACTAGGTAAACTTCCAGTTGTGTACTCCATGAAGTTAGACCCAGAGGTCAGTCCAGTTTTCAGGCCAGCACGTAAAGTTCCATTAGCCATGCAGGACAGAGTCAAACCTGAACTAGACAAAATGGTGCGACAAGGTGTGATTTGTCAAGCAGAAACTCCCAACAGAATGGGTATCTTCTGTGGGGGCAGCTCATAAGAAAAGCTCAGATGACATCAGAATATGTATTGATCCACAAGATTAGAACAAAGCATTAAAAAGACCTCATCATCCAATGCGCGCAGTCAAAGAAGTCACAGCCTTGATGCCAAATGCCACTATTTTTTCTGTCCTAGATACAAAGAGTTCATTTTGGCAAATTCAGCTTGATAAAAAAAATCCTCGTTGCTCACTACAGTTAGTACTCCGTTTGGCAGGTACAGATTTTTGAGAATGCCATTTGAGATAAATTCTGCAAGTGGAGTCTTTCAGCGTGCAATGGAGCAAATTTTTTTCTGGGTATCCTTGTGCTATTATAGTAGATGACATACTGGTAGGAAGTCGTGATGAAGCAGAACATGACAGAAACCTCAGAAGAGTTCTAGAAAGGGCATGTCAATTAAATCTTAAGCTCAGTGCACAGAAATGCAAGTTCAGGCTACAAGAAGTTCTTATGTTGGTCATTTATTTACGAGTACAGGCTTATGACCAGACCCTTCAAAGCAAACAACCATTCTCAAGATGCCAACTCTAGACAATGTTCAAGCCCTGCAACGTTTTCTTGGCATGGTCAACTATCTAGGCAAGTTCATTCCAGACTTGAGCCAACTTTCAGCACCATTCAGAGAGCTGACCCATAAAGCTGTATCTGGTCTTGGTAAGTGCAAGACTAAAGAGTATTTGATGTCCTGAAACAGAGAATTGCTAGTCCACCAACACACAGACACTATGATGTTCACAAACCAGTTACACTTTCCTGTGATGCTTTGTAAGTTGGTCTTAGTGCAGTTATTCTACAAGAGGATCAACTTGTTGCCTACACATTGAGAACTCTTATACAAACTGAGATGCAATATGCACAGATCGAGACGTAGTTTTTGGCAATTGTGTTTGCATGTTTGAAGTTCCATGATTATGTTTATAGTAGACCTATCCAAATTGAAACAGACCACCAACCATTAGTCACTATTCTGAGAAAGCCAATGCATTCAGCTCCAGCCTGACTGCAACACATGATGCTGAGATTACAAAACTACAATTTCAGTCTTGCCTACAAGGAAGGGAAACTTCTGTATCTTGCTGATACGTTATCCAGTTCACCTAGAAATACCACTGAACAGAATGAAAATCAAGGTTCTCTGATGATTTTGAAGTCATGGAAGTGAGAAATTTTTCTTCCACACGTTTTGATGAGCTGAGAGATCACACAGCCACAGATTCAGTTTTACAAAGGCTCAACCAATTTATGAATCAAGGATAGCCGTCAAAGCGATCTAGTTTACCTCAAGAAGTGCAACTTTATTTTCCATATAGAGATGAGATTTTTGTCTAATAATGGTATCATAATGAAGGGTCTGAAAGTAACTGTTTCAAAGTCCTTGCAACCTAAGTACATCACTATCTTGCATCGTGGTCACCCAGGAACCGAATCTACCAAAAGAAGGGTGAGAGAACTAGTATTTTGGCCTTCTGTGTCACATGACATTGAGTGAGCACTTTTATCTTGTTCAGTATGTAATAGTGCAAAGCCTTATCAACAGAAAGAATCACTTCAGCTTAACCAGATTCCAGAGCTACCTTGGTCGACAGTAGCCACTGATATCTTCGAGTGGAATGGTCAACATTATTTGGTGCTAGTAGACTCTTACTCCATTTGGTTCGAGATTGACTTACTTCCTAACCTAACATCTAGTACTGTCATTACTAAGAGGAAAGTTCATTTTGCTATTCATGGAAGTCCTCACAAAGTTATTTCTGACAATGGCACGCAGTTTACATGGCAAATGTTCAAAAGATTTGTAGAAGAATGGGACTTTACTCCTATCACAAGTAGTCCAGAGTACCCACAGTCAAATGGTTTGGCAGAATGTGCAGTGCAAAATGCAAAGCACTTACTTGGGAAGCCTAAATGAGACAATAGTGATGTTTTCTTGAATCTCTTGAGTCTCAGAAATACTCCCTGTGATAAACATCTTGGTTCACCTGCTCAGAGACTTCTGTTAAGACAAACCAGAAACACATTACCAATCAGTAGTCAGCTGTTGCTGTTGGTTCCACGTGTCAAGAACAACAGATCAGTGAGAAACAATCTGTTGAGGAAACACCTATCCCAGAAGTCCTACTACAATAAGGCCAGCAGATCTCTCAATCCATTACAAGAGGGAGAAGTGGTAAGGATGTAAATGTCCAGAGGTTATGATTGGATTGGTGTCATGAAGAATATTAGTCCAGAGCCAAAAATGTACATTATAGAATCAGAAGGAGCAACTTTTAGGTAGAATTGGAAACATTTACTACAGGTGTCCGAGCCTATACCACAGCACATAGCCTGTGAGAAAGACTGTCTATCTCAGAGTGAGTTTTCTGGTGTTCCAATTCCACAGGAAGTTCCAGAGTACATTCCTGTTCCTATGGCAAATCCAGAAGTTCCTGAAATGAGTTGTGCACAGCAGACTGTCCCTGTTGCTAATTTTAGTCCCAACTGTTAGGTTACTAGATATGGTCGAATCTCTAAACCATGTAGCAGATATAAAGCAAGTTGGACATGAAAATTATGTTTTGTTTGTGATGTACATAGTAATGCATGCCTAGCTCTAATATTGTTTTGCGTAAAGGTCAATCTTTTTAAGAGGATGGATATAGATCAGTGAGTGAGTGTGTGAATATAACTTTAAGAAGCTATCCAACAGCTTGCATTAGAGTGTAAATACTGAGGTCGTGCGAGCCTCACTGCCATTTTGTAGTTAGCTTTTGAGATGTGAAGATGTATGTATGTCAGCTCTGTTTGTTAACTAGTTTGTTCGTATTTAATTATGCAGCTGTCCATCCTGATGTGTTTCTGTGTATTAAAGCATCTGAACGAAACCCAAAGCCTTCTTATTATTTGTAACAGAGACAAATGAGCGACAGTTTGCATGCTGTTTTATTTTGTTACTTTGTGTGTTGTGGCCTCTTTTACACTGATCAGGACATTTTATAAATGAGTTTCATACATAGGAATGTTAGTCAAAACTTAACTGAAATAAATAAACTAATTTTGCAATGATTTGAACCTTTTAGCTCACTGTGCTCATAAACTACCTCACTGTTTCTGTATATTTCCTATCATGTTTCTCTATATTGAGAAAAAAAGCAGCACTGTTTAGATTTTAAGGCATTGTGAATAAAATATGTGCTCATTTTTAGTATCCTTCATACAGCTGGTATGTCATGATAAGCTTGGCATTTGTAACCCATATGAAGGCATTACTGATGTTCAGGCTGTGGACTTTTCTTGTTATTTTTCAGAGCATCAAATGATTTTCATTCACTGTGATGGAAAATATTTCAACCTCACTGACTCAGAGACAAAATTCAGAATATACATTAAAAAAGGATTTAAATCCATTGATGATACCCTGAAAATAGTTTCAAGAGAAAGAAATTATCTGCTGTATGAAATCTAAATTGGTTAATCTATTTTTTTTAAGAAAATTAATGATTTAACCTGTTTACAATATGTACACAGAAAGAAAGAAACTGAATATCACAACATAGGTTCATAGGTTCATAGATCAGTACTAAGCTAACTGCCCTTGCGAGCCATTTTAAGCCTAGCCAGTTATCCCTTGTGAGACTCAAACCCCGCACCTTGTGTTTGTAAGGCAAACACCTTAACCATTAGGCCACCCTCCCAATACAATGTTATGAATACATTGAATCATCAAGGTAATCCCATACAATTAGCACACTAAGGGTCTTGGTATTTCCATAGCAACATTTTTTTGTCTGGCTTTTACAGATAGAGGAAGTGGAACATTAATTAGTATCACTAATCTAGTTAAATAACAATTATCAGACCATAACCCTTAAAAACATACTTATCTCTTTCCAATATACAGTTATTTTTTTTTACAATCCATAAACATATATGTCCAGTCAACCTTTGCATCTTTACTGTATCTTCAACAAACTGAAGAAGTCATTTTACTAAACTTGGAGATTTTATAGGGAGTAGCAAACACTCTCTCTCTCTATATATATATATATATACATATGTGTATATATATATATATATATATATATATATATATATATATATATATATATATTTCCACATAAAAACTTTCCAAATGTTTGACTAACTGATTTAATTGACAAACGTTTATTCTTACCATCTCAGTCCACTACTATCCAAAATATCCAGAATTTTGCATCAAACTTATTATTTATAATTAACTTGTATAACTTGGACAAGTGTCCTTAGTACGCCAGTTTACCTTCAGCAATAGCATTCATATATTCATATAATGGGAGAATAATGCTCTGTTCCTTTTCACTCATGTTATCTACAAATTCATTTAATTTCTTACTGATGGATAATATTAACTGGTTAACAGAGTCATCCAACTTGTAATCTTTAATTAAATATTCTGGTGGCTTAGCTTTTCCGCTTTCAAAGCAATCAGATGATAATAGCAGTCCATTTCTTTTTCATATTCATGTCAGCATTATTCTGCGTTTCCTTAAATCTAGAGGTGTGTGCAGTGGAAGGGCACAAAAATTCCGTTTTGATATTAATTGGGTTTTAAAACATATTTCTTAACTATTTAAAAATTGATTTCATATATGGAGAGTCTAAAGATTGAAATGAATTTCCTTCTAAGGTAAATTTTGTTAACCAGATGAAAGGATTGTTACACATTTCTAATTTATTATATTTGATAAACTTTATAAGAATTTAGTATAATCTGCTACTGAATGATTTTCCATTGACTAGTATAAGTTGAGTTTATCCAGAACATAACAGAGTTAAAATATGCAGCAATGGCATTATATTCTACATCTGGGAAGCTGATACCACCATACTCCCATAATCTTATATTATTCCTATAAACAATTCTCGATTTTTTAGGATGCCATAAGAATGAAGTTAACATTTTTTTCCATTTTATTTATTTTTTGTCAGATATTAAAGCCACTGAATGCAGTACATATATCTATTGGGTAGTATAATCATTTAATAAGTACTAACCTAATCTCGAAAGCAAAAAAAAAAAATCATTCCACTTTTTAATAAGAATTAACACTTTTCAATTATTTTTTTCAAAAATATTATTAATAATCTTACATCTTTTGATAGATTTTTATTAACTTTTCAGATATCTTTTCAAAAATATTATTAATAATATTCCATTTTTTGATAGATTTTTATTCCTAAATATTTTAGTTATTTTCCTACACAATTATAGTTATATTTATCTTTAAACTTACTATCTGGTAATTGATTTAACACTAAAGTTTCAGTTTTATTGTTATTATTAAATTTCAGCAGTGATACTTCTTGAAACGTTTCAATTTCCTCATCTATTTCTTCAGCTGAATAATTTAAATCTAATTATTTTTTGCAGATAGTAAAATATCTGCAAAAAGCTGTTTTGTAGATTAATCATTGTTAATTGAGAATCCATCATTTTTTCATTGCTTCTTATACTTATAGTTAAAGGTTTGATAACTAATGAAAACAGTAGAGGGGACAAGGGACACCCTTACTTTGTGCCTTTGTTTAAAGTGAAACCTTGAGAAATGAAAAATCCAGTTTTAACATTTGCTTTGGAGTATGTATACAAGTTTTTTTCATATTCCAATAAATTGTTCTGGAAATGTAAATGCTTCTAAAATTTAAAACAACTAGATCCAATCTAAAGAATCAACACCTGTCTCAATATCAAAGCTAATTAGAGCTAATAAATAAGTAAAACACAGAAGAGCAAAGAAATGAAGGAGTGAATATGACAAAGTCCCATCCAAAAATGCACTCGCTGTAGTAATGTAATATAATCCAAGACTCTCGAGTAAAAACTGAGCAAGTTTAATATAATTGTTATGCAGGTTAGCGCTTTCGCTGGTTAGCTTCTTCAGACCTTATACAACAGAATGTCCATGAAAACAGATTTAAATACCCAAAAAGGGCGCGAAAATTAGAAAATCTAATACACTTTCTTTTTAATTAATACAGTAAAAGGTAAAAGTCATATATTAAAACATTATTGGCACCAATATGCCATTACCTAAAAACGTATACACATCAACATAATGCATATTAAAAATATAGGTTAGCAAATAAATGTATGCACATGCATTATAAAATACATTGTGTGTAAATATTACAATTCATTACTCATCTAGATTAGAGTTCAAATCTAACTGAATGTGTTTATTCACTAGCTAAAATAAAAAGCAAAGATGTAAAATATATACTAAAAAACATCTATTGACCATGTCCAATTATTTATTATATTTCAAGCCCCTCAGTTTCAATAGTGGTCTTAAAGGGACTTTGCCAATGAGTCCTGGTGGCATGTCAGACCTGAATTTGATAATCCATTGTGTTTCTCTGGCTTGTGTATAATTGTCCACATCTCCCCTCCTAATAGAAGTATATATCTGTTCTAAAATCCTGAACTTAAAAAAGTGGCCGCTACCTTCATCATGTTCATGTCTAGCTAATGCATTATGCAAATTCCCTTTCCTGATGTGGTAAATATGTTCACGAATCCTATCTCTCAAGCAACGATTCGTTTTTCCTATATAGAATGCTTGACAAAGGTCACAAGAAGCCATGTATACCACATCCCTGGTCATGCAATCCCCTTGAGCCCTAATCTTAAATTCACCTAGTCCTAGGGGATGTACAAATATATTATCCGTAAATATATAAGAACAAAAATTGCACATATTACAGGGTCTAGTATAATATTGTTCTATATGTTGATCGCTCCATTGTGACCTAGGGTAACATAGGAGACTCTTTAAATTCTTTTTATTCTTATAAATAAATTTGGGTCTATCTCCTATAATTTCCTTAATCTTTGGATCCACTGATAGGACATGCCAATGTTTATTAAAAATGTCCTTAATGGGGCCTATATCCTTGGTGTAATATACAGGGAACAGTGCTTGCTGTGTAGTCTTGAAACGATCTTCAGTTGTTCTATCATCTTCTGTATTATTAGTATGTACATCTGCTATATTAGTAGAAAAATAGGGTTTAGCTCTAGTGCCCCTTAGACTAGACATATCATCTGTAATAGTCATCAAGTTTGTGTTGTTGTAACATCTCTCACTCAACATCTCTTTAAATTTAACCATGTCCATCTCATAAGTTGCATCCACTGGAGTATATCTAGAAATACGCATTGCTTGTCCTCTCACTATGTTCTTGTAGACATAGCCTGGATGCATGCTATGTCGGTGCAACAAGGTATTCTTATGACATGGTTTGCGATATAACCCTGTGTTCACCATACCATTGCCCATTTTCTCAACATAAATATCTAAAAATGGAATATAGCGGTTTGACCATTCCATCGTAAACTTCAGGAATCCAGTTGATGTATTTATTTCTTCTAGGAAAGACTCCAGTTGTGCAGGTGTACCTGTCCAAATGAGGAACAGGTCGTCCACAAAACGCCTGTAAAAGGAAACATATTCCTTATAAAAATGACTCTTAGATAGGTGCTTATCCTCCCACTCCGCCATAACAAGATTGGCGTAGCTATTGGCACACGAGGTGCCCATAGCCACGCCATCTCGCTGGAGGAAGATCCTGTCCTGAAAACAAAATATATTGGAGTGCAACACTATATCCAATAGGCCCAGTAGCAACTCAATATTGGAAATGGTAATGGTTCCAACTCTCTTCAAATAACTGCCTAACATGTCAATGCCTACATTGTTCGGTATAACCGTGAACAAGGATTGAACGTCCATGGTTACAAATAAAACATCATCCAATATGGTAGATGTATTGGTATATTGACACAAATCCAACAAAAATTGTTTAGTATCTCTAAGAATATAACTATTGGAATCCACAACAGGTCTTAGAAGACTTTCTATATAGATAGACAGAGGTTCAGTGGACCACCCCCTTCCAGCTACTATTGGTCTCATGGGTGGTGAAACTGGGTCTTTATGCACCTTCGGAAGACCCTGTATAACTGGTATCAATGGATATTGCACATATAAAAAATCAAAAAGGGCTTGATCAATAATATCATTCTCATAGAGGGTTTTTAAAGTAGTCTGTATCTTCATAATTAAGAAATCTACCCTGGCATTAGTAAATGACTCATAGAACCTCTGATCTCCTAGCATGGTGAACATGTCTTGTTGATATCTGTGGGAATCAAAAACCACAACCCCTCCGCCCTTATCTGCTGGGCGTACCTGCCTATTACATAGACTATTCAAGGCTATTCTTTGCTTATAAGATAAGTTATGTCTGATCTTATTACTGAGATCATGACGGCCCTTATATTTATACAAATCATCCTCTACTAACTTACTATAAGCCGCAACTAAAGGATGTATCATGGGTATATACGTACTGGGTTTCCTAAAAGATGGACCAGCAACAATGTCTTGTCCATTATGCAATCTTCAAAGATAGATTTCTGATAAATAATTTAAAATCCCTGAGTGTGTATCATGGGTATATACGTACTGGGTTTCCTAAAAGGGCCGTTATGATCTCAGTAATAAGATCAGACACAACTTATCTTATAAGCAAATAATAGCCTTGAATAGTCTATGTAATAGGCAGGACATTGTCATACGCCCAGCAGATAAGGGCGGAGGGGTTGTAGTTTTTGATTCCCACAGATATCAACAAGACATGTTCACCATGCTAGGAGATCAGAGGTTCTATGAGTCATTTACTAATGCCAGGGTAGATTTCTTAATTATGAAGATGCAGACTACTTTAAAAACCCTCTATGAGTATGATATTATTGATCAAGCCCTTTTTGATTTTTTATATGTGCAATATCCATTGATACCAGTTATACAGGGTCTTCCGAAGGTGCATAAAGACCCAGTTTCACCACCCATGAGACCAATAGTAGCTGGAAGGGGGTGGTCCACTGAACCTCTGTCTATCTATATAGAAAGTCTTCTAAGACCTGTTGTGGATTCCAATAGTTATATTCTTAGAGATACTAAACAATTTTTGTTGGATTTGTGTCAATATACCAATACATCTACCATATTGGATGATGTTTTATTTGTAACCATGGACGTTCAATCCTTGTTCACGGTTATACCGAACAATGTAGGCATTGACATGTTAGGCAGTTATTTGAAGAGAGTTGGAACCATTACCATTTCCAATATTGAGTTGCTACTGGGCCTATTGGATATAGTGTTGCACTCCAATATATTTTGTTTTCAGGACAGGATCTTCCTCCAGCGAGATGGCGTGGCTATGGGCACCTCGTGTGCCAATAGCTACGCCAATCTTGTTATGGCGGAGTGGGAGGATAAGCACCTAAGAGTCATTTTTATAAGGAATATGTTTCCTTTTACAGGCGTTTTGTGGACGACCTGTTCCTCATTTGGACAGGTACACCTGCACAACTGGAGTCTTTCCTAGAAGAAATAAATACATCAACTGGATTCCTGAAGTTTACGATGGAATGGTCAAACCGCTATATTCCATTTTTAGATATTTATGTTGAGAAAATGGGCAATGGTATGGTGAACACAGGGTTATATCGCAAACCATGTCATAAGAATACCTTGTTGCACTGACATAGCATGCATCCAGGCTATGTCTACAAGAACATAGTGAGAGGACAAGCAATACGTATTTCTAGATATACTCCAGTGGATGCAACTTATGAGATGGACATGGTTAAATTTAAAGAGATGTTGAGTGAGAGATGTTACAACAACACAGACTTGATGACTATTACAGATGATATTTCTAGTCTAAGGGGCACTAGAGCTAAACCCTATTTTTCTACTAATATAGCAGATGTACATACTAATAATACAGAAGATGATAGAACAACTGAAGATCGTTTCAAGACTACACAGCAAGCACTGTTCCCTGTATATTACACCAAGGATATAGGCCCCATTAAGGACATTTTTAATAAACATTGGCATGTCCTATCAGTGGATCCAAAGATTAAGGAAATTATAGGAGATAGACTCAAATTTATTTATAAGAATAAAAAAAATTTAAAGAGTCTCCTATGTTACCCCAGGTCACAATGGAGCGATCAACATATAGAACAATATTATACTAGACCCTGTAATATGTGCAATTTTTGTTCTTATATATTTACGGATAATATATTTGTACATCCCCTAGGACTAGGTGAATTTAAGATTAGGGCTCAAGGGGATTGCATGACCAGGGATGTGGTATACATGGCTTCTTGTGACCTTTGTCAAGCATTCTATATAGGAAAAATGAATCGTTGCTTGAGAGATAGGATTCGTGAACATATTTACCACATCAGGAAAGGGAATTTGCATAATGCATTAGCTAGACATGTACATGATGAAGGTAGCGGCCACTTTTTTAAGTTCAGGATTTTAGAACAGATATATACTTCTATTAGGAGGGGAGATGTGGACAATTATACACAAGCCAGAGAAACACAATGGATTATCAAATTCAGGTCTGACATGCCACCAGGACTCAATGGCAAAGTCCCTTTAAGACCACTATTGAAACTGAGGGGCTTGAAATATAACAAATAATTGGACATGGTCAATAGATGTTTTTTAGTATATATTTTACATCTTTGCTTTTTATTTTAGTTAGTGAATAAACACATTCAGTTAGATTTGAACTCTAATCTAGATGAGTAATGAATTGTAATATTTACACACAATGTATTTTATAATGCATGTGCATACATTTATTTGCTAACCTATATTTTTAATATGCATTATGTTGATGTGTATACGTTTTTAGGTAATGGCATATTGGTGCCAATAATGTTTTAATATATGACTTTTACTTTTTACTGTATTAATTAAAAAGAAAGTGTATTAGATTTTCTAATTTTCGCGCCCTTTTTGGGTATTTAAATCTGTTTTCATGGACATTCTGTTGTATAAGGTCTGAAGAAGCTAACCAGCGAAAGCGCTAACCTGCATAACAATTATATTAAACTTGCTCAGTTTTTACTCAAGAGTCTTGGATTATATTACATTACTACAGCGAGTGCATTTTTGGATGGGACTTTGTCATATTCACTCCTTCATTGCTTTGCTCTTCTGTGTTTTACTTATTTATTTTATTTTGGCTGTCTACAACGGAGCATTAACTCCGAGCGGAAAGTGCAATTGTTTTAATTAGAGCTAATGTTTTGTTCTTCCCTTTTGCTAAATCTAAGATAGTTACTACCTTTTTTATATTATCATACTTTAATCTGTTGACTATAAATCCTGTTTGATCTTAATTAATTTATCTGCTGTATCTCTTAATCTTGTATCAAAGATAAAAGTAAATATTTTATAGTCTACATTTCATAGCAAAATAGGTCTGTATGAGGAAATTAACTTATCATCTTTTCTTTGCTTAAGTATAGGTTAGATTACAGAAAATTTCCATGAGGGAGGAATTATTTTGTCACTCTGAATTATCCTGAAAATGTCACTTAGCAATTTTTAAATATTTAATGGAAACAGAGTCTATAATTCCATACTTGAGCCATCTAACCCTGTAACTTTACAATTGTTTCTTTTTTAAGCTGCTTTAACTTCTATTAGGGTAATAGGCTTATTCAACAGAGATATTTGTGGGTAATTAATTTTATTAGTTGAATTTTTCTATAAATACATATCAATTTTGTAATTATCGGGATTATTTTATCTTTAACATCTTACTTCTGTTAACTAATCTGTGTAGATTTTTGAAGTCATCCCATATCTTGCAATTTTATTTTTTCTAAAGCTATGTTCACTTTATGCATTAAAATTGTTTGATATTTTGCCATTAATTTTAATGACTTAAGTATTATCTGATGTTCAAACCTCACATTATGTATTTCATCTTGTATTTCTAAGAACTTTTTTCCCACGCTTTCATTTTATTTCTAACTCATCCTACCATTCCATTTTTAATATGCATTTTTAAGGAGTCCCATAATATGACTTTACTAACCTGAACATTATCATTCAAAGATAAAAAATGTTTAATTTGTTCCTCAAGGTAACTTTTCAATTTTTTAATGTCATCATATATACTGGGAGTCTGTAAATAATCTGAAATGCCCTTATTCCATTAATATATTATTACTTAGTGCATTATGATCAGATAAAGGACAAGGAATAGTTTTTAAGTGATTCACTTTATTAATGAAATCTGTAGGGGCATAAATCGTATCAGTTCTAATTTGTGTCCCACACACATAAGAACAATGATTTATTTTCTGCTTTTACTATTAAATAAACTAAGTTATTATTACTAATCCATATATTTAGTGCTTTACCTGCTAGAATTTTAGGTTTATTCTATTCACTTGTATCTTCTATACTACATATATAGTTAAAATCCCCTGCTAAAATTAAACTACCCTTATAATGACTTTGTAATAAGTTTAAGTGATCTTTAGCCACTTTTTGCACCTATCCAGGTATTCAGTTAAAATTAGCCCGTGTATAGAGTTTACTACAAATGTATACATTCCTTTGGGATCATTAATGGAGTCCATGTCCCTAGGTATTACAGTAGATTTTCTCCAAAGTATAGCAGTTTCTGTCCTCTTTTTCTTAAAGGAAGCAAATTATAACATTTTGTAATCTAGGTTATTTAAATATTGTAGATCTTTATATTTTTGCAAGAGACTCACTTAATAGATATCTTTTCTGTTTAATTTTAGATATCTCATTAATGTTTTCCTTTTCTTGTCATCATTTAATCCATTTATATTAATAGATAATAGAGTAAAACTATCCATCGTGAGCATTTTAAAAGATTTATTTTAAGAAATAATATGACACATTTATCCATATTAATGCATATTAATACTAATACATTCTTCCAACACTTTCTTAACGTTCTTGATTTTTTAGGAATGCTTTCTTTCTACAAACTAAACTACTATAAACACATAAATAACAAAAATAGAGACCTGTCTACAAGTGTAACTGTATATATTACTAATAAAGCACAACCTACAATGGATACTGAAGTTCCTAGTTTGCCTATTGAATAGACAAACTACTATACTATCTCTCTGCCTACCAATACATAAAAAAGTCATCAAAAACTAGCCAAATGCTACAGTGATTTACAACTGATTAATATATTTTATATAAATTAAAAATAATAAAAGACTATTTGCCATTTAAAACTATTCCCCCAATTTCTACATAAAATATAATAATCCTCTTTTGTTACTCACAAATATTAAATAATCCAACAAATAATATACTAAATACATATTTATGTAACAGTAGTACAATTATCCATTAAATATTCATTCAATATCATTATTACTAAATCTCTGAATAAATAAGTAGAACAGAGCGAGACCTGAAGAGATAAAGATATCTGTAAAGTTACAGGTGACAGGTAATCTTATCTTACTAAACTATTATACAACAGGAAAATCAATTCATATATACATTTGTCACGCTAAAAGATATATACATATTTTATAGATTTAACAGAAGTTCTGAATTAATTTTAAAAGTACAAATGTCTATATCTTTTGTTTGTGTAGCACTCTTAGTATGATAAATACCAAAATATTTTAAAATCCTTTAGCTTATTAAATTAATTAATACAATATGCATATTACTAAGGCAAAGAGAATACCTTGCTGTTTGTATGGAGTCAAGAAAAATTGCAGCAGTATTATTATATTTAGCAATATAGCAGTCAAATTTCAGCTCTGACTTATGAAATGAGTTATGAGTGAATCTAATAACATACAATATGCAAAAAAAGCTTTAAAGTTCACATGACCAAGCTTCTAATTTCAGGTTTGATGATCTTTTAAAATATTTTATATGATTTGTAATATATAGTTTTTTTATAAGCAGGTTGTTATTTAAATATATTTCTGTATTATTTGTCCCCTTATATTCTGCCTTATTTTATATAACTTGTATTTCTAAAATCTCCCATCAACACGCTGTTTAATAATCAGCTCTCTATTAGAGATTACAGTATGAGTATATATTTCTTAACTTACTAACACTGCTGTTTTATTAATCTTATATGGTAGATGTTTTATTTCTTGTGCATTTGCATATTATTCATAAAATGTTTAATCTTCTTATTAATGCTAGTATTATAAGCAATCTTGACTTTATATATATATATATATATATATATATATATAATTTCTGCTTGTTTGATTTCAGTGTGTGTTTTTTAGCTATTTTGAACTGCTGTTCTTATCTAAGCTTCACATCTTGACATTAAAATTTGATTACAACATGTAAAAATGACAACTCATAAACAACAGGTGTTAATTTCCTCTGTGAGTTTCTCATTCTACTGAATTCTTTTAAACTGTTCTAATCAGTAACAAACATCTAACTTTACTTCCCATTAATATGTACAGTTAGAGTTAATACTTACAGCATAAGCTATTAACATTCAGCAAAATGTAAGCAAATTGTATGTCAGCGACAGCTCAGTATAAAACATTACAATGTTTTTTTCTTTTACCAATTCTTCACTTTTAAATAAATATGAAAAAATATGTTATTTTGAGTAAATTTCTTAGGTAATATACTTGAAAAGAAGTTCAGATCTTTTCTTCTCATTGTTGTGGCCACAATTAAGGCACTTTCTGTTTTCACAGACATTAGTGATGAACTTTGAACTCATCTAGGAACTAGACTGAGGAGCAGGTGAGAAGCAAGGCAGGCAAGAAATAATTAGTTTTACACAACTGAAACACTCTTTTTCATGAGCTTTTTTAAGTGTTAATTGCTTCATAAATGACATATAAAATGAATGTGTTACACAGGAAAAAAGAAAGCAAAATCACCATGACTTTAACACTTCTAATTAGCATATTACTTAGATCTGACATTCAGTTAACCCAGCATTGTGCATACTAAGCAAAGTTAAAACAAACAAAAGTTCTTAACTTATGTAGTATTAAAGTGATCAATTCTGTTGCTTATAATTTACTTACATTCTTTTACTGTGAAACAATTTTATCGTATTTATTACGGTTTAGAAATACTTTTATAAGTCTACTTAAACTAAATATATTAAGTATTTCTCTGTAAATATAGTAAATTAATAATTTATGATTCGTTTACTGTATTTCTAAAATATTCTAAAATTATCATTCCAAAAATGATAATTTCACCAAGACCACACCACCCACTTATATCCATTATACCATCTTTTCTCTTAAACTTGTTCCTACAACTTATGTCAAGGCCCTACTCTCCAGACTTAAAATATGCTCACCATCAGTTGACACCTTACCTTCACAATTCCAAAAAATTGTAGCTAACTCTATAGCTTTCCCCATTTCGATATTACTCAATAGATCCATTAAGTAAAACACTGTGCCTGACATCTGGAAAAAATGTATGTCATTCCCTTACATAAAGGTGGCAAAGCAACTGATCCCTCAAACTTCAGACCAATTGTTATCCTATCTCCCCTGTCTAAAATTCTAAAAAAATGCATCCAAAAACAGCTCCTTGATCACCTTCTCCAAGAAAATCTTCTTAGCCCCACATAGCATGGTTCACTCGAAACATAGTACTGCTACTGCTCTGACATCCTTAATAAATACTATCTCAAAATCTCATGACAACAGTTAGTCTCCTGTTTGTTTCTTGATTTATCCAAAGCCTTTGACACTGCTTCCCACAGACTACTTCTATCCAAACTAGCTTCACTAAACCTCTCTAACTTTGCACTACCTTGGTTCTCCAATTACCTCTCCAACAGATTCCAGACAGTGAAATAGCAATATAAATTCTCTCCCTTCCTACAAGTACAATCTGGGGTGCCCCAAGGCTCCATCCGTGGACCCAGACTTTTTAATATCTTCATTAATAACCTTCATTCTTCTTGCCCACTCTGTAATGTTATTCAATGTGCTGATGATTCCACAATCATCTCCTGCTCTGATGACATCACACACCTTCATTTCCTCACCCAAGAGTCTCTCCACTCTGTCAAAAGATGGCTTACATTCAAACAACTGCTACTGAACCCCAAGAAAGCCAAACTTCTCCTATTCCTACCTACAACTCTCCAACATCATAAAACTTCATTTTCTGTCTCCTCCCTGAACAATACAATCATCTCTACTGAACCTCACACTAAGCTACTAGGTGTTATTATCAATGACCATCTAAAGTTCGATCTCCACACACAGCAATGCATTAAAAAAAATCAAAAACTAGGTCTATGATGCAAAAAAAATCCTCATTAATTCTTCCAGACTCTCCCTTTCACAAGCCTTCCTACTCTCCACACTACTTTATGCAACCCCTATACTGACGTTCATCCTAATTTAATCTTATGACTAAATTAGAACTTACCTATAACAAAATTGCAAAATTTGCCTCCCACCAACCTTATCACACTTATCACTGCATAGCCCTAAAACTTGCAATGTGTGGAATTTCATCACCAAATTCTACTTCCCCAGCTTTTCATGGCTCATTCATTCTGACATGAACCATCATCTTGCTCCTCTCTCTCTACTCTCATCAACCTTACACCCCCAACTATTCTCTGTGTATCTCTCAACATCATCTACTGCAAGTTTGTAAGCCCAGTACAGATATTGACAAACTCCTCTACAGCTATTCAGTAGCTCATGCTTTGGGTAAATTACCACTAAATGTCAGGTCTATCACCAGCCCAAACACCTTTGAAATAGCACTAAAAGACAGCCTTTGTAAGTCATAGTCATGCTTCTGTAATGCCCCAACATAGCCACTATCAACTAGCAATCTGTTGTCTTCTTAGCTCCTATTGTGTGTAGTTTTGTTTTATGGATTGCCTTCTTGGGGTTATTCTCCTGCATATGCTCTACACTTGTAATGTCTCTGTTTCTCTTTTACCCCTTTCCTAACTTATGACCTCTCACTAAATTTCA
Organism: Protopterus annectens; assembly: GCF_019279795.1. Lineage (NCBI taxonomy): Eukaryota > Metazoa > Chordata > Ceratodontiformes > Protopteridae > Protopterus > Protopterus annectens. The sequence goes on along the minus strand of NC_056746.1, from coordinate 1,094,014,631 downwards.
CTCCCAGTCTATGCTTATAATTTGTCTTCAGTCTACATCTCCTATATAGTCTGTGTTCTTATTATGCTGTTTTTTCCGGACGGATTTTACTTTTATTATATTTTACTTTCATTACATTTTGTACTGTTCATGCTTTAGTTTGATACATCAACTCCTGTTCACCTGGAAAAGTATACTATATTAGTTGTTTATTACCTGCTTTATTATTCTTGTATCACTTGCATCCACTTATCTTGTTATCTTTACTGCTTGTCTTGTATTTTTGTATTGTAACTACTGGACCTTCTTATTTTTTTTTTGTTGTTTCATGTACTGTTGGAGCTTTTCTCCTCGGGTCTCCGATGAAAAAGAGTCTCTCCCTAGTCAGACTAACTCTGTTAACGCATGTCAGCTAATTAAATAAATAAAATAAAATAAATTTATATTCTTATGATGAAAAAATGTTTTAGCTTCAAATATAAATATATGCTTATGTATGTTTTGAAGCCTAAAGTCCGATACAGACCCTTTGCTTAAAGGGTATATCTGTTGTTTCAGAAAATAAAAGTCCTGCAGTCACAGAATAAAAGTCACTTGTTTTTAAGCTTTTTAATTAAAAGCACTTTTCCAGGAATTCAGCTCACTTTGTCTTTTAAGGGATATAGTGTTCCAATTAATTTCTTCAGTATAATTAAGGATTTTATTTTTGTTAACAAAAGTGGATGCCTCCTCCATTATGTCAGATATTTTAGTTCTTGCTCTCGGTTAACCATCTTGGCCATGCCCCTACAAATCGATTAATTTTGTGAAGCTAAACTTTGTTTTCAATTCAATATTTGTTAAATGTAAGCAGTAAAGAGAAAATCTGTACTGTGGTGATATAGAGATCTTTGAATATAGGGGAGTGCTGGGAGGTGCATCTATACTTTACCATGCTAAATAGGTTAGCCTGCAACTTCTTTTCAAGTAACATGTTTCAGAGGTTCCATTGTCTGCATTCTGCTTTTTGTTGCTCTTCTGTAGGAACATGCATCTCTTTTCATTGGTATAATAATGTTTTTTTCACACTTAATGTATGTTTTCCTGAGGGCACTTTTACAGAAAACATTAATAAATACATAGATACTCGCTTGAGTCGTACTGCTCACAGACTCACACTTCATGAATGGTACACTCAGTCATTAAGTGAATTTACCACTATCAGCTGCTCAAACGTTAATGTGCATATACAACAATGCGCCTCTTTTATGTTTTTAGCTTGGAAAAAGGACAAACTGTACATGCACACTGGAAACAATTATTAAATGATATACATTACAGGTTGCTTTTCACATGCATAAATTAGTTTGCTGTAGCTGACATTATTATCCCTAAATTAAAGTGTTTGAGTCACAGACCCATTACTCACATCTCATCAGATCCATTTTTGAATATAATACATCTTTTGGCATCTGTTTGTTTAAATGTATTACTTAGTTTGAGATACTTCAGAGATTCATACATGAAAAGATCAGTGGCCTCAGAAATCTTAGTTATCAGATCAGACTGGCAGTTCTCTCTCTCTCTGTACTCATTCTCTAATAGACTCATCTGTGAAGATCTATGCTTAATCTTTTGAGTCCTGAAAGATACAAACCTCTTAGACCTCCTATTCCTTTGCAGAACTAATGGTACCTCAAATACCTGGTTAAAGGAAATAAATCTTCGTCAACAAATAAATAAGATACACTGGTGCGATAGATTTGTATTCTAACATATTCATCACTGTTAGTAAAAACTTCCACTACACGTCAAGCAAAATAGCACCATTAACACTTTCATGGTAAATCTAGATAATTGGATGAGTAGCCTTAGATTCTCCATTGGTCTGTATAGTTTTACCCTGCTTGGGGCTGAAAAGAACTACTGAATAAGGATTTTTGGTTAGGTTAGTAATGGTCTGTAGACTGATTGCCTAGTACTTACTGATGCGTCTGTGTTCCTATGAATAGTTAGTTATCATATTCTTAGTGTTTCATTTTTCTGCATTTTATCATTGTTTTTTTTTCTGATAATAATACCTTTTGAATGTATTTTTATAATCACTCATTTTTATCAAAAGTATGCTTTTACTTCTTTCAATTTTAGCTTCTGAGGGGATTGATATAAAACTTCAAGACAGCATTTCTGTACTGATGATGGACTTTGAACAGTGCTCTAAACAAGAGAGTTCTCAACTGCCCCTGATTTTGCCTCTTGTTTTTGCCCTGTCTTTCATAAAATGATTGACTTTCTGGTAAATCACTAATTAATATAATCAGTCAATAATGCCAGACATTAGAGTTTCTATTTCTTATTGTTCTTGAAATGCACATTGATGCAAATCTGTTGTTCTGTTAACTTGTTAAGTGAATTAGAGTAATACTTAAAAATTGTCCCTAATTTTGGGCCTTTGTCCCCCATGTTTTAGCCTTGTACCCGATTCTGGAGCAAATAAATTATACAGTGTGGAACAGTTCCTTTGGAGGCTTACCAGTTTGGTCAGAATGTTGTGTCAATCCTTGCGGGAACTGCTGATGCCATTAATAAAACTGTTGGCTCATTTTTTCCTGTCAAAAAATAACAGAATATTAAACATGTATCAATTCCTCCTCAAATTTCCTTAGACTGGAGTAGTTTAATGGGTCTGGCTCAGGGTTTAATTCGGGCTATTGATCCTTCTTATAAAGTTGTTTCAATGTCACTTGCTGCCATTATCTCACCTTGATCATTCAGTGTACTTCATTTGATCACTACTGCAGTAGCCTAAGCTATATGGGTGATGTCCTGCCAAGGGCATAACAGCGGTCCAGCTTCCAAAGCTACGGGACACCTTCCATGTACCCAAACTGATAGCTTGAGTAAAGCTGACTAAAAATTAAGTTTGGGCACCAAGACTTTCAGAACTTTCCTGCTGCCAAAGAGAGCACTCCTCTGAGAACATTTGAAGATTGACAGTTGGTTAATGTTGTTTCATTGCTGGACAGATAGGTTCCCTTCAGGGAAAAAAAAAACTTCCACTTTATTTTTTTGTAACAGGAAACTTAGCCTTTCTGCAAAGTGTGTATATTTTAACTAGGAAAAATATTTTTATTGATTATTATGTGAGTTTCTTCCCTCCTAAATGGGTGAAGCCTATCTGCAGCTGGAGTTAAGTGATAGGGAGTTAAATTAGAGCTGTGGCAACCTGGCCTGGTGATGTGACCTTGGCAGGAGACTATCCATAGGCTACTGCAGCAGTTAAGAAATTTGAACATATGCTGATGTTCATCATATTGATCATTGCTGCAGTAGCCTTAGCTATACAGGTCAAAGGATATAACAATCAGCCAGATTCCAAAGCTTCAGGGCAACTTTTACTCACCCAAACCATCACTAAGACATATTTAGGTTACAAGCCCGTTAAAGCTTTCCTGCCATTGAAGAGAGTGCTCCTCTGTAGGCTTTCGAGGATTGATGGTCAGCTTGTGCTGTTCCATTGCTGGTCAGATAAATTCCCTTTGGGGGAAAAAACATTCACATGTAAAAAAGTGCTTGCTTTATTGTACTTTCCCATTTAGGAAAGTTATTTTTAAGCTAGGAGTTTGTGTTTTACATCACTGTCATTAGACTTAGCTGTACTTTTAAATGTGAGTGCACTTTTTTCTTGTCAGTTTAAAAGATGTTTAAAATAACTGATGCACATTTTTTTTCTGTACAAAATTTGTGTTTATTTTACTTTTTTGGGGCTGACAAAGTGTTTTAAACTGCTTTTGTTCTGTGTTTTTGTTTGGAAAAAAATGACTTATAAAGATTTTAAATTTTTACCGGCTCTTCATGCTTGTTTTCCTCATGAGAGGCACCATTTTCAGCTTGACCTTGGAACAGACTGCCACCCCCATGGTTGGTCCTTCTTCCATCAAAAAAAGAAAAAAGTCAAGCAAACAGCCTTTGCCACTACAGCAGCCTAGCAATTTGCTTCCGCTACAGCTGGGTGACTACTGTGGCCTTAGCTAGTTCCCCAGACCACTCATCTTTTGCCCAGTATCCCTCTGGTATAGCACCTACAGCACTATGGACTCGGGATTAGCCACATCCTCTGCAGCTGTTAGGGGTCCCCACAGAGGGCAAGGGAGAGCCATCCTTGCTGGTCCTGGGAGAGGGAACAAGGAAGACTTCTCTGTTTAGCCAGAATGTTGTGCCCATCCCTGGGGAAACTGCTGCTGCCATTAATAGTACTGTTGCCTCCATTTTTCATGTCAAAAAGAAACAGAATACTAAACATGTATCTATTCCTTCTGAAATTTCCTTAGATAGGAGTAGTTTACTGGGTCTGGCTCAGGGTTTAAATCAGGCTATTAATCCTTCTTATAAGGTGGTTTGTGGTAAAAGAGAGATACATTTTTCCCGAAGAGATTCAAGATTCTAAATCTGGAGAGGAAAATGAAAGGACAGATACAGGTTTTCTTATCAGTTGTCTAATTCAGACTCCGAGGAGAGCTCATATTCTGATTCTCTTTGTGGGAGTTTTTCTTTGAGACTGTTTCCAGAATGTGTAAGTGTTTTCAGTTGAAGAACAGTGAAATTTCTCATTTTATCAGAAAATACTATGAGCTGTTACAGAAGGAGTTTCCAGAACCTACACCCATTCCTTCAGTTCTGTCAGCTCTGGAGGATGTGTGTGTCAGTGCCTGCAATTTTTCTGACAGCCTGATGCCCCAAAGAAAGGCAGATAGAATGTATAAAGGTCCTCAAATCTTTTAAGTTTTTATAGACTCATCCCAAATCTGATCCAATGGCTATAACTTTAGTTAATCCTACTGCTCCTAAATATTTATTAATTCCAATCCTACTCTTTATGACAAGGATTAAATTAATAAAATTAAATAAAATTAATTAATTAATAATTGTAAACAAATGTAAAATAAATAAAATAAAAATAAATTTTAGGAAAATCTTTAACTATGTGGTGTAAATCTGTTAGGGTTCAAGGAAGATGGACATTAACTGTTTCACCTCGTCTAAGTGTTGGGATTTGGGATTTGTCTAAGGGATGCCTATTTTATAATTTATTTTTCTTCATCATTAGTTTCAGTGCTAGTTCCCTCCCTAATTTTATATTTCTCCTGCTGTACTTCAGAAAGTGTAAAATAAGTGTTATCAGAGTGTTGCTGTATCATATCTTTTCCCTGTCTCCTACCTGCTTTATTTTCCTGTCCCTTTTTTCTACTGCCTCTTTCTTGAGACTTTTATCAGCAGAAGGGGCAGTAGAAGGTAGACAACTGTCAACTTTAAAGAAAGCAGGTAGAGGGGACAAAAGTGAATTATCATCTTCAGATGTATCCTTCTAGCCAGATATATTATTTCCAGATATTACTGGGTAAAGGGATCCCATATTTCTTTTTCCTACCATGATCTTTAGATCTTTAACTTGTTGCAACAATTTCAGGTTTGTATCTTTTTAACTCATGTAATGCATATTTATTTTCTCTTCTAAAAGCATCACTGTACCAATCATTTAAAGCATCCCACTGATTTGCCTTTATTTTGGTTCTTTTTCCATCTAAAATTTCTCTTAAATGAATTATTTTAGTGTGGTCAAAAGTCTAGTTTGTGGAAATTGTAATGTGGAGTCTCCTTTTGTAAAATCATTACTACTTGGTTAAATACCTACAACGTAATGCCCCATAATGATTATACATATAGTATGCTACAATACCAATAAGGAAGGGGTAGGCATCTTACTTCTCTTGCCTGCCATTAATCCCCACAGTCACTCTCACAAACACACATAGGTAAGGGAAAGTCCTGTCTGTTTTATAGCTGAGACCACCTGATATGAATTTACCTTAATATGTACAATATAAATGCTTTACTTGCATGCTTAAAACCTTGACTGCATACAGATACATCTTTTTTTTCATTTGTTTTCCTTATTTTGTTGCAGGTAAGGTACTACACAATCCTTAAACCTTAAATTCAAATGCCCATTTACCTAAAGCATTTGTATATCCAGATAAGAACAGCAGCCTGAGAGTCAAAGTACAAAATAAACATGAGGTGTAAGTTAAAACACCTACTTGTTATGGGCGCCCTTTCTCATCAGGAAACTTTCTGCATTTATGACAACCAGCCACTGCTAATACCTCTGTTTCAAATCTGAGGAACAGACACCATCTGTTAAGGAAAGAAATAATACAAAGACAAACAGACACGATATTTGACTCTACAAATATAATATTTATATTATTAAAGATTCGGCCTATACAAAAGCTTGAGGACTTCCACAGGCTGTTGGCTGTAGCCCTATCACATCATGCTTAGGGAAGATTATCCAGATCTTGTTTGCAGATATTAGACCTACTGTCAAAAATCTATTTACATGTCTAAAACAGACTAATGAAAAGAGTCAGAGAACATTATATTCCGATCAGAACTGCTTGGTCCTCCCAGAGCGAAAGGCTGGGGGAAGGAGGGTGGGATGTAAGAATGAAGGTGAGATGGACAACAAACATGGAACATTATGGTGAATACATAGCTTTTTTTATGTTATGTTGTCCTATCTCGCCTTCATTCTTCACTGGCTGGGTCACCGTCCCTAGCACCATCTTTCTTGGTTGGCGCAAGGGAAAATACTCTTCAGAACAGTGGACCCAAAGGAGGCCCTGTTCCTGGAGGCCAAATTCACTTTGTAATGAGTGATAAAGGTAATTGGCTTTACCCATGTTGCTGCTGCACAAATAGAATCCATAGGTAGCCTCACCTGAAAGGCAGATGAGGTTGCTATAGCCCATTGTAGAGTGACCTTTTACCTTTCTGGGAAGTTCTCTGTTTTGAGATTTGTAAGTGAAAGTAATACAATCTGTAAGCCATTTTGAAAGTGTGACCGCTGATATGGGGGCACCTTTCTGTTTGTCTGAAAATGATACAAATAACTGGTCCAATTTCCTGAAATCCTTTGTTCTATTTAGATAAAAACGTAATTGTCTATGCACATCTAGCTGGTGTAATTTATACTCTGCCCTGTTGCCATAGTTGGGGAAAAAACTGGTAAGTCAATGGATTGATTCAAATTAGATTCTGAGCACACTTTGGTTAGGAAGGAAGGGTTTGTTCGCAGAGAAACTCTATCCTTGTGAAACACCATGTAAGGGGGCCATGTTGACAATGCTTAACGTTCTGATACCTGTGTAGCAGATGTGATGGCTCTACCAGAAAGGTTGTCTTCCACGTTAAGAACTTTAGGTCACAGGATGATGCAGGTTCAAAGGGGGGAAGGATCAAACTGGATAAAACAAAGTTTAGGTCCCATGACACTGGGGGTTCTTTGACCGGAGGCCTGAGTAAGAAGGTACCCTTCAGGAAAGTTTTGCAAAGCCTGTGGGACATAATTTTAGTCCCATTTCTCTGATATGGTAGTTGGATATGGCCGTTAGCTGAACTTGAATAGTAGCTGCAGCTGCACCCTCATTAAAAAGCTTTGCCAGAAAGTCTATTACAGATGTTATAGGGGCAGTGAAAGGATCAATGTGGTTGTTGAAAACCCAATGGGAAAATCTTTTCCATTGCTTGAATATAATTTCCTGGTTGAAGCCTTATGAGACGAAATCAAAATGTGTTTCACCGCAGGGGAAATGTCAGGAAGCCTGGCTATGTGTGGAACTGGAGCAGCCAAGCTGTTAACTTGAGGGTTTGAACCGATGGATGGAGTGTCCCTGAGGAATGAGTCAGGAGGTCTGGAACTGGGATATACAAACAAGCCACAAAAACAAACAAATCCACTAGAAGAAGTACTGGAACCACACATGGAATATGAAATCAGCAAAGTAGTCTTTAATTTATTATACAAATTCACTCTCGTTAAAAACATCAATCAAGGACTTTCCTTTATCAAATACACGAAAACTAGTAAGCACTTTCGTCCATTAATTACAGAACTTCATCTGACAAATATAAAACACTGGTTAAAACTTTAAATAGCCCTCATAAATTAACATACTTTACGTCGTTCGAGCTTATTGGTTACCCTTCCTTCAACCAAATTCGTCCCAACAAACACGCCCTCTTTTTTAAAACGTTAATGAAGTCAGTAACTTAAAAAACTCACATGGATTACATTCAAGCAGTAAAAATAAATGAATCACAAATTAAAACATATCCTACTTTCATGTACCATTGCCAATACATCAATTATTAATGATTCAGCATGCCCATTCATTCAAAGCAAAATACTTGCGGCTTGAGCTGCGCATCGTGAATGAGTCTGTCAAACTTCATAACATAACTAATTATACATAATACTAGTTCAACACCATGTCAAATCATTTTTAACTAAATACCACAAATTTCATAAGAAAATGTAAATTTGATAAAATTATCAAATATATTTTGTGTACATATGAAAACACAGAGTTGTGTGAGCAAATGCCACTCATGTTTTACTTAACCAAGAAAATCGAGTTTATACATTTGTGTGTATAAATTATGTGTATATGTGATTTTATTTTACGAACTTAACTATCTAAAGCTTTTAATTTTAAAACACTAATAAGGGATAAGGTTACATTCAGCCCCGGCCAGGCTTGTGCATTAAGGCACAATTGCCAGCCTAATTCCATTTTCTCTAACAGTACTGGCCAATCCCCCCTCTTTTTTAATCTGAATTGTTTCAAGTACTACAAATTTGAAAGAATGTTTGTTAAAATTGGATACATGTTTTGCAAGTGCATTAAACTCAACTTGGTCCCTAATATTGCGGGCATGTTCACCTATATGTTCCTTTAATTTACACTCCGGTTTTCCTATATAAAAACAATCACATTGTGTGCACATAGCACAATACACCACTTTTACAGAGTGACAATAGAATTTTCCGGTAATCCTAAACTTATAGTTGTTAATTGAAACTTCACTTGTTTCCATAATATAGGAACAGTATTTGCACTGCCCACATTTAAACATGTACCCATTTTGTTTACATCCTATTGGAGTCTCAAAATCATTTTTCAGGTTACGTCCCCTTCTGTATACACATATAGGTTTCCACTTAACTATTGCCCTCTTCCCTTCCCAAATAAATCCCTTCAAGCCTTACTGGTATATAAAGCTAACATAACTAATAGAATTTAACTGCTTGTATCTTACTACTGTAGTCATAGTCAATAGGTTTTAGCTTCTTAGTTTTTGTATTATTTTCTCTTTAGTCTCTTCCCACATATCCTTAGCTGACATAACAACCTTTTTTAATCCATACACCTAAACACTTCATCTTATCATGTCATCACAAGAATGGGTGTTGAACCATTTCACGCATGGATGCATAGTCTACTGTTACAGCTTTTTTTATCAGTTATTTTAAATCCTGAAAAGACAGAAAACTGTCTCAAAATGTTCTACAACATGCAACTGTCTTTTTCAGATTTGTCAATTACAAAACAATATCATCTGCAAATAAGGCTATCTTGTTTTGCCATACAAGTTATATCCTTGAACTTATGAATCCCTTATTTTTTTTTGCTAACAGCTCTAAATAAAAAGCAAATAGGAAAGAAGACACCCTTGCCTGGCTCCTCTGTTCAAGCACAGTTTGTCTAAGAGGAGACCCCCTGATATAAATCTTGCCTTTGACCCTTCGTATGTCCTCCTTATTTACCCTGTAATTCTATCAGTGAACACAACTGTTGTCATTGTACTACTCATAAAATATTAGGTGACTCTTATTGAATGCTTTCTTTGCATCACGACTCACCAGTAGCAGTAGTTTCCTACATTCTGCTTCCCCCTATTTGTTCTATTAATATTATCAAATGTTTGCCTCTCATCCACAAAATCAGATTGATGAATATTTATATCAATTTCAGTAACATTTCTGTCATTTTCTTAGCTAGCACAGAAACAATACTCTATAATTATGGTATAAAATTTAAGTGGTTCTCTATGAAGCCAAATCTCAAAGTTTTTTATGCTCTTCACGGAGTAGATTTTTCAAAGATGTAGGAGCTCCCCCTCTCCCCATGCTTTTAACATATTGTTAAAGAAAGCCTTCCAGATTTTTGTCACTGTCTTTCTTAATTTTTAAATTTCCACAGGAATACTGTTTATTCCTTAATATTTCCTTGTTGGTTGGTTATACATCACTTCTCTTTCTGTCTAAGATATTTAATTGTTGAGCCTCATCTTTCTCTAGTATTAGCTTGACTAAATCCTTCCACAGATATTTCAGTTTGTGTCTACTCTTGGTTGTTATTGTTAACATAAATAGTTGTTTAATGGCAAACTTTATAAACTCGTGCATATTGATCAAAGACTCCATTATTCCTGTTCTAATTCTGTGAGATTCCCCTTCTTCTGCAGTATATTAACCTATGGCAACCCTACTAAATCATTTCTAGTACTTATTTAAATTATATTTTCTTATTTCTACCATGCTTTTAAACTCCATTTTAATTTTTATCTTTCTCTCTAGCTATTCTTTCTTAAGTGATTTCTGTCTTCCCTAATAACTTTCAAATTGTTTCCAATATCCATTCATTAAATTCCTCTTATTTCTGAGTTTTTGCTACTAAATTCACATCTTCCATACCAAATATTGTCTGTATTTCTTCTGAAATATACCTTCTGTTGTTATTTTTCCTTTTAGGTACTCCTGATAGACATCCTCACCATTGCAAATCAGGTTCCAGCCTTCACCCATAAGTAACATTCCCCACTGAAAGCTTATTTTTCTCAATATTCTTCTAAACTCCATAACAGCAGATCTGATGTTGTCTGCTTTCATCCAGTTCAGCCTTTGGGTTGTCGGATCTAACTGGATCCAACCTCAGCGCCGTTTCTTAAAGCTATTGATCCAAGGCTGTCACTCATCCTCTACCCATAATTCCCTTTCTCCACTGAAGTACTTCAAATCTCGTTTGCTGCCTGATCTTTCAGAAGTGTTTTCCAGGGGCTCTGATTTTTCACGATAAGTGATAGTTATTTCTGTTCTAATAATAGAAATTCATCTAGCTTTATAGTATTAGAGTAGTTATAGCTAATATTATTATTAGTATTGAAGGTTGAACGTCGAGCTGGCACCTCAGCGTTCGTAAAAATCTACTGCCAATCATTAGTGGACCGGAGTTCTACTGTGGCGACCCCTAACCGGGAAAAAGCCAAAAGACAAACAACAACATTATTAGATTTGCAAAGTGTGCTGTATGGGCATTTGTTTTCCTGATTAGGTAGTAAAATAAATAGATAAGTATTATTTTCTTATAGTTTTTAGAGTGTAATACTGGTACATTTCTTTAGAGAAAGTTAAAATTTTTGCACAAGTATTATTGTTTGTGTTATTAGACTTGCACTGATGTCAGAAAACCCAAGGCTTTAAGAAGTGCCCAGCTTGGAGATATACAATTCCACCTCAGTGCGAGCACTCTTTAAGTGTTTATTGTTTGACCTCTGCCCACCTTGAGACTACCTGTGATATTTGTGCTTCTTTTGGAACAAGGGCCATTCAGGGCCACAAAGACAAATTAATCTTAAAAGGTTTGCTCCCCCTCAAACAAAGGTCCCCAGATCTGAAAGATCCTTTGAGTTTGGCACCTACAACTCAGAGGAAGTTGGCTCCACTAGCCACTCGGATCTGATCTCCCTCACCTCACCCAAGATTTTCCCCAGAGTTGGTGAGTCCTAGATTTCACTCCCCCATTCTGCAAGAGAGATAGTGCTCTAGGCCTTAATCAGTGGCATCATCCTTTAGGTCTGTCCAGTCCATCAGAAGCCTTACCAAGATGGATGTTGATCAAATGATGCAGAGCTTCCTGAGGGCACAATTCCAGCTAGGGGTTCTCCTGATGATGTTCCCTTGGGTGCTGTGGGTACAGGTCCAACTACCCCTTCATTGTTCTCTTCAGTACTGGTCCATACCTCGGTTCCAGTCCCATGGGTCTGACCCCCCTTGCGCCTCAGTTGGAGCTGACAACTGGAGGAACTTTGGCTTTGTCAACATCCCTTCCTCTCTCAATTCAGATTCTTTCAGATTGAGGCAAGTCTTGAAGCTGAAGCGTCAGTACCAGGGCCTTAGCAGTGGACTCTACTTTGAAGTTTTCAGAGTCATCTTTCCTTCTCTGGACTTCAGCTCAAGGTTAATCTCAGAGTCTACACTGATTGGGGCTGGGGTTGTTCCTTCATCTCTGGATAAGATGGATGTTCCCTCAGCTCTGATCATGATGTCAGCTTTCACGAAGTTTGAACAGATTTTGACCAGGCTGAGAAGTTACATGATACCTTGGAGCTCAGAGATGTCCCAACTTCTTTTGGACCCTGGAACTAGCTCCATTCATTCAGATCAATGGGTACAGTCAGTGCCGTTAGGCCTAGAGGATACTAGCTACTTGAGGTCCCAGACTGACTCAGACCTGTCTCCTGAGATTTCCCTGAGACAAGGTACTAGAAAGTAGACTTGCAGACAAAAACACATAGACTGTTCTCCCGAGTCTGTCAGAGAAGACACAGAGCTGGATGAAAGTGAAGGTTCCCTAAGATCCCTTCTAGAAGACGTCAACTTTGGTGATATCTTAGAATTTATGGGGGTTGGTCCACTGAGCTCCTTCACCAGATGAATCTGTGTTCCCCAAGGCCTTTGGTATTAGCTCATCTGCATCCTGGGTGGCACCACCTGCTGATGCCCTTATAGACCTGGTGACTCGGTGGGTGTGGAAGGACCTTGATGTAGTGAAACCTAACCCTCAAAAGCCAGATAAGATTTTGGTAGCCCTGAAAAAACGGAAGCACTGGAGCAACGGTCCATCAGTAGATGCCATGGTGACAGCCATAAAAATGAACTGAGACAAATTTTCCTGTCCATCCCCGTAACAGGATGTCAGGGGCACTGGACAGGATCTGAAAAAGAGCATATGCTGTATGCTTCAACAACTTTTGCACTTAGAGTGCTGAACTATCTTGCCCATATGATACGTTTTCAAAGGGAAACAAGTCCCTTATGGGTAACTTACCAGCAGACATTCAAAAAAAGTGGACTCCCAATTGTCTATCCTGCAGTCTATGTCTAATGTATCCATGCATCTGTTTTCCATTGCATCTGATGGCACAGCCAGAGCAGTAGGCACTGGCATTACTATGTGTTGGCATGCTTGGATACACCTGTGAGATTTTGTGGAAGGCTTTAAGACATCCTTCACTAATGCCCCATTTAATACTTCCTAACTTTTCAGACCAAAAGTTGAAGATATGCTTACTAGGAGTGAACAAGATGACAGAACCCTGTCTGCCACTGGAATCTGTGTCTCCACCCCTCAAATGTCTTTTTCTAGGAACCGGTTTGGTGGCAAGAAGATGTGGATCAGAAAATCTCAGGGTTATCACCAAGACACTCCCGGTGACAGCCCCTCCCCCCAGGGCAAAGGGGGATGCAGCTTGAGTGAATGTTGCCCTAGGGGCAGAGGCAGGCTGCATAACCAGGGTTTTGCAGTTCCTTTACTGAGAATCCCTACCAGCAATTCTGAGGTGTTACCTGACTGCCACACACTGGAAGCAGTTGGGGGGCACTTATCCTTGCACTCAAAAGCCTGGCAAGATATTACAGTGGATTCCTGAGTGTTAAGGATAATCACCAGAGGCTATTCTGTTCCCTTTTCATATCCTTCAAAGAAGAAATGAAAGATTCCCAACATTCCACCAAGTCAGTTGGAATCTGCAGCAACAGAAATTTTTAAGTTGCTAAGAAAAAGAATCATCCAACAAGTCTCTCAAGACCAGTTATGATCCAGAGTCTTTTCCAGGTTCTTTTTAGTTAAAAAAAAAAAAAAAAAAGACATGACTTCAGGCCAGTTTTTGGACCCCAACCATCTCAATCAATTTGTAAGACTAAGTTCTGGGTGGTCATGGTGCAGTCTGTGTTGCCTATCTTGAGGAAGGATTATTGAATGTGCTGTATAGATCTCCAGGATGTCTACTATCACATAAAAATAGAGAGGTGATCCAGGAGATTTCTCTGTTGGAGCCAATCATTTTCAGTTCAGAGCACTGGGACTAGCTCCACTCATTCAGATCAATGGGTACAGTCAGTGCCATTAGGCCTAGAGGATACTAGCTACTTGAGGTCCCAGACTGATTCAGACCTGTCTCCTGAGATTTCCCTGAGACAATAGCAGTAGTGGAAGTTCATCTCTGACTGCAAGGGATCCAGGTATTCCCATATCTATACAACTGGTCTGATTGTTCTTTACTACTACTTCCAGGCATCTACTGGTTCAACACTGGAACCTGTTGCTCAACCTTGTACAGCAACTGGGGATTTCTGTTAATTAGTCCAGAAGTCAGCTGTCACTCACTCAGTGCATAAAGTTTATTGGAAGGTCACCGTAACATGGTCCTTCAAATTGCCAAACTTCCACACATCAGAGTAATATCCCTATGTCTAGCGGCCTCACAAGTCATTCAGCAGCCCACTCCTAAAGCAAGGTTGATACTTCATCTGTTAGGTTTGATGGTCTTCACCATTGCATTAGTTCCCCTGGCAAGATAAAAGTACTGCACATCAGTATCTTGTAGATGAGAGCAGTCCTAGCACTGCAGGGATTACAGGACTCTCTCCATAAGGGTGTGATTTCCATTCAGACAGACAACATGGCAGTAGTCTGTTATACCAACAAACAAGAGGAAATATGATCTTATTCACTTTGCCAGGAGGCCATGAGTGTGTGGCATTGGTTGATGTCTTTCCATCATTTTCTGATAGCAACCCAAATCCTGGGGGCATCAAACATGCTAGCAGACAAGATGAGCAGGTCAATTCTCCTGCCCCTTTTGTGGCACCTTAATCAGACAGTGGCAACACATATTTTCAACCACTGGGATCAACCTTGCTGTGATCTGTTTGCCTCATACTTAAACAACAAGTGCAGCAATTACTTTGACTTGATCCCTCCAAAGGGACAGTCACCGAGGGATTTTCTGATTAACATTTGGCCCCTGGGTCTTCTGTAAGCCTTTCCCCCAATATCACTATTAACAAAATTCATTCAGAATGCCAGAAGGTGCAAGACCAGTGCGATCCTTATTGCTTCATTTTGACCTCAACAGTCCCCTTCCTTTAGCCTGATTTGACACATCCTCCATGGGTGTTGGATTTGAATCCAGATCTTCTGAGTCACCTGTCCAGATTACTTTTGCTAGATCTAAAAGCCCTGAAGTTGAAGGCATGGTTCCTCCAGTTCTAACAATAGCCAGTGATGCAAGCTATTTTCTTTGGTTGTCCACATTATTTCTGCCTCCCAGAAACAGTCAACCAAAAAGATATATCGAAGCAAGTGGAAAAAGTGTTCTATATGGGACCTAATCTAAAAAGATCCTTTCTCTGCACTCCTTCCATCAATCTTAGATTTTTTTTTTGTCAGAGCTTTTTAAAAAATAGTCCAGTTTCTCCACTATCAAAGTGCAGAGGGCCACCATATCAAATTTTCACATAGGGTACAGGGACACTTCAATAGCATCTCTTAAAGTCTCAAAAGCTTTCCTCAAGGTCACTTTCTTATTCAGACCTCCAATCAGAGACCCATGGAATATCACTATTATGCTTTAAGCCTCCACCCAAACATCCTTTGAACCAGCAGCTTCAATAGACTTCAAGTTTCTTTCATGGAAAACTGTTTTTCTTGTTCCAATTACATCTGCTAGGTGTATTTCTGAATTACAAGCACTATCTTTCAAACCACCATATTTGATTTGTCATAAAGACAGAGTGGCGTTGAGAACAAATTCATCTTTTATGCCAAAGGTGACTACCCAAACACATCCCAGTCAATTGACTTGGCAGTCTTTTGTCCCAGGTTTGCAAATAAAGGAGAATATATGTTACTCATGCTATATGTTCATAGACAGCTCAGGTTCTGTTTGAATCGAACCAGGGATATCAAGAAGTCAGATCAACTCTGCATATCCTTTTCTAAAGCAAAACTGGGTAAAAGCATATCAAAAGTCATACTTTCTAAATGGCTGTCTGAATGCATTTCCTTTATTTATAATAAACTGAGCTACCCTTACATACAAAACCAAAATCTCATTCTACAAAAATAGTGGTTACATCCACAGACTTCATGAAGAAAGTTCTCATTGATGGCATTTGTGCAGCAGCAATATGGTCCGTGGTCCACACAAATGTATCTCATTACAAATTGGACTTGTAGTCCAGATCATGTTCTTCTTTTGGTTCATTACTCTCAGGAATGTCCTTCTTTGATGCCATCCATGTGTTCTTCAGCTTGGGAATCTGTCACAGAGGTTGATTCAGATAAGGATAGACAACATTGGATACAAAAATTTTGTACACTTACCATAACAATAGATCCATTTGTATCATTTTTGTCTGGTTCAACATCCCTCCCTCCTTCCCCCTTCTAGTGTTGTCACTGACAGCTTCTGGTGACTGGACCAACCTCACCTGAGAAACTGTCTGTGAAAATTTCCTTTTTGTACTGTACTGTTTGTAATAATATGTTCTGTAACATTGACACCTATTCAGTCATAGGATAGGCATAATATTTAGGGACCAGCAAACTCAATGTGAGGTACTTCATTGGAAAGCATGTAATGATAGGTAAGGGAGGAATCAGACCCTCAGATCCACAGCTTTAAGAAAAGGTGCTGAGATCAGATCTGGTTGGATCTGACAATCCAAAGGTCGAACCACACAAAAATGAGACCACACAGATCTATCATTATGGCAAGTACTTGACTGGATCTAACAATCCAAAGGTTGAACCAGACAAAAATGAGACAGCACAGATCTATCATTATGGCTATGGCGAGTACTTAATTTTAATTTCTAAACAGAATACAAATACATACTAGTATAATCTTCATGCCCTGTCAGTAACCTTTTGCAGCTAGAAATGTTCAATTATCCTTTTCTCCTCTGTTAACGCTAGTGGAGCTCCTTTCACAGTTAGTATTATTACTTCTCATTTCCTTTGTGCCCGATATTCTGCTGACTGCCTACCCTGAAATTCTTTCTTTCTGAAATTCATATGCTCATTTCTGCCCAAGTGCGTCACGTATAAAATTATTGATTGCATCTTGCATTTCTTAAGATAAGTCAGTACTCTGCTTTTCATATATACCTATAAGGCCATTTATAGTCCATGTAAGTGTTAACAAAGCAGATAATCTGATAAAAAGATGTTGTTACCCTATATTACACTTGACAGTTCTTTTGAATATGTTTCCAAATTGATTGGCAGACTGATCTTGTAGGTAACTGCTTCTTCGCATCTCTATTTGAACCCATGCCACATTTTCCCAGAGGTTTTGTGACGACAAAACAGTCAAGTAGCAAAAATAACTGAAGACATTTTCAAAGAAAAAAAATCCATTTTTAACTCACAGCAAATGCACAGAACTATTTATGCATTTTAAAAAGAAGTTGACCTCTTCAAATAGAAGCAGCTGCTCCAAATTGATGGCTGTACCCCAGGTATTATTTATTTATTTATTTGCTTACTTGCTTATTTATTTATGTATTTATTTATTTGCTTGCTTGCATTTGTTTACCAGGATGGTCCAGCTGGGCCAGAAGTGCCCATTTTCAGTGGAGTCCCAGGGAGAACAGCTCCACATATAAAGACATTTCACATACAATACAGAATTTACATTAATAAAGACATTCAGTACATATTATTGGCAGTTTATGCAATTGGTGAAAAAAAAAGTACATAAGTAATCATTCTCAAATCAGAGATGTTACAAAAGCAATACAGAGTATATACATGAGAACATTCCATACGAGTAGTTTTCAGCTAGTAAAATTTATACAGGACACTTCATGCAGTGGGTGCAAAGCAGATATAGGAATTAATCAGAGACTAGGTATTTAAACTTTTCACACATTTAGGAGGTGTAATAGCTGAGTAGTTGTGATGACTGAAGTTAGGTTTTATTACCTAGTATAACGTTAAGGTTAACCATATGAATGTGCATATTAAAGCCCATGTAATTATCTGAGTCATTTTGTGTTTTTCTTTCTTTATTATTTATTTATTTCTTTTTGTTTACTGGGAACTTCTGACTGGGGTTTATTCCATTTTCAGTGGAGGCCCAGGGAAGAAAATGCCACATATTAGGCAAGTGCATTTAAGGACAAAAGTATTGATATGGCTATTTGTAAATCTGTAGTAAACTATTACATATATTTGCCATCTCCTTATTTAGTTTTTGTTCCTCCCACATTTATAATATTTTAGTGGGAAGATATCAGGTTCAGCTACTTTGCTCCCTTTAAAAAAATCATTCAGGCTGCAGAAATCAACCACCAAAAGTAGACAAATTGACCCCCCACTACTGTTTCTTATTTCCTTCAAATTGCTTCCCCTGGCCATCCCCATTAAGTGATCATCTTACTCATTGTGTCCCCTTCAGAGTCTATCTATATGGTTCTTTCTTTGTCCCTAGATTAATCAAACAATCTAATAAGCAAATTAGCAATTTCTGTCTCTTTAGAACACTACAATATGCACTCAGTATTTACCACATTAAAATGAGTAGACATAATATTCAGAACTACAATGTCTGTTTGTATCTAGCCTTTTTAAATCATGATTGAACTGGTTGAAATACCATTTTGTTTAATTAGTTGTCTACAAAGTAGTGCATTCTTCAAATCTAAAAAAAGATAAGGCAAGCCCCCCTTACCCCTACATGGGGGAAAGCTACACCCCTACATCCAATCTTACTTCTATAAACATCTTCCAGGGTTGTACTACTTCTGGGAAAGAAAACAGACTTGACAAAATGGTTTTTCAGTAAGCTGGATCCCGGCAAAACAGATAATTTTTGTCTATCTGTATATGGTTGTACTCTGCTCAATGTCCCAGAATGCCTGCTTACCTAATTATGTAGGTCTCGCTAATAGGACTACAAATGGTCATCAAAAACTAAAAATGCAAGTGGCAATGACAAGCACAGCAATCATGCATATTAATAGTAATGGTCATTCATCAGTCTGCCCGATACTACTGTAGGTTTTGGCATGGTTTATTTCTACTTTAATCAGTTCAGAGTATCTGAAGGAAAATATTCAAGTTCATTTTACCCTTTTCTTTAAAAAAAAATCCACTGAAGTGATTCACGGAATGGTTGCCTCTCCTGTATAGTATTTTACATGGTATTTCACCATTCCACAAGCATCTGACAGTTTTCTCAAAAGTTTTTTGTAGTATATCTGTCAAAGACTGTTTGCATTTATGAACATATTCTTGTTAGCCGAATATTCACATGAAATGTTTACTTTTTTATTAACAATACTAATTCTGATGTATCAGGGTGACCTGGAAATGAAACTATAACAAAAAAGGGTATATGTCTTTAGAAATTTATGAAAATATTTGGTATGGAAGATGTGAATTCAATAGTAGGACAGAGTTGGCATATTATTCCCCAGGATACAATAACTGGCCTAGATTGGACAGAATTTATATTTCACAGGAGTTGTGCATTTAATTGAAAACTTTGACACACTTCCAATAACTATTTCAGATCATGTACTAATAAAATATTAAAATAAGAATGCGGGGTAATGAAGTAAAAGTGAGACACTGGCATTTTCCCACATACTTGTTAAAAACAGAGGAATTCAAGGAATGGGTAGTGGAAATTATTCAAGAGTTAATAGGGAAGACAGAATTTTTTTCAGAAGGGATATCTGGTCAGTAGGATAAAATGAAAACGGAGTTGAAAAAAGGGTAGAAATAAAAGAGAAAAAGAAATGGTAAAGAAGTAATAAGAATTATTTAGAGGAGCTGACAAAGGTTAAAGTATTGCAGAAGGGAATCTGACATAACAAGAAGAAGAGCAACTGCAGAATGCTAAAGAGAAAATAAGAGAGTATTTGGATAATACAAGTGAGCTCAGAAAGATTGATGTTAAGCGAATATTTGTTATAACAACTCCAGCTCACAAAAACTTTTAGCACAACAGCAAGTTTTTGCCACATTTAGGGAACCTGTGACAAGGAAAAATATCCAGAGATCCTATAGAGGGATTTGAAATATTTGGAAATTTTATGAAAATGTGTATAAAGCAGAGGATTGCAGAAAATAAGAAAGAACACAAATGGAAATGTTTATTAAAGATGGAATTATGCCATGGACAGAGGAAAATGAGGTGTGGTATAATCAATCTGCAGTGAAGTCTCCAGTAACAGATGGTATTCCTGTGGAAGTCTCGAAATTAGGAGGGAAGAAAGTGACAAAGGTCAGAGATTTTATTTAACAGGATTTTAAAATTAGTTGAAGTACCAGCATATAGGAAGAATGCTATGATGGCTGTATTACCCAATGATGGTAATAACCTGTCAGACCCAGCTTTATATAGACCCATTTCAATTTTAAACCATGATTGTAAAGAGTTTGTGTCTATAGTAGCTAAAAGAATGACAAAGGTTTTGCCAAAATTGATAGTTGTGGATCAGTGTGGTTTTGTGGGAGGAGGCAAACTTTTGACAGCATTGATAGACCAATGATAAGTCAGAAAGAAGCAGAATGTAAGAAATACTGCTGTTGTTGATGGGTCTTGATGCAGAGTAAGCATTTGACAGAGTAAGCTGGAATTTTATGAGAAGGGCAATGGAAGTATTTCCATTCCATAATATAATAATAAGGTTAGTTAGTATGTTATATGAACGATCTGAGGCAAAAATTAAAGTGGGTGAGTTTTTCTCCAGTAGGTTGTGTTTGAAGAGGGGATCCAGGCAGGGGGTTCTTCGTTTCACATTATTTGCTGTATATTTAGAGCTATTGGCAAAGAAAATAATGGTCTCATTAATTCAAGTATGTCATTTGTATAGTAATCAAGAAAAGTTTGTACTTGATAAGTCCTGAAAATGACATTTCAGTTTTGTGGAACATTTTGAGACAGTTTCAAGTCTTCACAAGAAATGCAATTAATAAGGATGGAACAAAGCCTATAGCCATAAATTATGCACCCAGACATGAATTGGTACAATAATACATATGTTTATGGGGGCACACTAAGATGAAGTATTTAGAAGTATGGATTAAAAAAGGCTTCTGTTATGGTAGCTAAGAGGGAAGAGACTAAAGAAAAGATAATACAGAAACTGAAAAACTGGAAGCTCTTGTTTATGGATATGGATAATAGGATACAAGCAATGAAAGTATGTTCAGTCCCTTTAGTTTTATATGCAGGTCAGACATATTTTTATCAACCAGGGAAGCTGTCGTCTATAATTAATAAAGAGTCGAAGGAATTTATCTGGGAGGGGAAGAGGGCAAGAGTTAGGTGAGATATATAGATCTTCTCAATAGAACAGTGTAGTTTAGAATTACAAGTATAAAAAAACAAGTATAAAAAACAAAAGTGTGATGCAGACAAACTGGTCTCCCAAAAGCACAGATGAAGTGAAGTAAAACAGGAGAAGAGACCAGACTACAGCTGATAAAATCATGCACAAAATGTATTCCAGTAGTAAAAAAGTGAGCGCTTTCGCAGCCAGAGCTGCTTCATCAAATACTCATTGCATTTCATGTATTTTAAATTAATTTGATCCAATCATAAGCCAACAGCAATTAAGAAATAAATAGTTTAGAATTACCTGATATGAAGGCATCTTTTAGAGTTATGCAGTTAAGGCTCATATACATAACACAAGATTCAAAGTAAAAAGGAATGCTGATAAAGTGTGTGGGGGGATTCAAGAAATAAGGAGTGAGTGGGATTTTGGATCCAGATTCTTGAGAGTAACAACAACCATACAGAATATCATATTAATAAAGTTTCAGAAAGTGTCATAAGAACTGAAATAACATTGAAATGGAGAAGGAAGATTTTGCCATTAGTGATGACTACAAGTAGGGGTACAGAAATAGGCAAGAGGGGGGGCTGGAATTTATTGGAGAAAACTGGCAAAGGAGCCTGTGAGGATATTAGATATTGTTATCTGTGTTAGCATGACTGGCTGAAGTTTTGTAAATAATTGTAAATAATTGTAAATGACCCTGTGTTACATATGCCAACATGATTAGCTATAATTTTGTAAATAAGTTTATGTCTTTTGATTATCACTTTGATTTATATAATATGTTTGAATGTCAAACAGTGTTCTTCTAGCTGACCAAATGCACATGTTCTTTGTAAAGAGAATCCTGAATGTATGTTGTGCCAGCCACTGTCAAATGACCTAGATGTGATGTCATTGTGTGCCAGGCTGGGAGAATAGAATCTTCACTGCAGCTGTTTGTTTACTTTTCAAAGTCTGATATGAGAGAGTAGAATTATCATAGCAGCTCCTGTTACTTTAAAAAAATCTGCTATAAAAGAAGGTACTGAGTCATTTGTTCGGTTTTCATTCAGTTGTTTTCCAGAGCTGCTCAGTAGTAGTATTGTAGTTATTTTCAGAGTAGTTGTTCCAGTCGCTGAGCACAGACAGCCATGAGTGTGGACAGATCTTGCCTTGCTGAGTTATTTAGATTAGTAGGGACAGTTAATTTTCAGATAGTCAGGGAACTACAGATAGTTAGATGTTTTCTAACATCAGTGTGAGATCTATCCTACAGTGTTGTGAAACTGTTGATCTGATGTTGTTAATCTTCATTTCATTCATCACTGATGGGTTCACTTCCGAGCCCTTGGAACCGAGTCGGCCTCATACCAAAGCTCGCGCCAGCCAAAAACTCTTGCGGTAAGATTTTACCCCATAACCCCCTTCTCCCTGTTACCTCAGATCTTGTTTGCCATGTTGCTGTAAAACCACATTCAAGCCAGCTGTCAGCTAAGTCAGTTATATTTGTTGGAAAATTCAGAATTTTTTATATTACTGTTATATCTAAAGAGTTTAATTTGTTTCTTCATAGTGTGTTATCTCTTTATCTGTCTTTCACCAAGTCCTACCCCCCATTTTTCCTGTTAATTACCTGCTGGTAATCTTTGTACCTTCACTGGTACTCTCTTTCTCTCTACCCACTGTGGTATTTCTCCTTTACCATCATTGGTATATTTTCCTTTTCTCTATCTCTAACTAACTATAGTTGTGTGCCTAGTTGTTTTTTCTTGTCGTGTTTTGTTGATTTTGTTGATATTAACATGTCTGATAAAAAGGGCACTTCAGGGTTCAAGCAATGTCTGAAGTGTGGGAGAAAAATGTCTAACAGTGACCTCCATGATGACTGTGTTTATTGCTTGGGTGTGCCTCACCTCTCGGTACAACCCCCTTGCTCCTTCTGTGTGGGGTTTAATTCTCATACCATGAATGAACGTAAAAACAAATTGATTTTGAAGGGCCTTCTCAAGTCACCCTTCAAAAAGGCTCTCTCCACGTCAGAGAGTTCATCTCCTCCAAAGAAAGAGAAAAGAGGCCCCACTCCTTTCCCTCCTCACCCTCTGGTGAAAAGGAAAGACCGCCAGAACCAAAGATGCCTAAACTATCTGTACTAGAGCAGAAGTCTTCACCTACAGTACCGTCTTCCATACCGTCTGTTTCTCTAGTGTTGATGCCGACTCCCTCGGCACCAACAACATCTGTGGCACTGAATGTAACCAATACAAAAATATTGACCTTGACACCGATTACGACTCCGTGCCCTTCCACAGCTCTGATAACTCAATCTGACACTGCCACTCACTTGTCTCAAAAATGGAGACAGTGGTGCCTTTAGACACACAAGCTCGGACCCAATACTCCCCGTCTGTGGACCCCTTCTTGGGACAGGCTTACAGTCCCTTCTTAGAGCGTCCAGTGTCCATCTCGGGGATATCCACTAGATCCACCAGGAGCCTCTCCAAACTTGAGGTGGTGCACCTTGTGGACCAGCTGCTGACAGCCAGGGGGATTCCTTCTGACTTTAAACCCCAATCCCTTCTAGAACTTGGGTTTTCTGCTTCATGGACTCCATCTTACTCGCCTCCTTTGCTCTCTGCACCCTCGGCTTCGGTGCCGATAGTGGACCTAACTTTGACCCCAGAGTTGACCCTTTGGCCTTCAGTTCCATTGGAACCGGGTCTTCCTCAGTTCCGGGATTGGGCTGTGATTTCCTTGGTTCCAAGTTCAGCGCCGGCTTTTGCTATGGTGCCATTCACAGCTCCGGGAACCCTGTTGGTACCTATCCAGCTTGAGGCTCCACTCCTGGGAGTGGGTTTAACGGAGTGGGGTGTGACCTCAGTTCCGAGGTTGTCCTTCTCGGTTCCAGGCTACTATCCCTCTTCAGGCGGCCCTGCTTTCCAGGTGATGGAGAGGGCTCTTACCTCTGTGAGCAAGCCTTTGGCGTTGGAACCCCCATGTCCACCCCCTGTGCTGCAGCTGTCACAGGCCACTGTCCCGGATCGAGCACAGGAGCCGCAGGAGACCCTATTGCAGGGTGCCCCTTCTTTTGGGTCCTCCCCAGAATCTCCCACTGAGGATGTTCCTAGGAAGAAATTGTGCAAGAGGAAGCACGTGGACTCCCCTGAGGAGTCCCTCACCGAGGATACAGATTACGATGAAGGGGAAGGGTCCCCATGATCACCCCCTGATGATGTCTTCTTCGGAGACATCCTGGGGCTCTTGAAACAGAGGGGTGACTGGAAGCCCAAAAACCCTTCCTCGGAGGAATCCTTTTTCTGCAGGCCTTTCATGCACGACCATCTACTTCCTGGGTGACCCTGCCCGCAGACGAGTTAGTTCAGCTTGTGGTGCAGCATGTCTGGAAGAACCCTGACATGGTTGAAGCAATCCACAAGAAACCAGGCAAGGTTCTGTCTCCTCCTGAAGAGCTTCCTCATTGGTCCAATAGTGGTGGCGGCAGCTACCAAGAAAGAGCTTGCTGAGGAGAGCCATGCTGTTCATCCACCTATCAAGGAGTAACAAGCAGTGGGCAGGCTGGGGAAGTGAGTTTTTGCTTCATCGACCTTTGCTATTCGGACTTTGAACTACCTGGCACATTTCACCTGACTACAGAGAGACCTCATCTTTGAACTCTCTGGTACTCTTTCAGGAAAGGTGGCTGACAAGGTTAATGACAAAGTAGCCTCACAGCTAGCAACCCTGGAATCAATTTCTAACTTATCCATGAGGTTGATTTCACATGCAACTGAAGGGGCGGCTAGAGCTGCGGGTTCAGGCGTAGTTATAAGACGTCATGCCTGGATGCGCCTGTGTGACTTCACGGATCCTTTTAAGTCTTCCTTCCTTAACACTCCAGTGGAAGCGTCTTCCCTATTTGGCCCCAAAGTGAGGGACACATTAGCCAGGTGTGAGCAGGATGACAAGACCCTGTCTGCAGTTGGTGTACATTTCTCCACTCCTCAGTGTCCTTTTTCCAGGAACCAGAGAAGTGGGAAATTGTGGCACAAAAAGACTCATGGCACACGTGGCGAGTTTACCCCCAGAGGCAGAGGGGGCAACTCCTCCAAAAGATGCCCTTACAGAAGGTGGTCTGCATAATCAGGGTTCCAGGGATTCCTTCTCTGGACAGCCCTATCAGCGCTCCTGAAGAGCGGCCCAATTGCTTTCCACTGGAAGCAGTCAGGAGACGCCTTTCTCTGCACCTCACTGCCTGGCTATCTATTACCAATGACTCTTAGATGCAGATTATAATATCCAGAGGTTACCTAATTCCCTTCGACTCCTACCCAAAACCTCCAAAGCGAATCCCAGATGTTCCACCCAATCTAAAGGAAGAAGCGGCTATTCAAATAGAACAGCTGTACTTAAAAAGAGTCATCCAGAAAGTCCCACCAGATCAGATAGGATCCGGATTCTACTCAAGGTTCTTTTTGGTGACAAAAAAGTCAGGGGACTGGAGGCCAATTTTGGACTTCAGCTGTTTAAACAAGTTCGTCAGCCAGAAAATATTCCAGATGGTCACGGTTCAGTCCATTCTCCTGTTTCTGCAGGAAGGTGATTGGATGTGCTCGACAGACCTTTGAGATGTGTATTACCACATCAAAATGGACAAACGCACCAGAAGGTTCCTTCGCTTCCAGCTGGGAGCCAATCATTACCAATTCTGTGCCCTGTCCTTTGGGCTCTCTACAGCCCCCAGAGTGTTCAACAAATGCATGGCAGCAGTGACAGCTTACTTGAGACTACAAGAATTCTGGGTGTTTCCATATCTAGACGATTGGCTCCTCACCACCCCCACCAAGCATCTACTGGTAACAGCCTTGCATTACACCCTCTCTCTGGCACATCGCCTGGGAATATTCATAAGCTGGGAAAAGTCCAATCTAACTCCGACCCAGACCCTGGAGTTTATAGGAGTAACGTTCAATACCCACTCTTGCTTGATTTCTCTCCCAAATCACAGGCTTCAAAGATTAAGGATACAGCTCTGAGTGATACTCTGCCACAGATTGGTCCCGGCTCAACAGGTTCTACAGTTGATGGGGTCGATGGCAGCATCTATAGCTATAGTCGCCCTAGCAAGATATCACATGAGACTCCTACAGTGGCTTCTGTTGACCCAGTGGTATCCGAACTGTCAACCGTTGTCTTACCAGATTCGTATTACAGATCAGTGCAAACTGGATCTTTCTTGGTGGATGAAGACAAACACAGCACTTTGAAGCCAGCCTTTCCATTCCCCTCAGCCCAGCACTATTGTGACCACGGACACTTCTCTGATAGGGTGGGGGGTCATTATCAGGGAATGACTGTCCAAGGCACATGGCCCGATCTAGAGCCCAATCTGCACATAAATGTTCTGGAATTGAGGACAGCGTTTATAGCATTGCAAGCATTTCAGACTGCCCTTCCTTTGGGAACAGTTGCTATCCAGTCAGACAACATGTTAGTAGTTTGGTACATCAACAAACAGGGGAGAACCAAGTCCTATCCCCTATGTCGAGAAGCCATGAGCGTGTGGCAATGGGTGATAGCTTCCAACCGCTTTCTGATAGCAATGCATATCCTGTGGATTTCCAGTTGATCACAGACAAGTTGAGCAGGTGCATACTCCTGCCTCATGAGTGTCCCTCAACCCCAACTTAGTGACGAAGATCTTCAGCCATTGGGGCCAGCCTTGCTACGACCTATTTGCCTCTCCGTCCAACCACAAGTGCAGCAATTACTTTGCCCTATGTCCCCTGCAGGGGGAGCCCCCGAGGGACGCACTTATCCACGATTGGCCCACGAGACTTCTTTATGCTTATCCTCCCATCCCTCTGATTCCTCTAATTCTGAAGAAAGCCCTCCTGTTGAAAAGCAAAATGATCCTCACAGCCCCTTTTTGGCCTCGACAAATGTAGTTCCCCTTTCTCTGGCCTCATCTCCTTTGCAGTCCGTGGATCTTGGATCCAACTCCAGATCTGATATCTCACCCCCAAGGGCTGAGCCACCTGAACCTTTGCATCTTCAAGTTCACAACTTGGCTTCTCCACTTCCAATCATTGCCGGGCATTGTAATCTTTCTCTCCAGTATGTGTTATTATTCTGGCTTCATATAAACCATCCACCAGAAAACTTTACGCTGACAAATGGAAAAGATTTGCGATTTGGTCTAGACAAAGAGAATTGGATCCCCTTTCTGCTTCCATTTCTACGGTACTCCAGTATCTATCCGAATTTTTTGAGGAGGGTGCCGCAGCTTCAACTATTTGTGTCCATTTAGCTGCCATTTTGAATTTTCATAATGGTTTTGGGGATTCCTATTTAATTTCTCATCATCTAAGCAAAACCTTTTTGAAAAGAATCTATCATTCAAGACCTCCACTTAAACAGCCCATTGAACCCTGGAGTCTCACACTTATCTTGTAATCCTTGACATGGTCTCCCTTCGAGCTGGCAGCCACGTGTGATATCAAGTTTCTCTCCTGGAAATCCCTGTTTCTGGTGGCTATTACTTTGGCTAGACGCATTTCCGAACCCCAAGCTCTTTGTGTCACGTGTCCCTATCTGACTTTTCATAAGGACAGAGTATCACTTCGGACCAATCCTTTCTTCCTGCTCAAAGTAATTTCTGAGTTCTCCATTAATCAACCTATAGATTTGCGTGTTCTTCCCTGATTTTTCCAACAAGGGAGAGTATTGTTTGCATTTATTGGATGTTCACAGACAATTGAGGTTTTATTTAGGCAGAACAAGGGCAATCAGGAAATCTGACCAATTATTTATTTCCTTTTCTGGTCCAAAAATGGGAAAGTCAGTCTCTAAAGTGACTCTATCCAAATGGCTCAGAGACTGTATAACCTTCATCTATAACCTAGAAAGGAATTCTGTCCCACCAAACATCAGGGCTCACTCCACCAGATCAATGGCAACTTCTGTGGTGTTCCACTCCAGAGCTTCAATGGACGACATCTGTGCAGCAGTTACTTGGGCTTCCCCCCATACCTTTATCACTCATTTCAAACTGGATCTGGTCTCCAGGGGAAGGGCGTCCTTTGGTTCAATGGTGCTCAGGAATGTTCTTCCTTAGGGCCACCCATGGATATAAGGTATCTGGAGACTCTGTCCCATCACTGATGAATGGAATGAAGATTAACAACATCAGATAAAGAAGTTATGGCTTACCATAATGTTCCATCTGTGATGTTGATCTTAATCCATTCATCACGTCCCACCCTCCTTCCCCCTCCTAGAGGCTCCTGGGGGATCTTTGGGTCCATTTCCTGGACTAAGGTTTTTGCTTGGAGGCAGCCTCTGCTTTACTTGCTAGGGCAAACTTGATCTGAGTTAACAGGGAGAAGGGGATTATGGGTAGAATCTTAGCTTGAGAGTTTTTGGCTGGCACGAGCTTTGGTATGAGGTCAACTTGGTTCTGAGGGCTTGGAACCGAACCCATCAGTGATGAATGGATGAAGATCAACAACACAGATGGAATGTTATGGTAAGACATAACTTCTTTTTTATTGGAATCAGTTATGCAGTATTTACATGTTTTAAATTCTTTTATTTATTATTGTATGTTTTACTATCTATATTGTGGCTGGTTATTTAGTTAATATTTTTAATAACTTGAGAGTGTTTATATTTATTGTGATAACACCAGGGCCACTCTGAAAAGCCTTACTGCTTGGGATACATGCTATCATTTGTTTCAATATCTATTTTACCCAATATAACTGAACAACCCTTTTGAAGGGTATTGTGGTATTTGACTGATGGTAGCCATTACCTTGTAATTTGGGTAAAGAAACACAGCAGGTAAATCTGTGTCAGTCTTTCCCAAGAGTGTGTGCATGTGTAAATATCAGATATTTAAGAGCGAATGTGTTAGATTCCTAGAACTGGGACATAGTGCCCTGCAGTGGTTATTGTGGAGACTTGTTTGGGGACCCGCAGCAAAGCACAATGTCCAGTACCAGGTTTGGAACCTGTTCCCGATGTACTGTTAGGGAACATTGTGTATTTCTGTCCTTTACCAGAGACACAGTGGTGAGGATTGAGGCTCCTTAGTTAGTGTCTTGGGGTAAAGAGGGCTCATCACAGAACCAAAGTATTGAGAGCAAATAAATAGAAGGGGAAGGGTAGTAGACTGGGATGAGGCGAAGAAGAAGTTTGGACTGCAGGTAGAAAATGCCTTCCATACAGAGGTTGTATCAGACTATAGACAAGGTGAAAAGGATAAGGGAGTCGTAAGTGAAAGATGTGTTCTGTAACAGTTTTTAGTCAAATCTAGAATGGTAGCTGTTGTTAAAAAAGGGATAATTATTACGGCATATAAAACATTCCATGCTAGCTATAAGAATCAATCAGCGGAGGTTAGAAAAGATTGGGAAGAAAGACTGGAAAAGCAATTTGGAAGGGAACAATGTGAGGAGATATGTATGACTCCCAAGAATGTAACAAAGTCCAGAAGGTTTAGGATTTCTGCCTGTAGGTGCTTGCATAGGTATTTTCATACATCAAGCAGACTTCAAAGAATTTTTCCTCAGGTAGATAGCAAATGTTGGAGGTGTGATGGAGAAGAAAGAAATTGGGAACATGTTTTCTGAGAGTGTACTGAGCTGGCAGATTTTTAAAGTTCTCCTCAGAATACTCTGTCAGAAATATTGGTGAGCAAATGCTTATAACTAAGGAAATTATTTTTTGAGCTAGGATATATGATCTGAATTGCCTAGACTTAGCAAAGCTGTATTAGGTTTACTTCTGTTGGCTTCCAAAATAAGTAATTACTAGAAAATGGAAATCCAAAATCTAAACCAACTGCATATGAAGTATTGAATATTGTAAATGAGATCAAAGAAATGCAAATGAGTATTTAGAAAAAAGAAGGAGCAAATTACATTTAAATAAATGGAATTTGTGGGAATATTACTTGCAAAATAACAAGGAGAAGGAGGAGTAAGGTATAAGGGAGGGCAGGAATTGAGCAATTTATGATCATCATTCACACTGTCTCAGTGACATATGGTTCTGTGCCTGCACAAATTTACACTTTCAGCTTTCCAGAGCTCAGAATTTCTTCCTCTGGCTCTCTGTGATAGGAAATCATTTAAGGGCCCTCCTATCCGGGAAAGGTTAACCCCCCGTCACAGGAGGTCAGTTGTTAATTGTTTAGTGCCAGCTGTAGGAATTGGACAGTTGAATTTCTTCAGCAGCTTGCATTGGTAGATTACAGCTTCCAGACTCAGATAAGATCCCTTTAAAAACTTCCCTTACTCTCTGTTATTATTATTATTATTATTGTTATATACTTTTGAGTTGTTTGTGTTTTATTTAAAACAAAATAAATGTCTGATAATTTTTTATTTTAATGTACTTACTACTGTTAATTCTTCTGGGAATTCTAACTTACTCCTCTGTTCTTTGTATGGTTAATACTGCTTTTAACAGTTATGGGACTTATCTTGTACTGGGAAACTAGTTCTGTGGTGTCATTTGAACACTAAAGACTGTCCCATGCATGTATAGCTGCAGTTCAGTTGCTCCTGCTGTTTCTGTTTATTTACTTCAATTTGAATTTCTGACGGGAATACATTGCATTTTTCACTTTTTCTTCATTTGTATGATATTTGCTACTTATTTAACACTGTTGTAGCTGTTTTTATCATTAAATTGTACTTTTACCTCAAATTAATTTACTTGCATTTTTGGTGGAGATTTCTTCATTTTTGACATGGAAATTTCTAAGTAAATGCTTATTTATGCTGTTTTAAAAGTTTTTTATTTGATTTAATGGTATTTATCTGATTGTTTTGGGTCTGTTTGGACAAATGAATTTTACTTGGTATTGCAACTTTGTGTGCTGCTGTATATTACACCGTGCAGGTTGTTGAACAAGACTTAGCACTTTTTAAAACTATTTCTGATATATTTTTATGCAGTTTAGCCCTGTTTGCTGTTTGGGGACATAGTTCATTTTTTTCTATTGTTGCAGTCCTTAGTCAACTGTGAGTGGTATCAGTGTATGGTGTTTTTTTCCCTGAATTGATGGCTCCTGTTATAGCTGCAGCCCCTCTCCCCATCAAATTAAGTTGCACCAAAAATGAAAATACTTAGCAAAACATGCCTCAGCCTCCACTTTGTGAATCTGTTGTTGCCTTAAGACAGCCCACAGATCACTTACTTTTTTCCCTGGCACCCTCTGGTGTAGGACTGCAGACCTCTATGGCATGGCTATCGAACAGATTCTCCAGGTCTGTTCCAGAACCTGGTTTAGGTGTGAGAGAACCAAACCTGTTAGGTGAGGTGCAGGAGATATTGGAGGTAAGAGGTCCTTTTCCAGACATAATTCTCTGTCACCAGATACTTTGTCCAATATGGTAGTTCACAGTTAAAAGAAAAAGAAACCACCTCTCTGCAGACAATCTGGTTATTACCATTTATAGGACTCGTATGATTTCCTTAGCTAATAATGTTTGACAGTCAACTAATCTCAGAGATATGCTCCTATTCAGAATAACTATGGGACTACCGTCTATAGATTTCAGTCTTTGGCCACAGATTTTGATGGGACCTCCGAAGGAGACAATAGTGCATACTCTGTGAGTCCATCCATCCTGATTCTTCAGAAGGTGATCAAGTACAAAAACCCAATCATGTGTTCATCTTTCCACAGATGCTTGCTAGGTTTAGAGATGTATTTCACTGGAAGCGATCTAGAACTTTGCCAGAGATTTTCAGAGTTTATGATCTAATTGAGATGTGGTTTCAAATGTTTTGGCTGTTCCTCCAGTGTTGCCAGCCTTAGAAGATAATAACCACAGTCAATGAGAGAAAACTTTGGAAACTCAATAACAAAGAATCATACATGACCAAGATCCCACGCAATTCCACAACCAAGCTCGAAGAAAGCTAGGGAAAATAGCACTTCCAGCACAAGCGTTCAAAATATTTATTTGACATTAAAATAAAATTGGTTAAGCTCTTTTGCCCTATATACAGTGAGCCAGATCTTCATCAGAACAAATATTATGCCACTATTGAACTAATTTATAATATAATGAATTAAAGTCATGTGACAATGTTAACAAATCACATTAATGCATTAATAACATATTAAAATGTCTTGTTAAAAACACAATAAATATAAAATAAAAAAACTAACTCAGTTCATGTTATGAAACCTTGTTTAAAAGTAATTAATGAAATTTTGAACAATATAATTTGTTCTGTTGAAACATATATTATGTTAAAACAGTTAACTTAAAGTTTGGATGCTCTCAATTTTAGCACACTATTAATAGATATTGTGTCATTAAGCCCTGGGTATGTACTTGCATCTGATCTCATCTGCCACAGCATTTCCCGGTACTCAAGTCTGTATTCCCATGCCCCTCCCCTTGGCTTAGGTAATACTTGTTACAAGACAAAAAAGTAAAACTTCTTGTTTTCCGGGCAGAATAGCTTATGCTTGTGAAGGGCATTATTAATGTTGGAATTACCTGTACTGTAGTAATGTTCTTAAATTTGCATTTTTCATGCCTGTTCAGTCTTACCAACATAAAAAGAGTGGCAAAAATCACAAAAGGCAATGTATACCACTCTAGTAGACTTATAGTCACAAGCATATTGTAATCTAAATTCATAATTATTACTCTTAAATATCAGGCTTGGTCCTTGAAAACTATATCTGCACTGTTGGCATGTGCCACACTTTCTGGCGCCCCTATTTTTTGTAGATCTGATAGAATCATAATCAACATTACTCTTTTCCAACCGCTGTTTTAAATTCATATACCTCTTATACACAAAATGCGGGAGATCCTCTTTAATGTGATTTAACAAATTGCTAGGATAACCCCTTTTAATTATTAATAAAAATATCTACTAACCTTTTTATTTCTATTATAAATTGATCATCTTCAGACACTGTCCTAGAAGTTTGTATCATTTGGCCCTTCACAAGACCTTTTTTTTTTAAAAAAAAAAATGGGTGACTGCTAGTAAAATGCAAAAGATTATTAGAAAATGTAGGCTTCCTATTAATAGGGGTTATCCTTTTAATTTGTTAAATCAAATTAAAGAGGAAGTATGTAAAAATAGAAGAGAAAGTTTCTTTCTGCTATTAGGTTCTGATAACACAGAGTAAAAGAATATTAAATACTGATTCAAATAACTACTAGCAGATGATGATTGTTAAACATGACAATGACAGTAATGACATTAAGCAAATTATTAGAACAACTAGAGGCTTATTGGGTATGACAACAACATTAATACGTTTTAGGAGATCACCCACATTTTGTATATAAGAGGCATATGAATTTAAAAGAGAGGTTGGAAAGGAGTGGTACTGATTATGATTCTATCAGGTCTAAAAAAAGGGGGCATGAAGAAGGGTGGCATATGCCAACAGTGCAAATATATTTTTCAAAGACCAAGCCTGAAACTTGAATAATAATTATGAATTTAGATTACAATATGCTTGTGATTGTAACTCTACTAGGGTTTTATACATTGTCTTTTGTGATTTTTGCCACTGTTTTATGGTGGCAAGACTGCACAAGCATTAAAAAGTTGAATTTATGAACATTACTATGATATAGGCAATTCCAGCTTTAATAATGACCTTCAGAAGCATAGGCTATTCTACCCTGAAAACAAGAAGTTTTACTTTTTTTGTCTTGTAACAAGTATTACCTAATCCAAGGGGCGAGGCATAGGAATACAGACTTGAGTACCCGGAACTGCAGTGCCAGATGAGATTAGATGTAAGTACATACCCAGGGCTTAATGACATGATATCTGTTAGTAGTGTACTTACCCTGCAATCCTTGCCAAAGGTTTTAGCCTGCTCCGTTCGCTCTGCTCACTCCACTCCCCTCCCTACCCCCAAATCTCTCCCACCCCAGCTGTACTCAAATTTAATCTAGCAAAAAAACGCTCCCACTAATATCCAACCAATCAACTCATACCTCCCATAATCTCCACCCCTTTACTCCTCGTTCTTACTTATCATACATCCTAATCCCAACACAGTCATGTCAGTAACTACTACAATTATAATCCTTTGCTGCACTATTCTAGCATTTACTACATCTTACAAAGACATTTCAGTCAGTTCTCGCAACCACTTCCATTGCACTCTGTCAACTACCCCTCTCAAATTTCCACCACACAATTTTACTACTCCAACTCCAAAATGCTTCCTTCCACCACACCTACCTAATTACCAAGCCCGCACCTCATCTGAATGCAAATTATTCTTAAAATACCGCAAGCATTTCACTGCATATATAAAACATTTCCTCCGCATTCTCTCTAAACTTACTCTCAGTGGAGACGTTCACCCTAACCCTGGCCCCAATTTCTCCAACCTCTCCACAAACCTCCCTTTAAATAGCTCCCCTGTCACCCAAATCACACTTAATAAAAAGCCAACAGACCTCCTCATTATGTCTCTTAACATCAGAAGCATCTGTAACAAAATCCAAGACCTCTAGGCATATATACACCTGTATTCCCCTGACATCCTTATCCTAACCGAATCTTGGCTTAAACCTCACATCTAAAGTGAAGACATACTCCCACCTGGATATAACATCCTCTGCAAGGACAGAATATCCAGAAAAGGAGGAGGAGGAGTGGCACTGATGTATAAACATCACCTCAATATCCAAATTCTCACCCGGTTAGCTCCCCAGCTTGACAAAAAAGAAATCCTCTATGCTACCCCAAAATTAAATCCTAAGAAAGCAATCAACTTAATAGGCTGCTACATCCCTCCAGGCCAAAATATACCCCCCCGTGAAAACCTGTTAAACTGGGCCAATCTCTCCCTACCCCAAGAAAGCATCATACTCAGTGACTTTAACATCAACTGGCTATCCTGCAATAGTAAACCCCAGCACTCCACCTAGATCTCCATGGCTTCTCACAGCTTATACAATCCCCAACCAGGATAAATGAAAACCCCAATAATCACACCATTCTTGATTGGGCCCTAGTCAACAAAGATCCTCACTCTTACCTGGCAGGCTCCTTACCTGACTCCCTAAGTGACCACTCCCCAACCTTCCTACTAAAACACCACATAAATAGCAGCAAACCCATTGTCCACTGACACATTCACTACAAAGCTAAATTCAACTCCAGCTCCTTCACCACCTCCCTACAAAAAATAAACTAGTCACCCCTAAAATACCTCAACCTAGATGAAGCAGTCCACTACTTTAACAGCACTTTCCTCAACATCCTTAACTCCCATGCCACCAAAGATGCACCAAAATCCAAACTAAAAAATCCCCCTGGCTACAAAAAAACACCAAAGACCTTATGAAATCCAGGGATAAAATATGGGAACAATGGCGCACAACCAAAAACCCCTCAGATAGGCAACTATTCCTTGAACTATGTAACAAAGTCAAAAAGCAAGTAAAAGCAGACAAAGCCCTTTTCTATCAGACATCCCTAAACTCCTCCCAAAACAACCCAAAGCAATTCTGGTCCACAATTAACTCTATCCTCTGCCTAGAGAAGGTAAACCCCCCCCCACCAACCACCCCTCTCTCCAACTGTAGCATAGCTGACTCTTTTAACAAACATATTACAGAGACCGTTCTATCCCTAACTAAAAAACACTTCCCTACATCAACACCCCCCACACCCAAACCAACTACACCCCTCCCTCCCTTCTTCCTTTCCACATTACCTACCTCCAACATAAAAAAACTACTGCCAAAACCTAAATCCACAAGACTAGCAGCTGACAACCTGCCCACAGAATACCTAAAAATAACAGCTGATGTTTTAGCTTATCCCATCTCCATATTAATCAACCGCTTCATATCTGAGTCCTATGTGCCAACCTTATGGAAAATATCCCACATCATACCCCTACACAAAGGCGGCCACTCAACAGACATCTCCAACTACCGCCCCATTGCCATCCTCTCGCCTCTCTCCAAGACACTCGAAAAATGTATCAACTCACAGATCTCCAATTATCTCCTAGACAATAATCTCCTCTCCTACACACAGCATGGTTTCAGACCACACCATAGCACCACGACTGCTCTGCTCTCCTTTACTAACACCATTCTCCAACATAAAACAATGGCCTTTTCTCCTCTGCTGTATTTCTTGACCTATCGAAGGCTTTTGATATTGTATCACATGATCTTCTACTGTCTGCACTCTCCAACCCCTCCTTTTCCATACCTGGCATCAATTAGTTCTACAGCTATCTACACAGCTGCCAGCAGTCAGTTGTCTGGCACAACAATCTGTCCCCTTGCCTCCCTGTTACTCTCAGGGTTCTCCAAGGCTCCATCCTTGGCCCTTTGCTTTTCTCCATTTTTACTAATGACCTGCACACCGCCACCAAACATGCCTCCCTCATACAGTATGCAGATGACTCCACTTTTATCTGCTCAGCTCCAACTCTAACAAATCTTTAGGAATCGGTATAAGCCCTGGCTGCTGTCTGCTCCTCTCCCAGCGTCTAACCCCTGTGTTACCCTGCTCTACATGTGCTTCCAGCACTAGTCTGTAGGAATCTAAAGGACACTCTCCAAATACCGATGGTTCACCTCACAGCATAACTTCCCTACAATCCCTCTCTCAAGGATACCAGAAAATTACCCTGCTCTACATGTGCTTCCAGCACTAGTCTGTAGGAATCTAAAGGACCCTCTCCAAATACCAGCGGTTCACCTCACAGCATAACTTCCCTACAATCCCTCTCTCAATGATGCCAGAAAAGTATGTCTGTTGAGTAATTCTTGCCAGAAAGACTTTCTACTACTGTACCACTACTACAGATGTTAAAGCACGTCCTGAGCTAGGACAGTCAGCAGCCTCTACCCCTCCTGTTCTGTACCTTAACACCCTCTCTCCCCCATCCTCTATTGTTGTACTCCAACTAACTCCCTCTCATATCAGCCTGCAATAATAGACCTGTCCACTAGGTGGTACCCTTATCCCAGCCACATCTCCTTCTTATCCACTCTTATCCCTAGCTACGTACCTTAATTTCTCCTGTAGTCCCAGAATTGATATTTAGTCCTCTCAATTTACCCTTTACTATTACTGTCTACAACTACCTTTTCTAGGCTCACTCCTCACTGTCCTTTAACCTCGTCTGACTTTCCAACTTACCTTTTGGAGTCAGTTCTGCTGATTGTTTCCTCTCTAACTGCTTTGACATCTGTCTCTACCCGCTTCGTTTGCCCTGTGGGCTCACTTCGCTCCTCTCCCTACCCCCAATTCCCAACCACCCCATGGGTCCTACTCTTCTACTCTATAACCACACCCCTTCCTCTTCCCATAATTCTCTGTACACTTTACCATTGGCCTTCTTCTCTCATATCTGCCTTCTCTTATCACTCCCCTTCATTCTTACCACATCCCCCTCCTTTCCCCCATCCTCACCCTTTATACTTCCATACCTACATACACACATCCAATAGTTTATCCTTTCAGTGTATAAACCACCCACCCCACTATATTTCCTACTTTTATTCACCCTTTTTCTATTCCGTCCTCTAATCTTTGCCTACTTACTCACCTCCTATGAACACCCACTATATCCACACCCTCACTTCCCTAATAAACACACCAACTCTCCATCCCTACCAGTCCTCTCTATCCATGCAAATATAACATCTTCACCAAACTACCTACTTGCAAAGTATCATAGAATACTACACATTAAATACAACACTCTAAATCTCAGGAAAGGTTTACTTCTATACAGCAGATTCCCTAACCCAAGCTATCTAAGACTACTCCTCTCATTAAAGGATTGTGACATCCACCCTAACCCAGGCCCAACAACAACTCCTACCACTCTCCATAACCATAATCAATCTCCTATTCATTCCCTTACTAAACCACCTAACTCCCTCCTAGTAGCTCATCTTAATATACATAGCATTAACAACAAAGTAAC
Organism: Protopterus annectens; assembly: GCF_019279795.1. NCBI lineage: Eukaryota > Metazoa > Chordata > Ceratodontiformes > Protopteridae > Protopterus > Protopterus annectens. The sequence continues at coordinate 1,093,976,391 of NC_056746.1, read as the reverse complement.
TCAGCTCCATGCTCTATTACAAGTCTACTCCTTTGACATTCTCTGCTTAACTGAAACATGGCTAAAACCTGTAACCAAAGACAAATGAAACCATTCAACCTGGATATAATATCCTCAGACTTGACCGAGTAGCCAAGAAGGGTGGAGGGGTTGCTATTCTATTTAAATCTGGCTTACAGTTAACCACATATGACTGTAAACTACCTCTAGATTCCAATGCAGAAATTCTCATCTCCAAACTTCAACTTAACAATGCCAAATCCATCTATATTATCTGTAACTATATACTTCCTGGTAATAACATTGCCACCATAGAAAACATCCTTTCCTGGCTATCCCAACACCTGCCCCAAGAAACCATAATCCTGGGTGATATAAACATTGATTGGAACTGCTATTGTAGCAACATCCCTACCACCCACATTAACCTATATAGTTTTGCACAAACCATTACCTCCCCCTCCAGGATAAATAAAGCTAACAAGAAAGAAACCATATTAGACTGGATTCTCATAAACAAACATCCTCACATTTATGATTCTGGAACCCTCCCTGATGATGTAAGTGACCACTCACTGACCTACATAATCAGGCATAAAGCCAATTCTCCCATTCCAACCTCTATCAGAAGTATCAGATCCAAAAAGAACTTTAACCCTGAACTATTCCAAAAGGAACTAAGAGCATGCAATTGGTCTCACTTAAAACACATCCCTTTAGAAGAAGCCGTTAAATACTTTAACTCTAACTTCCTTGCCGTTCTTAACCACCATGCTCCAACCAGACTAATTAGAATCAAAACCAATTCTACCCCATGGCTCTCAAAAGAAACCAAACACAAACTCCAACTCAGAAATAAACATTGGTCCAAATGGTGAATGACTAAAAATCCTGTAGACCAACAAACCTTTAGACAGTTAAGAAATGACACTAAGAAAGTTATACTCTCTGATAAAAGAAACTACTACCTACAATTCCAACAAGCTAACCATAACAACCCACAACAGTTCTGGGCTAGCATTAACCAGTTACTCCATCCAGGTCAATCATCTACACCATACCCTCAAAATATAGACCACAAAGATCCCATGCATACAGCCAGTACCTTTAATACCTTTTTACTAATGTTATCCAAACACTAGCTAGTCAGCTATCACCTTGTCTAGTCCTTCTAGCATGTCGAGGGATCAGTTGCTAGTGTCCTCTCCTGCTCAGCTGGTGAACCTGGGAATATTGAGGCAATGTTACAATTGCCTCATGTACACAGACAACCCTCTCCTCCTCCCACAAAACACAAATACATGCGAGAGATGCAACTATACGGCCAAACTGGAGGCTGAGCTCTCTCAACATAGGACTGGCAAGACCAGTCAGGAGGAGAAGGTTACCACACACACTATAGACCCAGTCTCACATAGTACCATCACAACCTCAAATCATACACATAAACACACAAAGGCATACTCGGCTCTGATCAAAAATCTACCAAAACAGCAGGGGCCACCAAAGCAGACACCCAAACAACCACCACCTCAGAACACAACACCTGCAACACATAGACCTCACAGTCAGAGTGTCAAACAGTCACAGCCCTTAAGGCCAAACACAATGCCAGACACACTAGTCATTGGTGACTCCATAGTCAGACACACTGACGTCCCGCTCACCAGACTGAGTAAGGAGAAGGTCACAGTAAGCTGCCTGTCGGGTGCTAGAATCCGCCACATAACGCAAGCACTCAGGTCTCTCAACAGCAGGTACAAATACGACTCAGTCATTGTCCACGCTGGTGTAAACGACCTGAGACGTACCTCCTTGGACTACATGAAAAGAGACATTGAGGAGCTCTCTGATTATGTAGCCCAGGCAGGTATGACCCTGACCTTGAGCAGTATCCTACCTTCACCAAGAATGATGCCACAATACAGAGATAAGATGATCAGCTTTAACAATTGGCTTAAACTCTGGTGTCATTCAAAGGGGATCCAATGTCTGTCTGCCTGGGATGACATGCTGGACAAGCCACGCTGCTTCAAGGACGGCTTGCACCTGTCACCCTGGGATTCGGATATTGGCAAAGGCTCTTGCCACCCCATAGTGCCTTTTTAGGCAAGGCTCAAATTCTAAACCTACCACCCTAGAACACAAAAAGGAAAAAACTAAGGGTAATGCTGCTCAATGCCAGAAGTCTAAATCTCAAAATGCACGCACTCGAGGCCCTTCTCAGTATGGAGAACATCGATGTCTGTGCAGTGACAGAAACCTGGTTCAAGGCTCCTGAGAGCACCCCAGCACTATCAGGTTTTACCTCTTATCATGCGTTCCGCCCCAAAATCCGGACAATACCAAGAAAGGAGGGGGTATCCATATTCATCAAAGACACCCACACCTCAAGACTGGTGGCAACGCACGATGCATCGGAGACCATCCAGGTGCAATTAACCATAGGCAAGACTGCTCTGCAAATTGTAGCATGTTACAGGCCACCCTCACAAACTCAGGAACCTCACATGGCCTTCCTGAAAACACTAGAGGGGATAAATGTATCACCAAACACCATCATACTAGGTGACTTCAATTACCCTAATATAGACTGGGAACACTACTCAAGCCCAAACACCCTAGCCCAAAAGTTCCTGGAATTCATAAACTCAAATGCCATGGAACAACTAGTCACCATCCCCACAAGAGGAGAAAACATACTTGATCTCATCATCACGAACATGGGAGCACAATGTTCAACACCGAAGTATACCCCTCACTGGTGAGATCAGATCACAAACTAATCTCGCTGGAGGTCCTCATCCCACCCCCACCTGAAATAAAAGACCACAGTAAAGAACTTCTCGAAAGCCGACTTCACACTTCTAAAGACTAGTGTGGTCTCCTTTAAGGCCCCGAGCAGTGGAAAACAGTACTCAAGCCGCTGAATCACTTACAAATGCCTTCTACCAGCACCTGCAGGACTGCATGGATAAGGCAATCCCAAGCAAAACAAAGACTCTTTGTACCAAAGGCAAGCGTCCAGTCTGGTGGACCCCAACCATAAACAAACTCTACAACAAAAGGAGGAAGCTACTACAAGATAGAGCAAAATCCTTAAAAGGTAAGACACCCTTGATCACTATAAGTAAAAACTAAGAGCTCTCATAAAATCATCCAAAGCAAATTTTGAGAGAAAAATAGCTAAAGACTCAAAAGACAATCATAAGGCCTTCTTTAGCTATGTTAGAAACCTGGGAGGAACCTCCCAGATATGCTCAGAACTAGTTCAAAATGATGTGAAGATTACTGATCCTACAGACATTGCCAACATACTGGCTGACAGGTTCAGTGCAAACTTCTCCCCTCCCCAAAAGGAGAGATATCTATACCAAGCGATTGCAGCCCCCAAACATCTCCAACGCCCAAGTGAGAACTGCTCTCTCCAAAGCAAAAACACAGCATCCATGGGACCTGATGGTGTCCCCGGCTGTGTGCTCCACGAACTCAACGAGGAATTAAACCCACAGCTAGGACAGCTGTTTAATCATAGTCTTACCTCTGGATACGCACCCAGGAGTGGCGCACTGCAACTGTGGTCCCACTTCACAAAGGCGGTGCCTCCACCGACCCTGGAAATTACCGCCCATTAGCTTGACAAGCCTTATCTGCAAAGCCATGGAGAGGATCATAATGGACCTCATAAATAAAGACATAGGGAATTTGCAGACTTTGGATCCATCCCAGTTTGGCTTTGTCAAAGGCAGATCATGCCTTCTAAACTTGGTTGACTTTTTGAAACAGTCACCAAAGCCATTGATGAGGGAAAGGCAGTCCATACAGCCTACCTCGATCTGGCGAAGGCCTTCGATACAATACCCCACTCGGGTATCATTGAAAAACTCATCAGCTTAAATGTTAACCCATACATCACAAGATGGGTTGCAAACTGGCTGAGTGACAGAACCCACAGGGTCAGAGTTGCTGGCGCCATGTCAGACTCAAAGCCTGTCACAAGTGGTGTACCACAGGGCTCAGTCCTGGGCCCACTCTTGTTTGGCATCTACTTTTCCAAGTACAAGCAAACACAGGAGGGTTATGGCTGACAAAGTTTGCAGATGACTGCAAACTGGGCCATAGTGGAAAACACATCTGACACAGATATCCTTCAGAAGGGTCTCACAGAAACGGATAACTGGTGCCAGAGCCATGGCCTAAAGTTAAATGCCAAAAAATGCATAGTCATACCCTTCGGGAAAAACAAGGTTACCCCTAGCTACCAAATAGGTGGCAATCCACTGAGCATAGAAGAAGTTATCAGGGACCTGGGGACCCAGGTTGATAGTAGTCTGTCATTCGACACCCATGTAGCTAAAGTAGTTAGGAAGACCTTCTACATTGCCCACCTTATCATGAAGGGATTCTCATCTAGATCAAGGGAGGTCATAGTCTCCCTATACTCATCACTCATCAGACCAATGATTGAGTACAATGCCCCATTCGGAATGTATCTGACCCGACACTTGCAGCAGCTGGAGAGGCCACAAAAGTTCCTCACCAAAAGGATAAAGGGTCTCAAACATCTGTCCTATGCTGCCCGACTGAAAGAACTCCAGCTCTATTCAGTCGCCACGCTTGCTCAGAGGTGACCTTTGCCTAACATACAAGGCCATGTCAAACCCAGATTTGATGAATATGCTTCACCTCAAAAATCTAGATCCGTCAGAGCCACAAGGGCGGAGACTTAAACCTCGACACGGCTATTAATAGGACGCTGGAGGGATAGATTCATCACTCAAAGACTCCCTATGCTGTGGAATAAAATCCCGGTATATGTGAGGCAGAGCACCTCGCTGGCCTTGTTCAAGAGAAATCTTGACCAATGGATGGGAGATCGCAGATATACCCCAGGGATTACCTCAGTGTCACTGCTCAACAGAGGCACAGCAAAATAGTGGGTATAGTTCCCCATACTAAAGGGGTGGCGTAAGCCACAAAACTATGGGCTAGGCTTGTAAATGCCCTCGGGCAGATAGCCTAGTATGAACCTATGAACCTATGAACCTATGAACCTAATAGCTTTACTTTACCTTCCTATAACTCAACCCACCCCCTCCTTTTCATTTCCAACGTGTCCCAACAACATACATCCTAACCCGTATACAAAAATTAAAACCATGCTCTCCCTCAGCAGACCAGCTACCTGCTGAATATCTACAACTATCAACCAAAGCTATTGCCTACCCCATTTCCATTCTGATCAACAGAACTATTAGCGAAGGTCACATCCCCAGCATACGGAAAATCTCCCCTATTATCCCCCTCCATAAAGGTGGACACTCCACTGAACTCTTAAACTACTGCCCCATTGCCCTCCTTTCTCCTTTGGCAAAGATCATGGAGAAATACATCCATAGGCAATTACTCGACCACTTAATCCAAAATAACTTACTTTCCAGTTGTCAACATGGTTTCAGACCTTCACACAGCACTACCACTGCCCTCCTTTCCTTTACTGATTGCATTAACAAAAAACGCAACATTAATAATCTTTCCTCTGCACTATTTATTGACCTGTCTAAAGCATTTGACATGGTAAGTCATCAGATTCTCACAAAAATACTCAAATCCCTGTCATTAGATGCACTTTCCATAAAATGGTTCCAGTCCTACCTAGATAAATGACAACAGGCTGTACTATGGCACAATACTCAATCTACCCTTCTGTCCGTTACCCTTGGGGTCCCTCAAGGCTCCATCCTAGTACCTCTTCTCCATATTTATTAATGACCTTCATCTTGCCATTCCCCAGGCCACATGCATACAATATGCTGATGACTCCACAATGATATGCTCAGCCACATCCACCTCTGATCTTCACTCTCTTACCCAGAAGGTGTTTAACACAGTTGAACAATGGTTCTCACAGTGTTGCCTTCTCTTGAACCCCAATAAAACTAAACTCCTCCTCTTCAGTCCTACTCACAAGTCCTCTCCTTTTGATTTCTCAGTTACATCCACCAATGGTACCATTATATCACCAGACCCAACCACCAAACTACTTGGCATCACCATTGACAACAATCTGAACTTTGACACCCATATCAACAATACTATAGAAACTGTCAACAAAAAACTTGGCTCTCTCTATAGGATTAAACCCTTCCTTTCACCTACAGCCAAAACAACTGTAGCTCACACTCATCTAATCTCTACACTCCTCTATGCCTCACCCATTTTTACTAACCTATCTAAAAATAACCTTAGCAAACTGGAAATGTCCTACAATAACATTGCCAGATTCACTACAAGCAACCCATTTAGAACCCACCATTGCATTAACATAAAGCAGCTAGGATGGCTAGAACTACAAAACCTGATTAAATTCCACCAACTAACCATTGCCCATAAGACTCTTTATAAACCTTCCTGTACTCCTATAGTATCTACCCTCATCACCCCCTATAAAAATCTGAAGTCCTTACATTCTTCTCACAAACTTCTTGTACATAACTCTAAACCTAACAACAGGGCTGGCGATTCTCTCTTCTCCAGCGCTGTTGGAAAATCCTGGAATCTTCTCCATAGTGACCTTTCCTCACTTGCCTCTTTATCACTCTTCAAAAAGAGACTAAAACTTTTCCTCAGAACACACTGGTTATGCCATTGTACTAAACCTGACTAATCATCTGTCTCTTCAAACTTGGCTCTGCCTACCCCATACATCTCATGAACTGCTAGACCTTCCTTATTAACTATAAATACCATCTCCCTCTGAATTCATTATTTCCAACATTTTGTGCAAAAATTACAGGAAAGAAACATATTCTAACAGCAGTAACCACCCCTGGTACCAGAAGAGATCAGTAGTAAAAGGGCAATTGGTTAGAGCAGCCCACATGGTCTCAAGAGATGTGGACTTTTTGGAAGAGTGCCAACTACTTAAAGAAATGTTTATGAGACGTGGATACCCAAAACTACTCATAGACAGTTTAGTTAATGAGGTAAAAACAAAAAGAGAGTCAGGCACATACCAAGTTATTCTTGGTGGTACAAAACACGTAGCAGTACAGACTCAAAACCAGGACACCACATCATTAAGATTGGCATTCATTACACCCTTTAGCATTGACAGTGAGGTCATCACATTGATCATCAATAAAAATTGGCCTATAATCAATAGCGACAAGGATTTAAGAAGTAAACTACTAGAAAAAACAAAAATAGTCTGGAAAAGGGGTAGGAATTTGAAACAAATTATGGAGAGAAATGTACCGGGACTACCGTGGAGGAAGGGCATGTTTCAATGCAACATGTGTAATTACTGTTCTTATATGAATACTGGAGAAACTTTTTGTATTGGGAATGTTACTTATGAGGTGAAACATAAATTCACCTGTCAGTCCAAAGGTGTAGTTTATTTAGCTCAGTGCCAACAATGTCCAGCATTTTATTTTGGAAAAACTGACAGGAAACTTCGTGAACGTGTTTATGAACACCTGTATGCTATCAAGAAAGGTAGATCAGAAAATGCATTAGCAAAACACACATTAGAACATCCGAATGTTTAGAGCTGTAGACTGTGTTCAATCAGATGGCAGGGGTGGTCCATACCGTGTACAGTTAGAGGTCTTGGAACTATGCTGGCAGATACGTAGTAATGCAAGTATTTTTCCAGGACTCAATGAAATATGCTCCCTTTATCCTATTTTGAAGCTAAGAAGTTTGACTAGGTAGGTATATATGAGTACACATTCACTACTCAGACAAACTACACATAATCTCATACAGGCACACCCACACATTTGACTTACATATCCACACACATATATTTACACTTTTCAATTATATGTATATATTAGGCTCAATTTAATTTATTGAATATCCAAGGGTGTACACTGTTTTGAGACCTATCTAACTATTAGCCATTTATGTTGTCAACTAGATGGCTATCATTTTACATAATATAGTATTGCTTATAGACACACATTTCCGTATTATTATGTTTCTGTTCTTTTCTATATTTTCTGTGCTTATACACATTTTTACATGCTTGTATATATTAGACCTAGGTTTACTGAATAGGTCTATAGTTTCTTTGCTTTTACACATTTTTATATGCTCGTACACATTAGACCTAGGTTAATTGAATAGATCTATAGTTTAGAGTGTGTATAATACACACTACTCATTTAAAACAAATTATTAAAAATACTTTTGCATATGTTAGGGAATCACAGGGTCAAATTGTTTTGTATTTGATGGAAAGCATGATCTTACATGTTGTTTAATATTTTACTTTACTGTGTTTATATCTTTTAAACTATTTAACGTTAAATAAGCATTTTAATCAGCTGTGGAGTTTGTATTGCCGGCACCATGGCCCTAGGATATTTATTGTAGTTGTTGCGAGGTCTTTTTGTCTGAAGAAGTCCCGCAATTAGGTGGGACGAAAAGCGCTTAACCTGTACTCGTATTTATTTAATTTTATGCAATTTGTATTAAATGACATTTTTCAATCTACGATACAGCCACTTCGTGTTCTTGAGTGTGTGGTACTCTGCAGTTCGCAGCTTTTCGTCTAAGTTGTTTTAGTTTGATTTGGTATTCAAGTAACATGAGGGAGGAAGTTAACTCAGTCTAGTAATTTAGTCCTTATAATTTTAAATTATCTGGGCTTTATGTGGATATGTAATTTGAACTGTGCTTACAGTTTAGATTACTTTGCTTCATCTTTACCCGCTGAACAGAAGTGTTATATGAATGAGATTGTTTCTAATGTGACACAGATTCAGAAACGTGCCTTGAGGAATGTTTCGAAAGGTGCAGACACCATTTGTAGAAATGCAGCCACTTATTTTGTATTGAGAAGGTATGATTGATTACATAAGCAGAATTTTTCTGAGGATTTAAACAAATGAAATTTTAAATGCTCCTTTAAGTACTGAATTTGTGTTTGGTCCTGCTGCCACCCAGATTCTCAAACAATGGGATGGTAGCAGTAAATTGATCCATAGCGTATCTAGAATGTTTTGTATTCCCAGGTTCTCCCCTAACAAGGCGTTCTTCTTCAAAGGGCAGAACAAATAGAAAATGTCAGCCTAACAAGAGTCCAGGTACCAAGAGGAAATGGCAGGAGGATAATGTTTCTAAACTAAATAAAAGGGTTCCTTTCATAAAAAAAATATTCCCTTGCTAAGGAATGACTATGCTGAGACTCAGGGCATCTCTTTCCTTCCTCCTATCCCTCCTCCCCTTTCCCCCTCCCCCAGGCTTTCATTCAACCCTGCAGCTTGTCAACAAATATTCTCAGAGAAATGGGTGTTGAGAATAATTTATTGAGGATACACATAGCAGGTAACCCAACATCCACCTCCCTTCAGGGGAATCTGCACACACCAGCCACATCTGTTCTCTTCAGTATTCCTTCAAAAGTCGTAAACAGGAAAGAACCAGTTCCTGCACCATAAAAAGAAAAAGATTTTACTCTAAAATCCTTTTGGAACCCAAAATGGAGCTATCATTAAGACCAATGTTAGATTTGTCTTATCTAAACACCATTCTGAAAGTTCAAAATGCTCACCCTGCAGACAATCCTACTCCTTCCTCTGGACAACTGTTTCATGGGGATTTTAAATATGAAAGATGTTTATCATCACATTCTAATTGCTCCAAACTTCAAGTTGAGCTTAAAAAAGAATGACCTTTCTACCAGAAGACAAAGAACTGACTTTTCAGAAACAAAATTCTAGGCCTCATGGCATCAATGGTCCTTATGATAGCACTAGCCAGACTCCACATGAGAAAGATTCAGTTGTACTTAAAAAAAAATGTTGGACTCATCACTTGCATCCCATAGAGTTCCAAGAACCAGTGCTGGAATTTATGAAACAAGAGTTACAGTGGTGGAGGGATCAGATTTCTCTCATTTCAAGTCTACCCTTCTCACTGCAGACCCCAGTTCAATCAGTCCGGACAGACTTATCAGATTTCAAGGGGATCATTGTCCAGGGGAGTTGAAGAACAAGATGAATGGGGTCCTTTCAACGCTACAAAGCACATACATTTCAAAGAAATGTTAGCAGTGATTTAGGTCTTAAAAGTTCTTCACCACTTATGGTCTCCAGGTTCTCTTTTAGTGGTCACAGACAGCACCACAATCACGTGGTACTTGAATAAACAGGAGGGTACAAGATCATACCTTCTTTGCTAGTTGGCAGTGATGGCCTAAGAGCTAGCCTTACAGCACTCACTGATGCTTCAGGCTTCATACATCCTGTCAAAGTAAAGCATAGTGGTAGACAGAAGAAGTAGATCCCAGACGGATCCTCATGAGTGGAAACTCCGAACAGACGTCTTCCAGGATTTGTCCAGATGTGGGGAACACCTCAGATAGATCTGTTCACTTCCATTCAATACAGACAGTTGGAAAAACTCTGTTCAAGACATCCTTACAGCCATGCTTGGAGGACTGATGCATTCTCATTCCCTTGGATAGGAATGTTCCTTTATGCATTTCCACTGATATCAAAGGTGCTTCTGAAGATTTAGAAAGAATTACCAAAGATCATTGTGGTGACTCCCTTTTGGCCAAGGCAAATTTGGTTCTCCCTTTTAATGGAATTGGTCAAGGGAAATTACCATAAGTATTTCTGACACTTAGAATCTGCTCACATAGTCTCAGGGGAGATTGTATCCCAGCTTAGAGTAATTGTAATTGACAGCCTGAGTGATTCTACTTTGATACCTTTTAGGTGCTTGTTCCATGAGGATGTGCAGCAGGTATTGTAGGTGGCAAGAAAACCTACAACTAGAAAATCTTACATTTACAAGTGGAAGGGGTTATCTAGGTTGTACCTAACTGATAACAGAGGGCCCGGTATGGTGTCCACTTCTCTAGTTTTTAAATATTTGTGTGAGCTACTCACTGATGGCTTATCTTTTGCATCTATCAAGGTGTATTTTACAGCCATCTCAGCTTGTCTGCCCATGGATCCCCCTCTTTCTTCTTTTTATGGTCAAACATTTTATGAAAGGAGTTTTGCACTTGAGACTCCCTTAAAAGCAAATGTCTCCACCTAGGAATCTGAACTTTATTCTTGAAAAATTGAACTTATCTCCTTTTGAAGTTGTCTTTCATGTTGATTTAAGGTTTATGACTTGGAAAGCTGTTTTGCTTATGGCTATGACATCTGCAAGGTGAGTCTCTGACCTGCAAGCTCTCACTGTGGGCAAACTTTATGTAATTTTCTACAAAGACAGGGTAGTTTTACACACTAAGCCATCTTTCATGTCAAATATTTCTGAATTTACCCTGAATCAAGCCATCAATTCCCCATTTTTGTCCAGAACCTAAATAAGATAGAGAAGATTCTGCATACCTGGGATGTGCACAGGCAGCTCGGGTACTACCTTGGCAGAACTAACCCTTCAAGAAAGATGAACAGCTGTTTATTTCCTATTCTGGGCCTAAGAAGGGCCAACTTGTGTCAAAGCAAGCAATTTCTTGTTAGTTGTCCTCTGCTATTGGTTTTGTTACTCCCACCATACTAAATCTATTTCAGACAAGGTTAAGGCACATTCTACCAGAGCTTTATTCTCTTTGGTGGCATATTGGAAAGGAATGGACACTAGAAGCATTCTAGAGGTAGGAATGTGGTCCTCTGTTCATACCTTTACAAAGCACTACTAGAAGCTTGATTCTCAAGTTCCATGGCAGGCTTTGTGAGTAGCATTCTGTGGGGGATCCTGGATCCTTATCCTTCCTACTTTCAGATCGAGGGTAAACTTTGGGAATCTACCCATATGCTATTGAGGCAGTGTGAATAAGGAACACAGACCAGTTTGCCCTACTTACCTATAACAGTAGATGTTCGAATTTCATGCTGCCTTAGTGGCAGCACCTACCCACCATCTCCTTTATTTTATATATAGTTTGATTGTATCCAACCTTGTCGTGTTGTTGGCGGCTTTGATTATTTTTGTTATTGTTTTTTGGCCGCAAATTGGTTTCAGGCAATCCTTGCATCTGATCCTTCGTCCTACTTAGCATTAAAAGCCTGAGCAACTAATGCGAGGGGCTTAGTCAATCCCCTGTCACAGGAAGTCAAAGGAGGGGATTATGAGCTCTGGAAAGCTGCATGCCATTGAGGCAGTGTGAAATTTGAACATCTACTGTTACATGTAAGTGGGAGTTATGCAGCTGTACTTAATGTACAATTAAATTAGAGTTGTTATAGAAAAGAAAACCATATGTAATGTATAATATATGTAAACAAAAAATGTTAATATGGTTTGTTTTCTTTTCTATTAATGCATGTATGTCTGTGTCTTAAGTGATGATTTAATAAAGGTATTTAAAATATTAGCATCAATCTTATATAAATAAAAATATTACTATACTTCACTATTCCATGAAACATATATATACTTTATAAGTGTATATCTTGTTGTCACCTCCACATTCACTCCCTTTCTAAAATAATATATTAAATGTTCGTATTCAAAAACAAACACCATTAAAAATGTCTGCTTAACTGCAAAGCTACAACATGTAGTGTTTTCATGTGTTTTGGTTTAAAATGCTTGTTATAATACAAATTTATACTTAAAATGCCTTTATATTTATGATTTTTTGTTGTCTTGTAATATGCAAAATTAAATGTCTTACTAGTTACTCTTTGTGATATAAAGTCCAAAATATTCCAAGTTTCAGAATATTTTAATACCATTTTTTATACATAATGACTTACTGCAGTTAGTTTCTTTTTGTATTTGCTTTATTCAGACTTTTTCTCAGCTGCTCCAACTACTTTCCTTCACTGTTCATATCCCACCTGAAGGATCAGATATTTTTAGTCGTCATAGAGTACAGTATTCATCTATTTCATCAGAATGTGCTAAGAAAAATTAACTGCGTGCTTTTTGATTATGTTTTCTCCCTGCTTAACGGCTTATTTGTCATTCATTTTCATTTTCTTCTCTTTACTATTTTTACAAGCTCTTACTTGATTTTGTTTGTCTTTTTCTTTTTTTCAAATAGATTTGATACACCTAATCCGTCATTATACTTCTTTTTCCGTAAGAAGACAAACTTCAGAAACACTTCAACTGTCATTAGTTTTTCATCTTTATGTCCTTAAATTTGCACGTTAATTTTGATTACTTGGACATTATTTACCTTGTATATATCTCCTGTTTGCTTCCCAGTCTGTTTCTTTTATTTCAGTTAGTTATTGTCAGGGTGTGCTATGAAACTTCGACTTCCTGAATGTCAGTGTGAAGGAAGGGGGGAAAAAAATTCCAGAAATTCAAAAGGGCGAAAAATAACTTTTAGTTGTTTTTTGCAGGGGGGCAGGGCCCTAATACAACCCAAACTTATGTATGCCAACTCTACAGTCACACTAACTCAAAGAAGGGAGGCATCTTTCAAAACTTGTGAACCATTGCAGGTTCACACTTAAAAAACTATACCAGTAATGATTTTCTATGTGAAATTGCATTTGGCATTTTGCCATTTGTGTTTTTTTTTTTCTGAGTGCTAATGTTGCTTGAGCAATTTCACTTCAAGCATGTGTAGGGGAGCCTTATTTTCAATTTGAACATTTTATTTTGTAGTATTTTCTCCATTAATCTTTAAAAAAAATAAAGTAGCTTCTCCCTCAGACTTTTTATAAAAGTCTGTGTCATTTCCATGTTTCTGTTATAAAGAGTAAATAAGGAGAAGCCCTTTTTATGCAATCAAATTATAACTAAGTGTATTTCCTCTCTAGCCTAGATAACTTACTTTGAGACCTTTGAAAATATCATCCAATATTTTATTGTTCGTTTCTGTTCTTTTTATTCTTCTCACCATCCAGTCTTGCTTGAAAAGAACATAAACATATTAGAATATGTTCAGTTTTTTTTTAATTTTGTTAAAATTTCCACACTGTGTATTCTTTGAATTTCACTCTATAGAGTTTCAGGTATCTGTAATATTCCTACATTTTTTTTTGTCATCATTGTATTTAAGGAATGAATGAAGCACTTTATCGTTTGCATCATCTAGAATTTATATAATCTGAAATATCCATAACTCTTGTATTCCGATATCTAGACCTTTTCCTACAGTTCATCAGTGTTCCCTTGTATGACTATTTCTTCCTGAAGACATATTTCACTTTTACTGTCTTTCCTGAAGGCTTTGTGTTTATGTTTTATAAGTTTTAATTTTATTGTATTGACTGCTATTTGTATTGCAGAAATATCTGACTTAACTTCATGAATTTCTTTTTACCATTGTTTTGAAGGTTTGTGGAAATCATTTCAATGTTCACTGGAATTAGCTTCCTGAATAAAATGACTAGTAAATCCTCACTTTAAAATTAACTAAGCCAGTTTTACTCCCCTTATAGTTAGTTCATGGCTGTTTTTCTAATTAATTTTCACAGAATATTAATGTTTTCTTCAATTATGTTAAACCCTGACAGGAAGGAACTAAGGATATGCTAACATCTTGTTGTTAAGGGGTCAGATCCCAGCTCTCAAGAAAAGGCAGGGTTGCAGTATTAAGTACAGTAGGGAAACCCACCTACAGCACAACCAAAGCCAGTCCCTTTAGCCTTAAATTTTAATTACACATGCAGCTATAATATAAAAGTAAGACATATTCACAACATGTGATGGTTAGACAGTAGAAAAGCATCACGATCGTGATTAATAAGCTGATCGCCATGTGACAGCACTAATCCTCCAAGGAGCCTTCTTATATTACCAGCCATGCAAGAGATCTCCTGCTATCACTAATCATGCTTCTTTAGCCCTGTAGAGGGTCTCATGATGTCACAAAATGTACATAGAGCCACATGACATCATTACTACTGAAAGGATGTTCAAAACATAGCCTGTCCTACTGTAATCAAAAATTGGACTTGTTCTTGAAATACAACGTAAAAATTCTGGTCAGAATTCTAATACTATTATAGTATTTTTAAGTTAAGTGCAATTCATCTAATGTTTCATTAAGATGTCAGTTACTGTGGATGACAGGACTTTGTGGGATGATTCAGTGTTACCTTAAAAGACTTTTTTTACTTAGCACAACTATTCAGAATTACTTGTGGAGTCTATACAAAGAATCACAGTATATATAAGTTCCATTCACATTTTATTTCAGAGGCTTTCTACTAAATTAGAATCCCTACCTGAAAATGCTTCCCACAGATGTACTTCGTTTTACCAGTGTTACTAACAAGTAATGTTCATGGATGGCAAATGAGCATTTTGTACTGAATAAGTTGCCTATAAAAGTTCAGGCATTTATGGATCTGTGAGGAGTCAGTTTCTAAAAGTTTTTTGTGTGAGAAAATTTGCGTTGGACTACTGAGTAGCCATACAAAAAGAGCAAGTATAGAGATTATTAAAATGTTAAGTAAAAAAAAATCTGAAAAGTGGGAAACAAAAACATGAAAAGAGAAAGAATAAGAGGGATTAAATACATGTCAACACAATCGCTTAGCTGTTTTTTTCCAGAAAATCTGTGTTTGGAACTGGGCTCATGTTACTGGAAATGATGGACTAGAAGGAGGGCTGGAGGCCAAACAGCAGCACTTACACCCTGTGAATGCTTTGCAGAGTATTTTAGTTTTAGTAAAACCACTGCCAAAAGCCAGAGGAGCTCCCTGTGTAGCCATGCAAGTGCATGTTTACCTGTGTTGGTTTGACTAATTGGAGGGAATGGATACAAATGTCATTATATTTCCTACCTTCATCCTCATGAGGAACAATTACTGTCAAATTATGAGGGTATTAGAGAAGAAGGCCTGTTTCTTCTCCTCCAACTGATGCATACCATTGATTCTACTAGCTGTTTAGGAGCTAACTGGTGTCGCACATTTTGAGGGATGCTAGAGTATTTGGCATAAATGGTGGCAAGAGAGGATAGCAGCAGGCTGTAGAAACTGATAAGACACTATAAGTGACCAAAAACCTTAGTAGATTACAGTAAGCACTCCCAGATAATGGATTCCTGGTTTGATTATCAGCTTTTGCTTTTCATCGCTTGGACTGCTGGTTTGAATCTGAGTTATCACACCTTCTTTGTAGCTTTATGCTCTACCATTTTCAGCATGTGTAGAAAAAAGTAGAATAAACTGAATGAGGACAGTAACATGGTTAAAATAATTATTTTGTGTTTTAGCAGCACATTTAATTTAATATTCTTTTTATACACACAGACTCAGCTGTACTGCAGCATTTGAACTCAACAAGCAATACCATTCTTTACTTGTTTGATGTTTACAGAGTAAAATGCATTGAGTGTTTATAGAACAGATTTCATTAATGTAGCAAACTCTGAATTACAGTCCATGAAAGAACACAGTTCTATAGGATACAATACAAAACCATCAGTCTAACAAAATGTATTAATGAGATGCAAGTGTGAGTAATTATTACTTGCAAGTAAGCTTCTAAATGCCTTTAGAGGTACAGGAAGAATTGTTTTTTTAACTTCCACAAAAACTTCTTACTGATCAGAATATTCATTTAGCTGAAAGTTTATTAACTTTTTTTTGCTCCTCCTCTCCGTGGTTGACTATAAGATGCTACCAATTTCTTTCTTCATTCAACAGGTTTACTGGACCCTTCTTAACTCCCCTGCCCTAGACTTAGCCTAACCCACATCCAGCACCAGAGAGAAAATTGAGGACACTGGCACAGCATTATATAGTGGCATGGAGTATGCCCTAACCCCATCCCACCATGTGGCATCTTTGCAAACTACACAATTGCTGTCTATGGGAGGTAAATGTGAGTTTCCCCATGTGAGCAACCTCTTGACCAAGTGATGTACCACTTGCAGTCTGGAGGTCACTTGCCTCTTAATGCTGTTGCTCCAGCGAGTCTAAGCAGCCTTCCCCCCCTGATGGGTGAGTTAGCATCCGACACTCATCTCCCATCCTCCCTCCTGTCCTGTGTTGCTAGTCACGTTAGAGTCATTTAAAGTGTGATAAAGACTTTATCCCTCTGTGCCATGGGGCCAGACTAAACTTAACATTTATAAAGCCAGTATGACTGAATTGTCTGTAGGGCTGTTTATCACCACTCATTTCATCAGAGTCTTTTTGGTCAAGGCAGACAGGCTGAATGGGTTAACTTCAAAAGAAAGTTCTTACACGGGGAAAAGCCATCCCTCCATGCAGGAAATTGGACCTCTCTATAGCTGTTATTATGAATTCCAAGACTGACAATCCTTAGTTTTAGTAATGATTTGTTTTAGGGTTGAACATATATTAACGCCACCAGTAATATAACTGTTTGTAAAATGTTGTATATATTGTACGTGTCTCTTCTTAGATTCTTGCATCTCTTTTCAACCTTTTCTTGTGTCACATTCATTAATTGTGACTATGTATTATTAGTCATGTTCTTTATCTGTATGTTGTCTGTAACTGCTTATGCTGTTCATACTTATTTTTCCTGAATATTACTGCATATCTAGGTGACTTACATTTGCTTGTATTACTGAATGTTGTTCATTACTTATTTGCTGTTGCATGTTTTGGCTATACAGTAAATATTCAAAATGCTAACTGTTGAGAAAGGGTGTCAGTAACAATAAAAACAAGCCAAACGTGAAAACCAAAGTACAGTAACCACCATGGTTATACAAACATACTTTAATAAAAGGACTTCACAATAAAATAATGATAATAAATAACAGGTAAGAGCTTTCACTGTCCCACAACTGCTTCATAAAGACCATTCAATAGTGGATACCAATGAACCATTTAAAATGGAATTAACCAATCAGAAAAATAAAAAAACACGTCATAATTGGCTATAAAATACAACAAAACCATTCAATACAAACTTTACTATATATCAAACATCTACCTAAAAAATCATAAGATTCCAATACAGGATTAAAATATTCCTAATGCAAAAAACAAAGTTATTGATAATGTATATTTCTAAACTGTCTCTTACCTGCAACATCATCCTGTTACAAAAACATCCAAAATGTTGCAGTGAACAAATAAATACGCAGCAGCAATTTCTATCAAAGAAAACTAAAATGCATTGAAATATTAATAATTTGAAAATCCTGTTCTACATTCATAAAAAGAGACAAAAACTCGCAGAAACTCATAACTCATTTTACATATCAGTGGGGGAGTGGCCGGGCTTTCAGTACAGGTTTTTAAGACACATGCTCATTGATGCCTGGAAACCTGTCAGCCCTCTATTCTAATATCCACTCTTGTTCTTTAACTTCAGTTTTATTCTTGATATCCTCTCCCCTTGAACTAACATGCAGCAATTCCAAGATGAAGAACTTAAAAACATGGTCAGGACCAAAGTCTTTCACATGGTGTGCTAAAGCATTACTGAGTTTGAAGTTTTTGATATCATTAATGTGTTCAGTGATCCAGTCTCTAAAACACCTATTGTTTTTTCTTATATACAATGCATAACAAATCTCACAAAAAGCATAATAAATGACATTCTTCATTGAGCAATCCACATAGAAAGAAAAATCTATGGAATGATGTAGGACTGGATGCCCAAAATAAAAGAGTATATATATCTACAAGTTTTGCATCTTCTACACAGAAAAGTTCCATTACATTGTGAAAACACTGAATTACTTCTCATATCATTATTGATATGAGAAGTTAGGTTTATCACCAAGTTTCTGTCTCAGTTCAGTATTGGTAAGTAGTATGCCCCAATGCTTATTAATGATATCACATATATAACTGACATCATTGGAGTAAGTAAGTGTAAACCTTAATTCATTCGTATTGCAACCGCCAGATGTCATGTCTTCTCCCTGTGGAGAAACCTTTGAGAAATATGGCAGTATCTGCCCTTTCTGCTTTGACTTTAGGTATGCAAGCATCAGACTCTGGTGCTTGATAGCCACTGGACAAAAAGTCTTGTTTTAACACTTCCATAACCTTATTAAGTGAAGTATCATCATTATGTAGTCTCATAATTCTAAGGAACTGACCCCTTAATACATTTCTAGAGATATGGTGGGGGTGCATACTGCTCTGATGCAAAATATAGAGTTCTTACATAGTTTCTTATAGAGTTCAGCCTTAAAACAACCTAACAAATCCCTGCGCACTTTAATATCAAGGAAATCAATTCAATCGAGCAAACTTTTAAAACTGAACGTCAAATAGGAAGTGGTCTTATGGAGGAAATCAATAAACTGATCAAGTAAAACTTGTGTGACCTCCCATAATAAAAAGGCATCATCGACAAAATCTTTGTAATAAACAATGTAATGCAAAAATATTGTCCTTCAAAACACAACTCAGTTTGCATTGAACTAACACAAGGTTGGTATAGCTATTAGCACAGGCTGTGCCCATAGCTACAGTCAACTTCTGTAGGTAAAATTCCTCACCAAACAAAAAACATTTTCCAAGATTAATTCAAGCAATATGCATATGACTTCTATTCTAACATTAGAGAAAACATTACTTTCATTCAGAAACATCCTAACAATCTGTACTCCAACTGCATTAGGAAAGATTGTGAATAATGAAGTCACATCAAGTGTGACAAACAAAAAGTTCTTCCTACTATCCAAAGTACACGTCTTTCTATAAAGGTCATTCAAAAAATCTTTGGTGTCTTTCAAAGCAGTTTCCACATTATCGAGTACTGGGCATAATGTTTTTTCAACATAAATCGATAATGTTCTGTAACCCAGCCTCTGCTGGAATTGATGGGACGCATAGGTGGCTCTGTCAAATTCTAATGGACCATGGGAAGCCTGTAGAGTATCAGTATGACTGGATGCTCTACACAAAAATATTTATGGAGATCATCTGTTATCATTTCTGTCACAAGTAAATGGGTCACAATTCTAACTTGCTTGAATTAATCTTGGAAAATGTTTTTTGTTTGGTGAGGAATTTTACCTACAGAAGGTGTAGCTATGGGCACAGCCTGTGATAATAGCTATGCCAGCCATGTGTTGGCTCGGTTCAACTTCAGAACAATGAAACCTCACAACACCGAAGACCAAAACACAGAGACCAAAACAACGAAACCCCACAACACCGAAATCCATGTAAGTATAACACACACAAAAACCATACACAAATACATACACAACTGCCCCAAACTACCAACCACACCACCCTACACTACAAATAGGCAGGGGGGGCAAGTCCCCCTGCACCCCCCACACCCCCCTACTTTAATATTCTAACTCCGAGATCGCACAGACACACAAGGCGAACTCACATCCACACACTACAGTCCCTCACACACACACATACACACACACACACACACACACACACACACACACACACACACACACACACACACACACATCACAGTCACAATACACACTTACACACAGCACTACCCCTTACAACTACACATACACATGCATACTCACCCACAGCGGAACACCAAAAGCGCTAAATCAAAATCCCGTAACATCGGGATTTTGAATTTCGCGCTTTTCGGTGTTCTGCAGTTTCATTGTTTTGTTCTCCTTCAAAACACTGTTGGTGTTCTGGTCTTTCGGTATTTTGAAGGAGACCCGTTGGCTCAATGGGAACTGAGTTGTACTTTGAAGGAAAATATTTTTGCATCACATATTGTTTATTACAAACATTTTGTCGATAACGTTTTTTATTATAGGAGGCCACACAAGTTTTGCTTGATCAGTTTATTGATTTTCTCCATAAGACCACCTCCTATTTGAAGTTCAGTGTTGAGTTTGCTCGACTCTATTGATTTCCTTGATATTAAAGTGCGCCGGGATTTGTTAGGTTGTTTTAAGACTGAACTCTGTAAGAAACCATGTAAAAAGAACTCTATTTTGCATAAGAGCAGTATGCACCCTTATCATGTCTCTAGAAATGTATTAAGGGGTCAGTTCCTTAGAATTATGCGACTACACAACGATGATGCTTTGCTTAATAAGGCTATGGAAGTGTTAAAACAAGACTTTTTGTCCAGGGGGTATCAAGCATCACAGATTGATGCTTGCATAGCTAAAGTCAAAGCAGAAAGGACAGATACTGCGCAACCGTATTTCTCAGAAGTTTCTCCACCAAGAGAAAACATGACATCTGGGGGTTGCAGTAAGAATGAATTAAGGTTTACACTTACTCCAATGATGTCAGTTATTTATTTATTTATTTAACATTTGTTGACCGGGAAAGTCCAACTAGGTTCCACAGATCCTGTTTTCAGCGGAGGCCCGGGGAGAAATGCTCCAGAAGCATGTCTTAAGAAGTTATGTATGTGATATCGTTATTAAGCATTGGGGCATACTACTTACCAATACTAAATTTAGGGAGAAACTTGGTGACAAACCTAACTTCTCATTTCATAAAATAATTAATCATTGAAGAGGCAATTATGTTATAGAAATAGTGATGTGAGAAGTAATTCACTGTTTTCACAATGTAATGGTACTTTTCCATGTAGAAGATGCAAAGTTTGTTGATATATATACTCTATCTTTTATTTTGAGCATCAAGTCCTACATCTTTCCATAGAGTTTTCTTTCTATGCAGATTGTTCCACAAAGAATGTAATTTATTAGGCTTTTTGTGAGGTTTGTTATGCATTTTATATAAGAAAAAACAGTAGGTATTTTAGAGATAGGGTGCTTGAACACATTAATGATCTCAAAAACCTCAAACTCAGTAATGCTTTAGCACACCATGTGAAAGACTTTGGTCCTGACCATGTTTTTAAGTTCTTCATCTTGGAATTGCTGCATGTTAGTTCAAGGGGAGAGGATATCAAGAATAAAACTGAAGTTAAAGAACAAGGGTGGATATTAGAATTAAGGGCTGACAGGTTTCCAGGCATCAATGGGCATGTGTCTTTAAAACTTGTACTAAAAGCCCGGCCACTCCCCCACTGATATGTAACATGAGTTATGAGTTTCTGCAAGTTTTAGTTTCTTTTTACGAATGTAGAACAGGATTTTCGGATTATTAATTTGTCAATGCATTTTAGTTTTCTTTGATAGAAATTGCTGCTGCATATTTATTTGTTCACTGCTACGTTTGGGATGTTTTTGTAACAGGGTGATGTCTTAGGTAAGAGACATGATAGGAATATACATTACCAATAACCTTGGTTTTTTGTATTAGGAATATTTTAATCCTGTATTGGAATCTTATGATCTTGTTAGGTAGATGTGTGATATATAGTAAAGTTTTGATTGAATGGGTTTATATTTTATAGAAAATTATGACATTTTTTTTAAATTGTTCTGATTGGTTAATTCCGTTTTAAATGGTTTATCGGTATCCACTATTGAATGGTCTGATGAAGCAGTTGTGAGATCATGAAAGTGTTGCTTATTATCATTGTTTTATTGTGAAGTCCTTTTATTAAATTGTGTTTGTATAGCCATGGTGGTCACCATTCTTTGTTTTTCACATTATACAGTAAATATTGTATACCTTCATGGCTTGGGTTGTGCCTGAAAGGGGCCGGCCTTCAGACCCATGTAATTACCTGGTTAGCAAATGTAAATTAAATAAATAAATGAGATGTTTGATCTACCTGTTGCAGCTAAAATGGCGTTAATTAACTGATAGGTGTCAGTATGCAAATTACAGAATGAGGTCACTTTCTGATAAAGGAAAATATATTGCAAAAATAGATGGGATCATATATTCTAACACAGGCATTCTGTTAAAGCAGAACATAATGTAATATAAATAGAGTTATTCAATATTTATAGTTTAAAATATAACATGAATGGATGTTTATGTTAAAATGAATTAAGTCTCTTATGGACTTTAAAAAAGTGAAAAGTAGCCAGTGAATACGGCATATGTCATGGTTGTGTGAGAAACTGCATATCCAAATATAAAGGCACATTTTTGTACCTGTAACATTCTCTGGAAAGTGCAAATCTCACTGACCTAATAACACATATGTCATAAAGCTGAACTAATGTTTAAAATTACCGTTCCTTCATTGAAAATGAAATTATTATTATTTTTTTTTGCAACATAATGCTTATGTCAAGGCACGGTGAATGATCCTGCTGTCATTTGGAGAATTGACTTTGTAAAAGACTTATGGACTGTGATAAGCAGTTATATGAATCATACAAGATGTCATGGGAAGGATTCTTACAGTCACCAACTGATAGACCTCTCACCTGTTCTGCTGTTGTATGTACATTCATTTTTTAGCATTTATGAATACAGATTCTCTCCTTCTACACATGATTTCTCTGTTTTTTTATTTCACGTATAGCACTGAAGCATCACAGCATTGCTTACCACACCAGGTGATGCAATTAGAGAAAACACTTTGTAAGCAGCCGGTGAGCTGAAGATTGAATGAGAGCTTGCTGTGAGAAGAAAGCATGCACTTGACTCTGGAAAAGAGAGAGAGAGAGAGAGAAAATAGCAGACAGTGAAGAAAGGTTATGTGTCAATGACTTATATTTTCATTCAGTATCTTTTTTCAGTTATCAGCTGACTGTGACTGACCCTGATTGACCTAGGGAATGGCAGCAAGCAAGTGCAGACTAGCTTGACTAACCTGACTGCGTGAGAAAGAGAGAGAGAGAGAGAGAGAGAGAGAAAGAGAGACACTGAACCAGTAGTGATGGTACTGAACTAAAGAACTTTGATTCACTAAATGCTGGAAAGCATGTAGTAAGAAGGACTCAAAGTGTGTGAGAAATCTTGCTTGTTTCTTTCATTTAAGCTTTGCTGGGCTGTGATTTTTAAGAGCTAGTGGCATGATTGTTAGGGCTCAGTGACCGAGAGGTATGGAGGGTAAGGACTGTTGGAAACAAAAGTAGGTGATTTGCTAAGTGAGCTAGAAGTCTACTAGCTGTAATTTTGAAGCTGACAGAGTTTTAGGAGACAGGCACTGGGTGGGTGCAGCTGGTGTAGCAGCCACCAAGAGTGTCAAGGTCTAAATGAAGGACGTGAAGTGATTCATGAAGAGCAGAAAAAAAGCATATTATCATAGTGGTACAGGATGCATAACGGCTCATTTTTTTGAGGAGTGCCTTCCTCAAACATCAACATGAAGAGAGCTAACACTGAGTTACTGTTGAGTGAAATGTTGCAACAGACAATGTGTGAGCCCACCAGATGAGTGACAGCTTTTATCTACTCATTAAAAGGATATCTGGGATGTGATGAGGAAACGTGGATGGCAGTAAACACATGATGGTCATGTATATGGTCCTAAATAAGGGGGATATAGTTTGAGCTGAAGAAAGAAGTATGAGATTACTGAGGTGGAGTTTACCAAGGAGGCAGTGGACACTGAAGAGAGAGTGGAATGGATGGAGGTGATGTAGTACTGGCAAGAGAAGTGGCAAAAGATGTCAGGAAGAGAAAGAAATGAAAATGTTGCTGTTATGATTTCTTCCAAGACAAAGACTGGCTTTCTATAGGATGAGGGTACAGTAGAAAGAGGAAATAGGTTATTAAAACATTACAAAATGGAGGGCAGAAAAGCTGGCACATGAAGAAATGTGTACAATGAAGTGATGCTTGATAGGTATGAAAAGAGAAGCCAGAACTTCCTTGAAGCATAAACCTGTTATTACCATACTGAATATCAGAAGAATAAAACATGAAAACACATAAAGACAGTCAGAACTGAGCATTTCATTTCTGTGTTTACAAGGGAAAATACAGTTGTAGTGGGGAAAGAATCAATTGGAATGGATGGTGAGTTCTGGATGAAAGTTCTGGTGTTTGAAGTAGTGAAGTTGAAGAGAGATAAGAGTGAGAATTCAGATAGTTGTAGCCAAGAATGTTCTTCATTAGAACATTGTTGCAGTAGGATAAAGCGATATGGGACTTAGCCTGCCAAGGATTGGATGTCAGACTGGTATACAAAAGCTTTTAAGTACCTTTGTCATAAACCATGGGTTCGTTGAAGCACAAGCATGCTGCTATAAAAGGAGATTAAATGTGCCAAAATTCAAAACTTTCTAGCCATTGAAGAGTGCGGTTCATTGTTTTTTCTACACTGTGACTTCATTCAGTTTTTGGTGGTTAGCTTTTACTTCTTGGCAGATGATGCTCCACACCCTCAGAAGACCTTCTTTTATATTTTGAGTAAGAACTGCAAAAAAAAAAAATGTTTGTCTTATGTCCAGTCGAAGAAAATGTGCCTGTGGTAGACAAATCCCATACAAAGATTCCCACATGACCTGTCTATTTTGTTTGGGGGAGTCTCACAATGTCTGTTTGTGAGATATGTATCTTTCCTTTACCTTTGATATTATATGCTACCAGCTCAATAGCCTTAATCTCTTTTTAGAAAATTGAAGACTTAAAGCCCTCACTTGGTCCTCCATGCCTATTACTTTTCTTCATTGGATTTTCCCGGTCAGACAAAGAAAAAGAAAAGAACCACAAGAGAGGATTTGGAAGAAACCCTGCCTTCCACTTCAGATTGTTGGTGTTGGATTGACAAATTCACTGTGGCCATCATGGAGTCCTTGAACCGTCAGTCACTCTTCACAATCCCTCTGGTGTCGCTCATTAAGGAATCACTATGCATCATGAGTTAGGCACATCCACAAAGACTCAAATGTCAGGCAGCTGTGGAGAAAGGAGAACACAGTTTTCTTTTGACTGATGGGTTGGATGGCATACCTCAGGTTTTAGTAAGAGAGGAGATAGCAGGCTTCCTCATGGATGTATAAATGTCTGATATGTCCAAAACAATTAAGCTAAACAATCCCCCCAAAATTCCCCCCAAAACAAGCAACGTTCCCCCACCTTCCACTCGAACTTCTGTTGAGGGAGGTTCACAAAGTAGTACAGTTTTGCAAAAGGACTTTTTTAGAGTTTCTCAGTCTCTTCAACTCTCTACCCCAGTCCCCTCGCATTTTACAAGAGGAAGGTTCCTCTCTTCCTTGGAAGAAGAGTTTTCTTTTAGGCTCAGAAGAAAATGGCTTAGATTATGCATCACAGGTCTTCTCTTTAGACCAGTTTGAATCAGAATCTGAGAAGAATATCTCTTGTGATCCTCCTGTTGACGAGATTGCTTTGTCAGACATAATTTACATTTCTGTTCGAATGGGAAGGGAAAGGTATTTCAGAAACTCAGAAGAGGTATTATGAGCTATATATATATATATATATATATATATATATATATATATGTATGTATATATATATATATATATATATGTATATATATATATATACATATATACTGATTTTTCAAAACCCCTAGAATATCCTCCTGTTTTGGGGGGTTTGGATGATGCAGTCAGCTCTGCATGTTTATCTTGTGATGATGAACCCCCTGCACCCTAGAAGCCTAGCAGGCTTTATAATGTGTCCATATCACATGGATACCTATTCAGAAAACCTCTGATATATCCTGTTGTCATCTCTGTAGATAAGGAGGAGGTTACTAAACCTTTAACCTATTCCAATCCCGTTCCCAGTGCAAAGATACCAGGTTACTAGACAGATTTTTTTTTTAAACAAGAAGCATCTTTATTAAATTAACACATATGACATGAACAGTTTTACATTCATATAAATGAAAACAAACTATACTGACAAAATTCCAGTTGCAAACATTATACATTACAAACCATGTTGACACAATTATAGTTGCAGATATTATACATCATTTTATATTCCAATCAGTCATTGTCAGTCAGACATTACATAGCTCATTCATATCCTGCCTTCTTTTAAACCTCGTTCGTCCTCTGCTTGTATTGTTCCCACAGTTCCCATTTTCCTCTCTGTAATTTGCTCCTACTGTTTTCTAAAGATCCCAGTTTCATTTGTTTTATCTTTAACTATATTCACTAGTTCTAGTAAAGTTGGTTTAGACTTTGATTTCCATTTTCTAGTAATTGCTTTTTTGGCAGCCAACATAATTAGACTCAGCAAGGCTTTACTATGTCTAGGCAATTTTTCCTTAGTTACACCAATTTTCTCACCCAGTATCTCTTTTTTTTTCAAAACAAGTTTATTTTTTTAACATATAAGAGAAATATCATAACAATTTTATACAAATAATTAAAAATAGGTATTATTATAATATTCAACAAAACAACTAAAGTATTTACAAAGACATCCACTACAATCAGATCAATTAATTAAACTAAAATACTGTGCTATTGAAATTAGAATTTTTTTAACAAATTTTGTAAATTATCCCATACAATAAAATGTGATGTTTTTCTAGTTGTTCTCATTCTAATTCTCACCCAGTATCTCTGACAAAGCAGTCTGCAGAGAATCTTTAATGTCTGCCAACTCATTACATTCCCAGAAAATGTGTTCCTAGTTACTTCTTTTCTCCCCCGTCACACCTCCAACATTTGCTGTCTACTTGAGGAAAAATTCTTTGGAGTCTACTTGGGGTATAAAAATACCTATATAAACAATTCCAATCAAAGATCCTAAATCTTCTAGACTTTGTTGCATATTTGGGAGACGTACATAAATCCCCCCCGTCACTAGGCAGATTTTGTTAGGAAGGTCTGTACCTCTTCAACCCTGGCCTTCAGAGCTATAAATCGTCAGGCTCATATGGCTAAATTCCTCCTTTCCACATTGTCAGACATGCATCAAATAATTTCTAATCTGCCTGCTTCTGATTCTAAATCTTTTGTTGACTAACTTGCATTATTCTGCATCTCAATTCACAAAACATACTCTGAAGTGCTCTTTTGATGCAGTTGATGCTGTTTCTAGAGCTGCAGCCACATGACCTGTAATGGCTGAGATTAGAGCCTTCCTAAAGATGTTAAATTCCAGATTCTAGGTGCTCCCCTAGAGAAAGATGTCCTTTTGGTGGAGTCTCTGATGAAGTCATAAATTTGTTGGAAGAAAGTGGTAAGCAAATGCAGGGAGTAAAACAACTTTTTCAGTCATCAGTCCCCAAGTATAGCAGAAATGATCCCTCTAGCAATGGGCCCATTTTTAGAAATCCTTTTAAACCAGGGCAGCAAAAATCTGTAAAACAGCAATACAAAAACAAATGTCAGGGGAACACCAGGAAAAAGGACAGTGGCCTCTAGGCATGGCCCACCCAATCAAAGAAGAGTATGTGATTATTTAAACACTGCCCCCCTCACCACCCCCTCCATGTTCAGTCCCTCAAAATAGCAGGCAACCTGCCTTTTGCTCTCCCTTTTTGGAGACAAATAATCAGTGCTTGTGCACTAGAAATAATCAAAGAAAGTTACAAATGGCAGTTGGAGGCCTGTCCTCTAAAATCAGAAGTCCCTCTTTATCCAAAGATTCAAACCCATTTGTTTCCTCATATTCGTCAGCAATACTTTCTCAACATGTTATAGAACCTGCTCACCAGCCCCAGTGGGGAAAGGAGTTTTACTCTAGGATTTTTGTAGTACCTAAGAATAAAGGCACCTGGAGACAAATGCTAGATCCCAGAGTTCAAAACTGTAATCCTACAGTCTCTGCTTCCCCTTCTTCCAAACATTGTCATTATACTACTTTAGATCTCAAAGGTACTGTCATACCCAGTCCACAAACATTTCAGATATTATTTAAGATTCTTTTTGCATCTGGATTACATTTTCAATTTACATATTTAACCTTTGGACTCTGCACAGCACTTTTTTTTTTTTTTATATAAAATGCCTGGCTCAAGTAGTTGCCTTCTGCAGACTTCGGATAGTCCACACTTGCACATCTCAGCAGAAGTGGTTCAAGATATCCAGTTAACCCTTCTCTTTGACATAAACCTCTTTGAGAAACTAGACTTCAAACTAAACCTGAAAACATTTTCTTTAACTGCATCTCACAGGTTAACATTTCTGGGATGACTTTTGGACATTTCTTTCATGATGGCCAGATTCTCCGTCCAGAAGATGGTTTCATTTTTACCAGCTACAGTTTTTAGAACTGGCTCATCACTCCATGACCGCTACAAGGGAAGTCCTCAGAATTCTGGGTTATATGGCCTCAACTATCCTAATGGTTCCTTTAGCCAGACTCCATATGAGAAAGATCTAGTGGTTCTTCAAATTAATTTGGAGTCAGCATCAGCATCTGTTGTCCTTTCCTATGCCACGTCAGGGATTTGTCATGAAGTAACTCCTGTGGCGGACAATCCAGATTCATCTAAATCCAGGTCTACCTCTTTCTTCCCTTATTCCAACCAGGTGTGCAACAACGTTGCCTTACACTTTGCTTGTGGAGTGTTTTCCAAAAGGATAAAAGTTCAGGAGATTTGGGATCCTCATTTCAGGAAAAACAGGTCGACCTCAAAGAAATGATGGACTTGATAAAACCTTTAAAATTCTTAACTCAGCTTTGGACTACAGCATCATTTTTGTCTTTTTTGTTTATCACAGACACAGTGATAAGATACATAAACAGAGAGGAGGGATCCAAGAATTACCCTCTGTGCAAACTAGACATGGTTACCTGGGAGGTGGCATCTCAGCACAATCTTTCCCTGCACCAGCCAGTGCAGAATACTGTTGCAGCCTCAATGGGCAGATCCAGGAGAGACCCCCAAGAATGAATGTTACACCCAGAGGTCTTCTGGGGATTGCCATCTGTGTGGAACTCCCTAAGTAGATCTGTTTACTTCCATTCACAATAAACAAGTACAGAAGTTCTGACTCAGGACTCTGCAAACAAGCATGGAAAATGGATGCCTTTTCTTTCTCATGGGTGAGAATATTTATGTATGCCTTCTCCCCTTTCCCCTGGTTACCAGAGTTCTACTAATGATCAGGAAAGAGTCTTCATGTTTCTCCTGGTAACTCACTTTCATCTCACACAACAATGGCTCTCCCATCTCAGGCACCTGACCTGAGCAATTACCAAAAGCTTCCTCACAGAGTGAAACTTCTCGCACAGGATAAAGGATCTCTCATCCACCCCAACATTCTGAACCTACACCTGACTGTTTGGATGTTAGGTTTTTGATCCCTTTTAGACACCTCTTTATAGGGGACATGCAACAGGGATTAACGTAGGCTAGAAAACCTTTTGCTAGAAAATTATATTCAGTTAACTTGAAACAATTATCTAGCTGGTTTTGTACCAGAGATCAGAACCCATCCCAGGCAGGATGCCACTAATTCCCTGGTACCTGCATAGATTGCTCAGTTCTGGTCTGTCTTGCACTTCTATCAAACTACATCTTTCAGCAGTTTCAGTTTGCCTGCTATTAGATCCCACTTTCCTCTTCATTCCAAGTGAAACAATTCTTAAAAGGGGTGTTACATATTAGACCACCTTGGAAATGGGTAGCTTCATCATGGGATCTGAATTTTATTTTGGAGAAACTAACTTTATCTCCTTTTGAACTTTCAGCAAGTTCTTTCCACACGTTCCTCATTGGAAGGCAGCTTTACTTTTTGCTCTGACTTCTGCTAGACGAATATCTAAGATGTAGTTCTTAATGTCTGTTCAGCTCTTTTTATTTTTTCGTAATAATAGATTGACTCAGAACTAATCCTTCATTTATTCCTAAGGTGGTATCTGAGGTTACTGTGAATCAGTCTAGTCACATTCCATTATGCTTTCTCCCACCTAGAAACAGATAAGAAAGAATATGTTCCCTGAATGTCCATAGAGATAGCTCAGATATTACTTGGACAAGACAAAATATTTCAAACTGGCAGAGCAACTGTTTATTTCATATGAAAGTAAGAAAAAGGAGGCTGACCAGTTTCTAAACCAACAATATGCAAATGCTCCCATGCTGTTCAGTTCTGCTATTCCCACCATGTTAAAAGACTCCTCACAGAATGTTAAGAGTACTTTCCACTAGAGCAATGGCTGCTTCTGGGGATTTTTGGAAGGGGGTGGAATCTAGAGCCATTTATAGTCGCATCTTGGTCTTTAGTGTATACTTGCAGTAAACACAAGACTGACTCCTTTTCCAGAACCAGAATTAGATTTGCTAGATCTATTTTGCAGAGTTTTCTGGACTCAAGTCCTGCATCCTCCACCCTATCTGTCTAAACTATGACAGTTGCCCCATAATGCTTATACTATTGCAACACAGATCTAATGATGAACTTAGTGCAGTTGTGTAAGGTGATGAAATAGATCACTATTGCAGTACTAACACCCTCTCTGCACCCCACCTTCCCAGTTCTCTTATTATTGTGTCCCTTTGCTGGGATGAGGTCCCCTTTAGAAATCTGGATTTGCCATAGCTCCAGTTACAGCCCCCTTTAGTAAGAGATAAAAAGCTCTGAATTTTGATGCACTAATGCCTCCTTTTATATCAACACACTTGTATTTCGGTGAATGTACAGTGCATGAGGAAGGCACCCAAAAGCTTTTGTGTACTGGCTGAATGTATAGTCTTTGGCAGGATA
The DNA here is from genome assembly GCF_019279795.1 of Protopterus annectens. Classification (NCBI taxonomy): domain Eukaryota; kingdom Metazoa; phylum Chordata; order Ceratodontiformes; family Protopteridae; genus Protopterus; species Protopterus annectens. The sequence goes on along the minus strand of NC_056746.1, from coordinate 1,093,945,088 downwards.
TATTCTATATAGCTTTATGCAACTGCAAAAGTGATCTATTTGAAAAGGTAGACAACTGTACTGTCCTGGTCACTGGTAAGTTCCTGCAGTCTATTATTAGAGAAATATATTGAGGTTGTGGAATACTAGGACAGGGCATGCACTTCTCGAGAAGGCTAGAAAAGGTATTTTATTTTTTTTACCTGTTCATTGTACTGTGCTGGAAAAATGTCCATGTTTAGCTGCTAAGTGTACATTGTACACACACCCTCCCTCCTTTGTTATATTACTAAGATTACTGCATAATGTGTTGTGACTATCACTATGTACTTTCAGCCTGCAATGTTGCTTATGTTCCTTTGAAACTTTTCCTCAAAAATAAATAAAATGCATGGTGATCAGTTTTGATGGCTATTAATCTTGACAGACTATTGCTATTCACCATTTACTGAGATTGCTCATCCTGTGATTTATTTTATATAGTCAGTATTCTGGTGTGTCTTTATGCTACAGCAAGTGCTTTTTTTGAACAGTAAAGACATAGTAATGCGCTTATATTTTGCATAATTTTCTTACTTTCTGTTTTGTGCATTTCTGAGCAGTATCTTAGACTCTCATTGGAAGTGGGCACAGTTATGTGCTCCTTGTTATGTACATTTTTATGTTAACTGGGTGTCAGAATTTTTGGCCAGATGTAACTACTTTGCAAGAGCCTTTTTACCTACTTTTGATGTTTGCTGGCTGAGGAGTATGCTGACTTCTCAGAGGATTTAGCAGAGATTATAGGTGTTGCTAAGATATGTAACTAAACAAAGGATATTTTGCTTTAAAAAAAAAACAAAATAAATATTTCTATATTCCTGATAAATTATATATTTCAGGAGCTGCATGTCATTGTTGCAAAAGCTTAGTGGAACCATAAAACTGATTGGCTGCATGCTTTATTGGCCTGTCTTAAATGAAAGTATTTCAGGAAAGATCTCTAGCAGTTATGTGGTCTGTTATGGTCTGGTAGGACTGAATTGTCTTCTATGTTATTTTTATTTGGATGGTATGACACAGAGCATTTATTAATGCTGATTTCTAAACAGGATGTTACAGGGCCGTAGAAAAAAAATGAACAGAAACTGATCCACGTGGGATGGCCATGTTCCAGTTGATTATGGAAGGTGTACATTACTTAGAAATAGTTGTGGGGTCTCAAAGTAACATAAAGTTAAGGAATACATGGGCCTTCTGGATTAGTGCTGCAGTAATTCTTCTCCCACATCCCCTCAGGGGTCTACGAATTAAGTGGTATATTTTACAGACATGTCTACCATGTGGCAAATTAGGACCTGAGGAAAGGATATGACTGAGTTGTTTAACTAAAGCTAGAAGATGTTGAGATATTCATAGGCAGGACATTTGACTTCAGTGCTGTGTAAATAAGTTCATAATAAAGTTTATTTTCTATGTCATTAGTTGAATAACTGTTGTTAATGGATTTGTCTTGTCTTTTAATTATTTGCATTTGACAACTAAGGTACACAAGTCATATTCCTGATTAGGTAACATGATTTACTAAAAGACTTACTAAATGATTTACTAAAAGGATACAAGGCCTGAACAAGAAGCTCTACATGGACTGACTCAAAGCCCTGTCACTGTACTTGGATTCTACAGACTGCTAAGAGGTGACCTGTGTCTGGCATACAAGGCATCCTCCGACCCATTACTGATGGATTTACTGTGCATCAGCAAGTCAAATGGCATCAGAAATATTCAGTCTAGGAATCTAAACCTCTTCTACAACATCAACAAATTGATTTGGGGACAGATATATTTCACATAAGATACCGCTGATATGGAACATATTCCCCATCAACATAAAACAGAGTTCATCCTTGTCCATTTTAAAGTGCAACTTAGATCTGTGGATGGGAAACAGAAAATTTACCCCATGACTGCCCCTGTACTACTAATGGACAGATGCAGTTCCTAAATGCTTTGTCCCATGCATGGATCCCTCAAATTATCTATGGTATGATCCCATTTAGTCTCATTGGGGTAATATATAATTATCTACCATGGGATGGGAAAGGCCAATCTGTAACCCAATGGGATAGGTTATTTTGGGCACAAAAAGGGAAACTGGCTAGCCTTAAAATGACCCACAAGGGCAGCTAGCCTAGTACTTAGGCATGAACCTATGATTTGTATGACTAACATGCATGTGTATGATTTTTTCTGAATCATTGCTTTATTTTTAATAAATATGTTTTTAATTCAATAAAGTGTAATGTTTGTATAGTCATTAATATTGTTTGAGTGCATGCAGGATAAAAATATAGTGTTCACTAAATTAAGTAAGACAGTCACCCATACAGGTTGAGGACTGTATTCCAGAGTCAGTAATTCAGAGTGTTTAATAGCATTCAAAAATTACAGCGCAAGATGTAAAAGTGCTTCCTAATGAATTGTCACATCTGAATATATCACCTGACAGCTCCATGAAACAGTGATTATTAATTAATTTATTTATTTATTTATTTTTGTATGAATTCTGGGGTGCCTAGATTGTGTTTTAAATTCTCCCAAATGTTCTTGAATGTGGGTCTTTAATTCCATATTATTTTTATTGCAGCATACCATAACATGTAACAAGAAAATGTAGTTCAATTTATGGTATCAAGTTGTTTGTTGGATTCAGTCCAGGATCACTGGTACTCTAGTTTTTCCTCTCATAATCTGCCAGTGTGATAACCCTCCACAGATTTCTTTTGTTGACTCTGTGATCAGGCAGATCCTGTTTGAAGTTAAGTGCTTCACCTTATTTTCTATTGTTTTTCTAGAATTTCTGTCTAGTTTTTGGACAACTTTTCTTAGAGCTCCTTCAATACTTTCTTGTTTTTTTTTTAAAGCAGCTATTTATAGTCTTTCCCTTTCAGATCTCATAGGCCAGACCCCTACCAACTTTTGTTCATAGAAACACTTGCTGGTATTTATAGTTACTTTGTTGATATTCCTTTGGTGTACATCTCTTAATTCTTATTGTGATAGTTCTAACTCATTTTGTGGTTGTTGTGGTTCTCGTACTGTTTGCTTATTTCTTGGCCTTCAGATATGGATCATCCAGAGAAGATCTTTAAGAAATGTACTGTTTGTGTTCACAAAATTCTGCCCCAGGACATCCACTGCTCTTGCACAGTGTGCCTGGGGCCGGAACAACTCATGACTATTTTTAAGGACTTCAGCCCTCGAGCCATTGCTGACAAAAGGAATAATCTGATTCTTAAAAGTGTTGCTCCTTCCTGACTCTTTTGGGGTGGCATCCCAAGATTCAAAGAAACTTTGTTGTCATTTAGAACCACACAAGTGCAGCCTAAATGAAATTACAAGTGTCAGCTGACGAGAGAAATGCAGTGCAAATAACGTAGATACAGCGGTTTCAAAGAATAACATAAGAAAGGAAATAACACTTATGACATGCAAGAGGTAGTTCACATTACAGAAACACATTCAATACCCATTATCCAGTGATAAATAATAAATAAATACCCACCACCAAACCCCTACACTGTTAAGATATAGAATAAATAGAGACTAGTGAATAGCAGCTGTTTAGTTACCATATCGCACTTGTTAACCTTAGACGTGACTCAGTATAGCCATCATATTACATAATAGTAATGCTGGCGGTAATTGCTCTGAGCAGCAGGATTAAATGAAAAAAAAAAGAAGCTTCAATGTGTCAGGTATTATGGTTGGTGTCTGTATTAATAAGTCTTACAGCTGTAGGATATAAACTGTTCCTAAATCTGGTAGTCCTACAGCGGAAGCTGCGGCACCTCCTTCCAGACGCAAGTTGTGAGAACCAGTTGTGGGTCTGGTGGGTCGAATCAGCAAGTATTTTATATGTTCTCTTTCTTGCTGTTGTAAAGAAAAGCTCCTGAATAGAAGGGAGGTTTGTGCTCAAGATTTTCTCAGCCACCCACACCACCCTCTGTAGTTTCTTCTTCTCAGCAGCTGTGCAGTTGCTGAACCATGCTATAAAGTTGTTAGTGAGAATGCTGTCAACAGCTCCCCTGTAAAAAGTGGTAAGAGCAGACAGTGGGAGCCTGGCCTTTTTGAGCTTCTCAGGAGGTGAAGCCTCTGTTGAGCCTTCTTGACTATATGGTTGGTGTTTGCAGCCCAGGAGAGGTCATCAGAGATGTGAAGGCCCAGGAACTTGGTTGTTTTGACTTTCTCTACTACCTCCCCTTTGATGGTGAGTGGTTGTTGAACTGTTGCCTTTCTCCTGAAGTGTTGGGGAGTGGTGGTTGATTGCATTTCTGCTTTGGAGGTCCCTATTGCTCGGGCAGATTTTTATTGAGAGCCTCTGCGAATGTAGGTGTGTGTTTTGTTTTTCTATGTGTGTGTTTTGGTGGTGTAGGTTTTGAGGGAGTATGTGGTAAGTGTGGTGTGGTGCAAGTGTTTACCTTCTCCTCTTGACTGTCTAGTCCAGTCTTGGGTGAAGAGAGCTTTGCTTCCAGTTTGGCTATATAAGTGCATCTCTCACAGGTTGTAGTGTTGGGTGGTAGGAAGAGAGGGTTGTCTGTGTACATGAGGCAATTGCTGCATTGCCCCAAGATGCCCAGATTCATCAGGCAGGCAGGAGAAAACACCGGGAGCTGACCCTTAGACATGCCTGGATAGGTGCTTATTTATTAAGTACTAAAAACTGTTTTCCTCTAGACAAGTGAGGAAAGTTGAGTGCTGTAGTAATTTGTAGCTTATTTAGTGCTTACAATGAGTTCTGAACAAGTGCTGAGCTCAAAGAAACAGATTTGATTGCTAAAACTAAAAATCTGGCTCTTTTTGTCACTGTTTGAATAAATTCACAGGTTTATAGGTTCTTACATATATACTAGACTAATGACTACACGGGCCTTTATAAGCCTAGCCGTGCAATCCAACCCATCCGTGTCCTTGTCCATCATGGATGTTTATTAGGAAGGGGTATGACCAAAAGCTAAACATTTCTCCCGTTTAGATTCATGACTTCCACCACAATTACGACAGTTGGCAATAAAAGTAGGCTGGGGCCCATGTTTTGAGTTTGCTGACTCATTCTTGTGCTTCACTGAGAGTGTGTGAACTCTGGAATTTGCTAGAAAGTTCTGGGGGTTACCAGTGAGTGCTGCAGGGGCTACAGTTGCTGCCATGTGCTAGAACCCCGTTTCTTTTAACTACGTGCTGCATACTATCAACATGAGCTTTATCACTGTGCCTTCTAGAGCTGTTCTCATTTGTAAGCATATTTGTGTACTTTTCTGTGAGCTTGTATATCAGACAAATCTCAATGGCCTTATTCCAAGTTAAATCACTATCACAAAGCAAAATCTTTCTTACACCACCATCTCTTATGCCACACACAAGTCTGTCCTTTATCAATTCATCCCTTAAGTCACTAGAGCTGTACATTTTAGCTTTATTTCTCAGGTCAGTTATATACGCTGGAAAAGTTTCATCAGGCTTTTGATCCCTTGTGTAAAATAAGTGCCTTTCCATTGTAACATTTGTCTGGGGAGTACACATTTTTTCTAAATTTACATTTTAAGCTCTCTGGGTCCTCCCTTGACTCAGCCTGTACAACAATCTGATGGTTTTCCCCCTTCTCTGGTATAGATAGCAGGTGCATACACAAATGAATGCTGCCTTTCTGTAGCTTCTGACTCAGCTAAATTAAGCAGAATAAATGCCTTTGTACGGTCATCTTTATCAGACAATACAGCCTGTATGAAAATGTGGTACATTTGCTCAAACACTGTCCAGTTCTCAGCAATATTATTCTCAAACACAAGTGCACTGGGCTTTTGAAATCTGTCTGCCAAGTCCACAAAGTATGCACAAGCACACTGAATATATGGCCCTTGTAGTTATGTACGAACAAACAGTTCTCACAGTACAGCTTGTAATAACATTCAAATGCAGAATAAACTCTTTGAATACTATACTTTGTGAAATATGCTCTCTAATGGTTTTATTCTGCAAAATATGCCCTGTAATGGCTGTACTTTGCAAAATAGCTTTACTGTAACACTGCACAAACATGCTAACACTTTATACACTTCTGATAACACGGATATCTTTGCTTAATACAAAAAATACAGATTTGCAAAGCATGATTGACAAACGTGGTCATTTCCCCTTATTTTATTAATTTTATTCAATTCAGACTTTATTTCAAACATTTTCCATAGTAATTTGAATATTTTTATCAATATTGTACATATCAGTTTATGCGAATATCATTTAGAATGTTCTGCATGCCTGGTTTCATATTGTGTGAAAAAGAAATAGTGCTGAGCAAGTTTTAATACCTGAAATTTGTTTCTGAGCTGGTTTGTACATTTTAGGGATGATTCACTCATTTATATTAGCTGCACGTCTCTGGGTCTTGCTTCTGGATCGCTTTCTGACACCATGTCGCTCATTTGTCTGTAATACATATAAGAAGAAGACTTGGGATTTTGTTCAGATGCTTTAATTTTTTATTTATTTTATTTTACATTTGTTAACCGGGGAAGTCCGACTGGACACAGGTCCATTTTCAGCAGAGGCCCGGGGAGAAAAGCTCCACATAACACTAAGAATGTATACATACAAGAATACAAATAGGCATACATAAGCAAGAATTAACAATTTCTAGTTAGCTTTAATAGTGAATGACGCATGCAAGAAAAACTTGAGAGTTAAATTTTTTTTTCTCACTAGAAGAAGGTTGCTCGTTCTGTTCAGAACCTTACATTAATTAAATAGGTCAAATGGCTCTGTAAAGGACTTATTGGAATAGTTGGATCTTGATAGACTCCTAGCAGCAGTGCAGAGTGTGGATTAACCTGGGGAGTAGCATGAGCAAAGACAGTTATTTAAATAATGGGTTTTGAGGAGTTTTTTAAATTGGAGATAGGAGGTGGTAGAAGTTAACTGGCTTGGGAGTGAGTTCCAGATGTAGGTAATGGAGCAGGCAAAGAGAGATTTCCCAGCTTCATTTTTATGTTTGATGACATTGATGGGGTTTTGATTATTGGATCTTAAGGCTCTAGTGGTGGTATAGTGATGAATTAAGTGCTGAAGTGCTGTTTTTTTCTGGAAGGTAGTAGAGCTTGTGAGCTATTAAGAGTTGGTTGAGTCGGAGTAGCTGAGGTAGCTCAAGCCAATTTAGTTGCTTGAGGGCAAGGCAGTGATGGGATCTGTGAGTGGCATCTGTGGCGAACTTGGCAATCTTGTTGTAACAAGATTCCATTTTGTTTAGTTCACTGTGGCGAAGGTTGGTAAAGATAGGGGAGGCATAAAGGATAATAGATAGTAGGTGGCTTTGCTATGTTTGGTGATGAACTGTTTGTTCCTATAGAGGACACCAAGCTTTTTGTTAACTTTCTTTATTGTTTGGGCTATGTGTATGTCGAATTTCAGATTATTGTCAATTTCAACACCTAGCAGTTTAGTGTGTGTGGTTGAGTTGTTTTTCATATTGTCTTTAGATTTTATGGTAAAGTCATTGTTTAGAGGGTGAGATTTTCCAGGACTGAAGAGAATGAATTTTGTCTTTTTGGTATTAAGAATGTTTGACATTAATGAACCATGATTCTGCAATGGTAAAGTTGTTTTGAGTTATGGTCTGAAGCTCTTTTAGGGTGGGGGCAACACATATAATGGTGGTGTCTTCTGCATATTGCACTACTGAGGCTGAGGGTGAGGCTGAGGCATTCTGATTAGTAAAAAGTGAGAACAGCAAAGGACTGAGGATAGACCCTTGAGGGATGCTTGTGGCTACTGGTAATAGTGGGGACAGTTGGCCTTGCCATAGGATAGCTTGTTGACGGTCTGATAAATAATTACTGAACCATGATATGGTGGAGGAGCTTATGTTAAGGGTAGATGGAGTCTCTAGGAGTATAGTATGGTTAACCATATCAAAGGCTTTGGATAAGTTAAAGAATATGGAGGCTACGAAGAGTCCTTTGTTTCTATGGTGATTGACGGTGTTAGTGAAAGAGAGTAGTGCTGTGGTGATGCTATGGGAAGGTCTAAAGCCTTGCTGTGATTCGGATAGTAGCTAATTTTTTAGAAGGAACTGCATGAGTTGAGAATGAACAACTCTTTCCAATATTTTAGATAGAGGAGATAGAATTACGATGGGGCGGTAGTTGGTCAGCTCAAGGGATTTACCTCCTTTGTGCAGTGGTATAATATGTGATATTTTCCATGAGTGAGGTACTTTACATTCTGATATTGACGTATTTATTAGGATGGACACTGGATAGGCTATTGCTTCAGATGTCATCTGAAGGAAGTCTGCTGGCAGATTATCAGCTGCCAGTGTGGTTGGCTTAAGTTTTTAATACATACAAACACATCTGGATGGATAGCAGCATCATTAAATACGAATGAAATAGTTAACAAAACTTACATACATGCTTACATCTCAACAGCTAACTACAAAAGGGTAGTCAGAATTGCAAGTGTCAATATTTATACACTTGTGCAAGCCCTTGGATAGCTTCTTAAAGGTATATGCACATATATTGATCTACACATGTGAAGTAACAAAATAGAGTGGCAGTTACCTTGTTATGTGTGTTCTGCTTGGCAAAAAACTTTCAGATGTGACAGGTGAAATGATGCAAAGACAAGGGAGATAAATTTATAAAAAAGTGTCATGAGATTTCATTCAGTCCAAACATGCTCTGAAGAGGTTAACTAAGGCAGCAGTGCCTGAGAGGGGAAGAAACTGCTCAACTGTGCTTTTTCAATGTGTGAAAGTATGAGGATCATTCTCTAGGAAAGAAAATGCACTCTAGGGAAAGAAAATGTGTTTAGGACATAGTTTCTTTTGGTACTTACATATTATCGCAACCATATTTTCGCAGGTACGAACAGCCCATACTTGCAGACAGACGACTGCCTGAAACACTTCAGCCAGCTTATAATAGTCCTTACTAATGTCGAAAATGTTTAAACGAGTTTCCGAAATGGCAGACCTTACAAAATGACATGACATACCACCCTAGTATCAGCTGTTGGCGTCTTGATTGTATGGGATATGTAACAGAAGTTTTCTTCTGTTGTATGAGTCTGCATTGAGAATCAGGGATTTACACTTCTTTGGGCATCATGTTATGTTGTGATGTATGCCATTTGTGAAAGTAATGTAAACTTTTTGGCCCATTTCTAAGGATTATGATCAGCATTTGCAAGTGTTTCAGGCACTTGTTTTCCTGCAGGAATGTGCTTTTCGATTGTGAAAGTGAAACAACACTGCGGAGCAGGGACCACCTATAACAACACCGAGAAAGTTATTTCTCTGTTCAACGAACAGCATAATAACTGTTAGGAAAGTACAATGCTGATTTTTACAGTAGAAAGTATCACAGAAAGGGTTACAAGGAGCTTCATTTTCCAGATCCTCTTTCAAACATCTAGGAGGTTCGCAGTGCCCCTGCTGTACTGGTCACTTTAGTAGAGCACATGGTTGGATGCTGTCATTCTTTGTGAAAAAAAAACGGGATGTATGAGAAACGGTGTCCCTCTTGCACTGGTTCACAAAAGGCCCGCTTCCCTTTCTTCTTAGTGGTTCAGTAGCACAGGAAAACTGCAACAAAGGTAATTCGGAGTTTACACAACCCGTGACACTTACACATTCAGCCCTGTCTTGAAAACATAATGAATGATACAAAGGAACAAATGTGGTTACGATAATATGTAAGTACCTTTCTTTCTAAATGTAAAATCCCAGAATCACAAATTATTTATTGCAAATTACAGTGTCAGTCACTATTTTTGTCATACTGAACAGGCACTCGTCTGGAATATGATCACATACATGGCGTCAGTGCTGTAGCCAGATCATCTTCTGCCAAGATCCACTGCCCGATCTGGCCCCTCTCAACAGTAATTTGAAGATAAACAAACTTATGTCATCACTGTAACTCCCCTACATTGATATGAGGAACAACAAAAGGGCTCTTCTCGGCCATCATGATCACTCCCCCTGACATTGTTTACCTGAGGTGGTTGTCCCCTTTGCCCCACTCTACAAGCTATGCTTCTGGCTAGCACTTTTATAAAAAATATAAGTAGAGACATAATAACACCATTACACTGTTTTTTAGAGGGTAGATTTGTTTCATCTGAGTAGAAACTCACAGAAGTAATATCTAACCATAATAAAGTCAGAGATAAGGCTGTTTGCTGAACTATAGACTTAGTCAGACTAGTGTTCAGACAAAACACTTATAAATGCTGGATTGTACAGTTATTAATAGTGTTTCCCCAGATTGTTATATTACTCAATCATTGATTAACCTGCTGGAAGTTTTTTAACCAGTTGTTGTGCTTTGGCGAAGGATTATCAGTAACATTTCTATTTAAATCTGTCAAAGATGTTTAACTGCAATCTCTGTTTGAGTCTTTCTTAGAGCTTGCCTGAACTGGATACTGAACCAGGACTAATCACATGGGTTGAAAATAGGTTGTTAAGATGCAATTGATAAGCAATAATTAAATATTCTGTCTCACAGTGGTATAAATCTGACAAGAATATGTCCACATTGGTTGATGCTAGGACCTACTCTGTTTGATATTTTTTCTGCTTTAAGTTGTGCTTAACCTTGGGTTTAGTGTACTTTTCTGGGTGAACATTGTTAAGGTACCAAATAACTTTCACACAATACTGTTCAGCAGAGTATAGCAATCTCCTTTATTGCAAAGAAAGGCACATGCATGGGAGACTTGGAAATCAAGGTCCTTTCTCTTCAAACAGCAGAATCCCACATTCTTTATACTTTTTGTGATTAAAAACAGTATTATTTTATTAATCTTAGAACAACCACTCACTGGCAAGTTAAAAATTGAACACTGCATCATTAATTCTGCAAACTAAGATCTCCTGATTCTGTTTATGGCTTTCCATATTATGGTATGACTTCTGAATTCAATAGAAAAGCTTTCTTCAAAGAACAGAACTTTCTACATTTTTGCCATGCTAGCATTAGCAGGAAGTAAATAATCAGATACATACTGAAAAAGACTAAGGAATCCATGTTGTGATGAAAGCATATTTAAAATGAAATGCACACTCTGACATTTCCTTCTCTTTACGCCTTTCCCTTCTCAATATAGAAACAGTGCTGTAGCTATAAGATAGTAAATGGAGGCAGCTGTCCTAGTCTTGAACTGTTAGGTGGCATGATTGGCACTGCGGAAGATGTCTATTGGTCCCTACAAGTCAGTATGATGTTGGATGACCATGCATGAGTGCAGAGTTTTAGTTTCAGATTTAAAAAATTGTTTTGACCTCTAGCAGTCAAAATGGTTTTGCAAGATTCTCAGAAAAAGTGCACTCATTTGAGCATACAGATTATGTCTGATTGTACTCTTGGACTATAGATAGAATTTTGTCACTGTTTAGTAGCTGAGTAAGTTTGTAAACCAGTTTATTCAAATGAAATATGAATTGAAATAACTGTAGTTAGTATTTATTGACAGCCTTAATTGACATAATGACAGATTAATTCTGATAACATTCCGGTAAATGTAAAAGAAAACATTAGCATGAAAGTAGCACATGTTGCAAACATATTTATATAATGAACATGCATACACATCAGCAAGTACATTAACAGAAAAAGGCAATCCACAAGAGGAAGGAATTCTGCCCTTTTGTAACTGTTAATCTTAAGGGGTGTTAAAAAGCTTGCTTATAATTATTAATTTCGTTTTTATGACAGATCTGGCTGTCACATGCTAAGGTAACCATTACTCTAGCCAGTACCATAGGTACCACAAGTCTTGTCCGTGCCATACGACATATGAGATGTGACATACATAATCATTTTTAAGGAGTAGCGTTTTACCTGGGACAAGGAGGATGCTTGTCATGCACTCAAGTGGAAGGGTTAAACTACAAAAATTGTAATATGCTTTTTGTACACGATTTACACATTGACATGATAACCCATGAAAGGACATGTGTGTGTTTGTGTGTGTGTGCTCACTAGGTAGGTAGCAACATGACAGATTAATATACAAACCTGAAATCACTGGCTTCACCCGTTTCCATTACTGGTTTACTTCATTTATAAATTTGTTAGTGTCAACAACTGTGTCTTAGCAAGGAATTAACTGTTTCATTGTTCACATCTGCAACATCAAGGCGTTTGTGGTGGTGAACAGAGGAATAACATAAAGCGTGAAGTGCAAGGAAATTATTTAACTGCTTGCTTTGTCTTGGCTTAGTGATGATACTTTTTTTTCTGTCCTTAGCCTGACGATCAAGCAACCTTCCACAAGTCCCATCTTGGCAGGCCCCCATTTTCCCCACATCAGGAGGGCTTCCCAATTGGGAAAGCTTCTGCACTGAAAAGGCCTTATCCCCTTTTACATGTTTTTAAGTTTTGGTACACTCTGGGCAAGTAGGTGAAATGGGCCAGCAGAGAAGTCATTATGCTTCTATGAAGGGATTTTCTCTTAGCCTAGAGCCTTGCCACTTTTACTGACATCAGTCTGTGGCATGAGTAGGCAATGGGTGGGTCATGTCAAGTGTGTCCTCACTCCTGGCCATTGGGTCATCGCTCTGTTCTAGTTTAGCCACCCTGACCCCCACCTAACATCTATTCCTTTCAGTCCTAGCCTCCACCTGGACTCATTGGACGATGCCCACTGTAAACCCTCCCCTCTAAGATAGGCATGTGCATCTTCTCTGTCACTCTGTCAAGTTGCTAAGCTGGTAATTCAACTTGGGACTCTGGGATGTAGTCAGGCTTTATCCCTCTATGCCAGCATGGCAACTCTAGTGCTAATACTTGCTTTTGTTTTTCACTGTGTTACAGTCTCTGCTTATCTTGCATTATCTTTTCTTCATTTTGCTGTTCTATTCAGTATCTATAAAAAACAAGTTCCAAGGTAAATAATAATTAAGTAGGTTAATGATGACCAGTTAAACTGCCTTTCCACAGGAACATGCCATTTGTTTTTATCCATAAAGTCTGGGGCCAGTAAACAGCATATATAGTGACATTGCACTAATATACCTTGCTTTATTTGAAGTGTGCCTTCAGTGTTTGTGTTTTAAGTGGAAATTCTATTGCAAAGGTGTGGGAGGAGATTCTTATTTGGGGGCTGATCGAATGCTATGTCGTGGTATTCAGTGTTGATGGTTTCTGTGAGTAATCAGAAGTGGTATTACTTACTGATGGAGTGCGGGCATGTTTTTCTTTCTCAGTGTGTTCGCTGTTTCTCCATTTTTGTGTGACAGTAAAATTACTGACGAAGCTCTGCCCATGAGGGAGGGGTGCCTGGAAAATATGGTTGTTTACTTATTTAGATGTTTTACTTGTGCAATATTTGTTTTGTCACTGAAGTTTGAGTTCTGATTTGCTTTTTCCTGTGCCTTTTTTCCCTGTTGCATGTAGACCATTATGACAAGATTGGCCCATTCCTTCCTGTTTGAGTAAGAATTAATCATACTATGTGTCTGTTAACCAGATGATAATCAGGGTTATTGCACTCTCTATTCACCAGTTTACTACTGTAGCCCAATATCCTTGGAATGCCAGAGTACCACACCAATGACTTATGCAAGTTTTTATACATATGTTTAAATGTAGGGACTTTGTTGATGTATATCTTGTGTGTGTGTGTGTGTGTGGGGGGGTGCTCAGCCCATCTGCTATTTGCTAGACTATCACCTCCATTGCTTCACATTAATCACATTAATTGAGCCGCCTATGCTGTTGCCCTATCTCCCTCCTTCCAAAATGTTTGTGCTGGCATTGGGCACTCACTTCCATCCTTTCCAATTAGGACCTGGATTGTTACCTAGTCATGGATCATGTGGGTTGCAGCCTGAACTTCATCCCTGTGCACCCTGAAGCTGGCTACTTGTCCTCACTCATTTAACGATAATCCTGCCCATACTACATGGAATGTTTTTATTCTTTAGCTTGTTGTTTGTGTTTCACATTCAGAGGGCCAGAAAGCAACTTCTCTATGTAGTATTAATCCTCCAATGGAGCTTTCACCTTGGAAATTTTTGTCATGAAGTGAAGCCATGAAGACATTTAAGTCAATGGATAATAAAAGCCCCTGATCCTCATGGTGAATAATCCCTGCAGCCTCAGAAATGATGACTGTTATTTATATTAGTATGAAGTTGTTTGCTTTAATTTCTTACAGTTCTATATAGCTTTAATGTCAACATTTCCAGTTTGTACTGATTTGAGGGATAGATTTTCAGTACTACACCTCTAGCAGAAAAAATAGTTTTCATTGGAAATATAATATTTGTCTTTTAATTCAGATCTGAGTAACACGATTGTGGCTGCTTTTGTCATTCTTAATGGTATCTTACCATTATTTCCTCCTTTATCACATGAATACTGATTTAACACATATAAATAAATTAGTTGTACTAAAACAAGGCTGAGTCTGTGGTTGTGTGTAAGCTCTTTGTAGGGCCTCTTGGTTTAATACATCAAATTCTCAGGTAGAAACTACATTTGTGGAGTTAAAGGATAATTAATCCCCTATGTGGACATTAATGAGTTGTATTTACAGTAAAATTATTTACCGCACCACTGCTTTATGATTCCTTTGTTGCAATTAGAATAAACCTGTGAGTCATTCTGCCTTGTAATTATCAATTCATTGTTTGCCTGTAGAGGTATCAAGAAAAAAGTACAGTATGTATGTTACAATAATGCAAAGAAATGCAAACGTATTTTTGTCAGTACTTGTTATAACATTACTTGACTTAGTAAGAACTACAATTTTATGACATCTGTTTTTTTTTTATTATTATTATTTGATTGCCCTTGGCATAAAGAAGTAAGACATTTTGATACTCTCTGGTGGTCTTTTGTAGTGTAAAGTTGTGGTATATTTCTTAATGCATATTAGATTGATGGGAATTTTTAATATTTGAGCGTAGTGAAGACAAGTCACAATAAATCAAGAGCATGCTCACTTTTTTACCTCATTTTGTAGAACCAATGCATATCTACTTGTTTTAGTAATTAAACCCAAAGGATATGCACATCATAGGAGCATATGCAATAAGACCCTTTCTCTTTAATCTTAGGGGAATGTAGTCATTAACTTGTGTAATACTCAATATGTTTTTGGGTATAGGAAACAGTTTACATAGTCTGAGCTACTGTAAGCTCCATTACTATGGTTACTAAATAGCCCTTGCGTATGATCTAGACTGCAAAAGTAGATTTGATTATTTTTAATTATATACTTGCATTCACTGTTTTGTATGATATAGTATTTTATAATTTTTTCTTTGACTAGGATTTGTTACTTGGCAACTGATTTTTGTAGAACTTGCTGCCTGCATGCTTGTACACAAGAGCTATGTGTGCAGCCTACCCTATGATTGCTTTGGGCGAACACAAGATGCACATTCTTGTATAGCATTATGTTATAGGATAATGTGTGCATGAATGACTGCAGTTATATTCTCTTATACCATTTGAATACCCTTATTGATTGTGTTCATTGTACAGATACTTAAAAAAATATGATTAACTGGTTGAAGGCAATGTTTCTTATGTCATAATATAGATTGAAGTTTGTTTAAAGATTCATTATAATTGCACTTTATATTGCTGTCTCAGCGTTCATTTTTTCTTTTCTGTAGTTTATGTAGTCACAAGAATTACCTTCTATTTTTCAGAATAGTATAGCTGTAGTTATTTCATCAAGTTATATTTAATAATAATAATAATAATAATAATAATAATAATAATAATAATAATAAAAGATATATGTTTACCATCTATGAGCCATTTTGTTTACTGGTCATTTTACAAATGACTACCTTGCATTTTTAAATATGCCTGTACTGCATATTTTCCTAATCTCTAATTGTAGCTCATGCAG
>NC_056746.1:1093824197-1093926697 GCF_019279795.1 Protopterus annectens | reverse complement strand
AGGCTACGCCCCCTTTGCACCCCCTGCTAATTAAATATACCAACTCTGAGATCACACTACATTGAGGAAAATGTAAATTCCACCCATGGCACCCACTAAAACATACCCATTTAAATGTACTCTTACAAACCAGCAATTTAGTCTTCACACCTGTGCAAATTACAAGCTTATGATGTACAATAAACACTTTATAAACTACAATACACTAATTCCACAATTATACATTCTAAAACTGTGCTGATTATGTTCAGTAATTCATCTTCACTTTACCTACATGTACTTTTAAACACGTTTTTAAAAATCACAAATAAAGAAAAAAATTCTTTAATAAACAACAGTAATATTAACTAAATAGACTATAGCAGTAACACAACCTCATACAAGAACTTTCTTACTTTTTTTGCATAACGTTTTTCATTCAGTGATTAGGGATTTCCAGCACCGTTAAATGTAACTTATGCTATTTTCCTTAAATAGAAAGTACATGAATTTAAAGGGATATTACACTGTTACAAACTTGCACATTAGAAGTTATCACGGTATTGGTAATGTGAAATTTGATCATGTAAACGTTCAGTGTTTTGTAACTTCGAATTGCTGGTCTTGATCATGTGCGGTTTGATCATATGGCAATTCGAAATTACAAAGTAGACCCACACTCACACACACATATATATACCTCTCCATCCACAACCCCTTTTTCCCATTTTTGTACAAGGGGTCGGTGTGTCACTTCAACCAAGACAATCATTTATAGCTAAAGTTTATATATATATATATATATATCTACACATCTACACACACACACGTGTATATATATATATATATATATATATATATATATATGTATATATATTATATATATATATATCTATATATATATATATCTATATATATATATATATAGATATAGATATAGATATATATATATATAAAAGGGAGAGTCCCATATGTAGGATGCAGGAATGGAAAATTGTTTTAAGTAGAAGTAGAAAAAGAATTGGTGTATTATATGAATGTATTGCCTTATACAGTTGGCTCTTTACAGGAATTTCTCCTTTCTTCACTGTAGTGTAGTTCATTGAATTGTGGAATCATAGGAGGTTACTAGGCTATTGGCCCTACAGCCTTTTTAAGCCTAGCCATTCATGACCCAGTTTGCCCAGTTATCAATGCCCAAGGACTAAAACAGCTTTGGTACATGTATGTGCCTTAGGGTATCTACAAGCTGGCCTTGTCCTTAAGGGACACAGGCAACAAGCCCGGAGTGAATTTGCGATTTTCAATCCTTTGGCCCAAGTTGTATTTGAATAGGTTAAGGGAAGAGCTCTGCTTCACATGAATGAGGAGTCTGTTCCAGAGAAGGAGTAATCTCTGAGACACATACCTATCTCTTCAACATGTTTGTTTTGTGAATGTGTAGTAGATCCAGCAGGGCTGGATCAGATAGTGCCCTGTAGGTTAGGTATGACTTGCTCTTCAGTAGTCTGTAGGAGACCGATCACAGAGACAGGGCCTTGAGCAGTCTGCATAGGACATGTTATTTATACCTGTATTCTTTTAGTGTGGAACTTCTGTGGCAGCAGTTGCGTATGCCTGGTCAGGTACATGTTGAAGGGTGGTGCATTGCACATAATTACTGGTCTAATGAAGGCTGAGTTTATTGGGTCTATGATCTACTTAGATCAGAATGCCATGCCCATACTTATAAGCTGTGGTACGTAGAAGGATTTTCTCACCATCGTGGACACATGATGATCAAAATTCAGGTTTCCGTCTACCTGAGTTCCCATGTCCCTTTCCACTGAGTATGCTGTTAGGGGAGTGTTATCGGTGTTTAATTTGCAGGGAGTTCTTCTTCCCAAAGGGTATACTTATGCATTTTTTGCATTGAATTTTAGGTCATTGCTCTAGCACAAATTATTTGTCTGTGTCAGACCCTCCTGGAGGATATCTACGGTTCACCTTTATAATCTCGAAATACTGAAATCTCGAATTTCAGTAGCCCGAGACCATAAAGGCAAATTTTTAGAATAGCGAACGTGAATAATTTTGAATTTGAATATCTCAAATTTGCGTTTATGGCTTTACGCTTCTTTACATGCGGTGTTTTGTGTGGATGGTGTACAGTGTCATGTGTGGATTTAGGTGGGATTTAAGGTAAGTGAGTGAGTGTTTTGTAAGGGTTTTGGGTGGGAGTTTGAATGTATGTGAGTGTGTTTGTAAGTTGTAAATATGGGTTAGGGTAGGCAGGTGAATGTATGAGTGTGTAATTGTTGGATGTGTTGGTGTTTGTATGTGTGTGTGTGTGCGTGCGTGTGTGTGCGAAGGACTGTAAAATGGTCTGGGTGTGAGTTTGCTGTCTTTTCCTGTTTGTGCGATCTCGTAGTTAGTATATATAAGTAGGGGGGTGGGGGTGCAGAGGGACTTGCCCCACTGCTTATATGTAGTGTAGGTGTGTTGGTTTGTGGTGTTGTGTTTGTGAATGTTTTGTTATTTGTTGTAGAGTGTGTATGATAGTGTACGTGTTGTGTGGTGTTTGGTGTGTTTATGTTCCCGAATTTGTATTTCACGGTTTTGGGGTTTCATGTATTTTGAACGTTTGCCTTTATGGTCTCAAGATACTGAAATTCAAGATTTCAGTATTTCGAGATTATAAAGAGGAACCGATATCTACACCTTTGGGTGAGTCAATGACTGCACCCAGAGTGCAGTCATCAGCATATTTGGTCAAACAAAGGCTCTCGCCATTTGCTGTGGTTTCAAAGAAGTATATTCTGAATAGGAGAGGTCCCAGAACCAAGCCTGCTAAGGTTACAATAGCCATACAGCTTCCAAAGCATCTTCCAGGTGCCCAAATCATTAGTCAGCTCAAGCTGAGCTGACTAAAACTCAGTTTTGAATGCCAAGCTCTTTAGAGCTGTACTGCCACCAAAGAAAATGTTCTTCTGTGGGCTTTCGAGGATTGACAGTTGGTTACCACTGTTCCACTGCTGGACAGATAAGTTCCATTTGGGGGAAAATAACTTAATTAAGCTTGGAAAAGTGTTTTTAATGACTGTCATGTGACTTGAGTTCGCTCTTAAATGGGAGTGTTATTTGTTTTTTACTTATTGGTTAAAAAGTTGTTAAAAGTAATTCTAAAGCTAGTTTTTCTGTGACAAAAGTTGTGCTATTTTACTTTTGGGGACTGAGTTAAGTGTTTAAAGTGTGTTTTATTGTCTTTCAATGGGGAAAGATTACTATTTTGCAACTTAATCCTGTTTAACCAACTATTGCTGCCAGGATTCCCCAGGAATCATCACTTTTTCAGTTTAGCCAAGGGACAACCTACCAGTTCCTTGGTCCTTCCTTCTTCCAGTTACAAAAAAGAAAATTATCAAACAGCCTTTGCCACCACATTAGGCTGCCAAAGTGACTCAGCTTCAGGTGGGTGACTGTGATGTGACCAAAACTGGTTCCTCGAATGACTCATTATCATTGAATCCTGCTGGTGTAGTCCCTACAGCCACCATGGGCCAGAGGTTAGACGTGTCCTCTGCAGCTGTTGAAGTGCCATTGCTGGGCAAGGGAGAGCCACTGTTATCAGTCCTGGGAGAAAGGGCAAAGGATGCCATTCTGCATTGCCAGAAAGTTGCGCCCATCTGTAGGAAGATTTTTGCTGGCAAAATAAGCTAGCTTCTGCTGACATTCCTGTAAAAAAAAAAAGAACAGAAACTTGAGTGCAGAGCCAAAATGGCTAACTGAGAACAGTACCTTTTCATAGTTTTGCTAACTGAGAATAGTACCTTTTTCAGAGTTTTACAGTATCTTCTATAATATGCTAGAAAAAATGTTTTCATCTTAAAATTATCGTTTCTGTTCATCTGATATTCCGAATTTTGGAAAGATTTCTTAACATTTTCCAGTCATACCTTTCTGGAGAAGTTTTTTTTTTTCCTTCCAAATATTTTATTGATTTTCAAAAAGACAAAACATAATTTCTTGTAGAATACAAATGAAACAAAGACAAACTATATACAATATGTACATAAGAAGAAGAAGTTTTGAGTGCTTCCAAATACTCACATTCAGACCTGTCTGTAAAAAAGGAATTCCAGCTATTCATGCCATCAATACAGGAGCTCTTTTTGAAGTTTGATGGCCTTCAGGAAAACCTAGACAATTTAAGAGAAAATGACATAAAACAAAGCAATACATTAAAGGACATGATTCAAAAACAATAAACAAAAATATATGACATAGAGACAGCATTTTTGGATGTTGATGGAAGACTAAAGGAAGAAAAATACAAACTGTGTTCCTCTTCAAGCAAAATACATGGCTACAAAATAAGCTGGAAGACCTACGGAATAGAGAGAGTACATGTAATGTTAACATTTTTGGCCTGCCTGAAAAAAACAAAGGCGAAGATATAATTTATTTTTTGTCTTCCTGGATTCTCAAAGTTCTTAATCTACAAGAAGGTCTTTCTTATGGCATTGAAATAATATAATTTTATTGGTAAGCCAGATTCTTCTTCATCTGCTTTTTCACCCGGATACTGAAGAGTACGGAAATATTAGTGGTCCGAAAAGAGAGGTGATAGCATCAGCAAGCAATGGAGAGTAGTAGTGCCGAAACTGAATTCATCCTTAAGTCTTGGTGAGTACCTTCATGATGTGGACCCTGTTTTTATAAAATCTCATCAAGGCAACATTGATATATAGGCTCTATTTTATATAGCACATATGATGGACAGAAGTAGGTTAAAAAATAAAAAAGACAGCTGGGCACACAAGCCCCAGGGTAAAAAAGTGCCCAATTGTGGTAGATGCACAGGTGCCAGGACTGGAAAAAATGATTGTGTAGAAGCATCAAGATGCAAAAACATTCTTACAATGGGGTTAGGCCAGGCTTAGGAGAAGATGGTCCCTCTGTTATAGAAGGAAGTAAGAGTCCACAAAATCCAGTATTTCTGACAGACCAAAAAGAGCCATAAAGATGTTACAATGGACTACTGAGGATAAGAGATAAATTATGTATTTTTTTAAACACACCTTCATTGAGTTATGACTTATGACATAGGCAGATTTACATTTATACAAAAGTAATCAAACTGTATTACCAAATAAATATTTACAAGCATTATACTTCACATATATTGCTATGTATCATACAACCTAAGCAACATTACATGCATTATTCAATTCCTGCCCCTTTTTTATTAAACAAGAAACAGCTTTATTAAACCATCACTTATTACATAAGCAATCATACATGTATTTAAATTAAAACAAACCACGTCGACACAATCCTAGTTGCAAGCATTTTACATCACAAACCATAATAAATAAATACCCACCACCAAACCCCTACACTGTTAAGATATAGAATAAATAGAGACTAGTGAATAGCAGCTGTTTAGTTACCATATCGCACTTGTTAACCTTAGACGTGACTCAGTATAGCCATCATATTACATAATAGTAATGCTGGCGGTAATTGCTCTGAGCAGCAGGATTAAATGAAAAAAAAAGAAGCTTCAATGTGTCAGGTATTATGGTTGGTGTCTGTATTAATAAGTCTTACAGCTGTAGGATATAAACTGTTCCTAAATCTGGTAGTCCTACAGCGGAAGCTGTGGCACCTCCTTCCAGACGCAAGTTGTGAGAACCAGTTGTGGGTCTGGTGGGTCGAATCAGCAAGTATTTTATATGTTCTCTTTCTTGCTGTTGTAAAGAAAAGCTCCTGAATAGAAGGGAGGTTTGTGCTCAAGATTTTCTCAGCCACCCACACCACCCTCTGTAGTTTCTTCTTCTCAGCAGCTGTGCAGTTGCTGAACCATGCTATGAAGTTGCTAGTGAGAATGCTGTCGACAGCTCCCCTGTAAAAAGTGGTAAGAGCAGACAGTGGGAGCCTGGCCTTTTTGAGCTTCTCAGGAGGTGAAGCCTCTGTTGAGCCTTCTTGACTATATGGTTGGTGTTTGCAGCCCAGGAGAGGTCATCAGAGATGTGAAGGCCCAGGAACTTGGTTGTTTTGACTTTCTCTACTACCTCCCCTTTGATAGTGAGTGGTTGTTGAACTGTTGCCTTTCTCCTGAAGTGTTGGGGAGTGGTGGTTGCTTGCATTTCTGCTTTGGAGGTCCCTATTGCTCGGGCAGATTTTTATTGAGAGCCTCTGCGAATGTAGGTGTGTGTTTTGTTTTTCTATGTGTGTGTTTTGGTGGTGTAGGTTTTGAGGGAGTATGTGGTAAGTGTGGTGTGGTGCAAGTGTTTACCTTCTCCTCTTGACTGTCTAGTCCAGTCCTGGGTGAAGAGAGCTTTGCTTCCAGTTTGGCTATATAAGTGCATCTCTCACAGGTTGTAGTGTTGGGTGGTAGGAAGAGAGGGTTGTCTGTGTACATGAGGAAATTGTTGCATTGCTCCAAGATGCCCAGATTCATATGGCAGACAGGAGAAAACACCGGGAGCTGACCCTTAGACATGCCTGGATAGGTGCTTATTTATTAAGTACTAAAAACTGTTTTCCTCTAGACAAGTGAGGAAAGTTGAGTGCTGTAGTAATTTGTAGCTTATTTAGTGCTTACAATGAGTTCTGAACAAGTGCTGAACTCAAAGAAACAGATTTGATTGCTAAAACTAAAAATCTGGCTCTTTTTGTCACTGTTTGAATAAATTCACAGGTTTATAGGTTCTTACATATATACTAGACTAATGACTACATGGGCCTTTATAAGCCTAGCCGTGCAATCCAACCCATCCGTGTCCTTGTCCATCATGGATGTTTATTAGGAAGGGGTATGACCAAAAGCTAAACATTTCTCCCGTTTAGATTCATGACTTCCACCACAATTACGACAGTTGGCAATAAAAGTAGGCTGGGGACCATGTTTTGAGTTTGCTGACTCACTCTTGTGCTTCTCTGAGAGTATGCGAACTCTGGAATTTGCTAGAAAGTTCTGGGGGTTACCAGTGAGTGCTGCAGGGGCTACAGTTGCTGCCATGTGCTAGAACCCAGTTTCTTTTAACTACGTGCTGCATACTATCAACATGAGCTTTATCACTGTGCCTTCTAGATCTGTTCTCATTTGTAAGCATATTTGTGTACTTTTCTGTGAGCTTGTATATCTGACAAATCTCAATGGCCTTATTCCAAGTTAAATCGCTATCACAAAGCAAAATCTTTCTCACACCACCATCTCTTATACAACACACAAGTCTGTCCTTTATCAATTCATCCCTTAAGTCACTAGAGCTGCACATTTTAGCTTTATTTCTCAGGTCAGTTATATACGCTGGAAAAGTTTCACCAGGCTTTTGATCCCTTGTGTAAAATAAGTGCCTTTCCATTGTAACATTTGTCTGGGGAGTACACATTTTTTAAATTTACATTTTAAGCACTCTGGGTCCTGCCTTGACTCAGCCTGTACAACAATATGATGGTTTTCCCCCTTCTCTGGTATAGATAGCAGGTGCATACACAAATGAATGCTGCCTTTCTGTAGCTTCTGACTCAGCTAAATTAAGCAGAATAAATGCCTTTGTACGGTCATCTTTATCAGAAAATACAGCCTGTATGAAAATGTGGTACATTTGCTGAAACACTGTCCAGTTCTCAGCAATATTATTCTCAAACATAAGTGCACTGGGCTTTTGAAATCTGTCTGCCAAGTCCACAAAGTATGCACAAGCACACTGAATATATGGCCCTTGTAGTTATGTATGAACAAACAGTTCTCACAGTACAGCTTGTAATAACATTCAAATGCAGAATAAACTCTTTGAATACTATACTTTGTGAAATATGCTCTGTAATGGCTTTATTCTGCAAAATATGCCCTGTAATGGCTGTACTTTGCAAAATAACTTTACTGTAACACTGCACAAACATGCTAACACTTTATACACTTCTGATAACACGGATATCTTTGCTTAATACAAAAAATACAGATTCGCAAAACATGATTGACAAACGTGGTCATTTCCCCTTATTTTATTCATTTTATTCAATTCAGACTTTATTTCAAACATTTTCCATAGTAATTTGAATATTTTTATCAATATTGTACATATCAGTTTATGTGAATATCATTTAGAATGTTCTGCATGCCTGGTTTCATATTGTGTGAAAAAGAAATAGTGCTGAGCAAGTTTTAATATCTGAAATTTGTTTCTGACCTGGTTTGTCCATTTTAGGGATGATTCACTCATTTATATTTGCTGCACGCCTCTGGGTCTTGCTTCTGGATCGCTTTCTGACACCATGTCGCTCATTTGTCTGTAATACATTTAAGAAGAAGACTTGGGATTTTGTTCAGATGCTTTAATTTATTATTTATTTTCTTTTACATTTGTTAACCGGAGAAGTCCGACTGGACACAGGTCCATTTTCAGCAGAGGCCCGGGGAGAAAAGCTCCACATAACACTAAGAATGTATACATACAAGAATACAAATAGGCATACATAAGCAAGAATTAACAATTTCTAGGTAGCTTTAATAGTGAATGACGCATGCAAGAAAAACTTGAGAGTTAAATTTTTTTCTCACTAGAAGAAGGTTGCTCGTTCTGTTCAGAACCTTACATTAATTAAACAGGTCAAATGGCTCTGTAAAGGACTTATTGGAATAGTTGGATCTTGATAGACTCCTAGCAGCAGTGCAGAGTGTGGATTAACCTGGGGAGTAGCATAAGCAAAGACAGTTATTTAAATAATGAGTTTTGAGGAGTTTTTTAAATTGGAGATAGGAGGTGGTAGAAGTTAACTGGCTTGGGAGTGAGTTCCAGATGTTGGCAATGGAGCAGGCAAAGAGAGATTTCCCAGCTTCATTTTTATGTTTGATGACATTGATGAGGTTTTGATTATTGGATCTTAAGGCCCTAGTGGTGGTATAGTGATGAATTAAGTGCTGAAGTGCTGTTTTTTTTCTGGAAGGTAGTAGAGCTTGTGAGCTATTAAGAGTTGGTTGAGTAGGAGTAGCTGAGGTAGCTCAAGCCAATTTAGTTGCTTGAGGGCAAGGCAGTGATGGGATCTGTGAGTGGCATCTGTGTCGAACTTGGCAATCTTGTTGTAACAAGATTCCATTTTGTTTAGTTCACTGTGGCGAAGGTTGGTAAAGATAGGGGAGGCATAAAGGAGAATAGATAGCAGGTGGCTTTGGTATGTTTGGTGATGAACTTTTTGTTCCTATAGAGGACACCAAGCTTTTTGTTAACTTTCTTTATTGTTTGGGCTATGTGTATGTCGAATTTCAGATTATTGTCAATTTCAACACCTAGCAGTTTAGTGTGTGTGGTTGAGTTGTTTTTCATATTGTCTTTAGATTTTATGGTAAAGTCATTGTTTAGAGGGTGTGATTTTCCAGGACTGAAGAGAATGAATTTTGTCTTTTTGGG
Source organism: Protopterus annectens (assembly GCF_019279795.1). NCBI lineage: Eukaryota > Metazoa > Chordata > Ceratodontiformes > Protopteridae > Protopterus > Protopterus annectens. The sequence goes on along the minus strand of NC_056746.1, from coordinate 1,093,917,320 downwards.
ATTAAGAATAAGTTTGATATTAACGAACCATGATTCTGCAATGGTAAAGTTGTTTTGAGTTATGGTCTGAAGCTCTTTTAGGGTGGGGGCAACACATATAATGGTGGTGTCATCTGCATATTGCACTACTGGGGCTGAGGGTAAGGCTGAGGCATTCTGATTAGTAAAAAGTTAGAACAGCAAAGGACTGAGGATAGACCCTTGAGGGACGCCTGTGGCTACTGGTAATAGGGGGGACAGTTGGACTTGCCATAGGATAGCTTGTTGACTGTCTGATAAATAATTACTGAACCATGATATGGTGGAGGAGCTTATGTTAAGGGTAGATAGAGTCTCTAGGAGTATAGTATGGTTAACCATATCATAGGCTTTGGATAAGTCAAAGAATATGGAGGATACGAAGAATCCTTTGTTTCTATGGTGATTGACGGTGTTAGTGAAAGAGAGTAGTGCTGTGGTGATGCTATGGGAAGGTCTAAAGCCTTGCTGTGATTCGGATAGTAGCTCATTTTTTAGAAGGAACTGCATGAGTTGAGAATGAACAACTCTTTCCAATATTTTAGATAGAGGAGATAGAATTACGATGGGGCGGTAGTTGGTCAGCTCAAGGGATTTACCTCCTTTGTGCAGTGGTATAATATGTGATATTTTCCATGAGTGAGGTACTTTACATTCTGATATTGACGTATTTATTAGGATGGACACTGCATAGGCTATTGCTTCAGATGTCATCTGAAGGAAGCCTGCTGGCAGATATTCAGCTGCCAGTGTGGTTGGTTTCAGTTTTTAATACATACGAACACATCTGGATGGATAGCAGCATCATTAAATATAAATGAAATAGTTAACAAAACTTACATACATGCTTACATCTCAACAGCTAACTACAAAAGGGTAGTTAGACTTGCAAGTGCTCAATATTTATACACTTGTGTAAGCCCTTGGATAGCTTCTTAAAGGTATATGCACATATATGATCTACACATGTGAAGTAACAAAATAGAGTGGCAGTTACCTTGTTATGTGTGTTCTGCTTGGCAAAAACTTTCAGATGTGACAGGTGAAATGATGCAAAGGCAAGGGAGATAAATTTATGAAAAAGTGTCATGAGATTTCATTCAGTCCAAACATGCTCTGAGGAGGTTAACTAAGGCAGCAGTGCCTGAGAGGGGAAGAAACTGCTCAACTGAAGAAACTGCGCAACTGTGCTTTTTCAGTGTGTGAAAGTATGAGGATCATTCTCTAGGAAGGAAAATACACTCTAGGGAAAGAAAATGTGTTTAAGACATAGTTTCTTTTGGTACTTACATATTATCGCAACCATATTTTCGCAGGTACGAAGAGCCCATACCTGCAGACAGACGACTGCCTGAAACACTTCAGCCAGCTTATAATGGTCCTTACTAATGTCGAAAATGTTTAAACGAGTTTCCGAAATGGCAGACCTTACAAAATGACATGACATACCACCCTAGTATCAGCTGTTGGCATCTTGATTGTAAGGGATATGTAACAGATGTTTTATTCTGTTGTATGAGTCTGCATTGAGAATCAGGGATTTTCACTTCTTTGGGCATCATGTTATGTTGTTATGTATGCCATTTGTGAAAGTAATGTAAACCTTTTGGCCCATTTCTAAGGATTATGATCAGCATTTGCAAGTGTTTCAGGCACTTGTTTTCCTGCAGGAATGTGCTTTTCGATTGTGAAAGTGAAACAACACTGTGGAGCAGGACCACCTATAACAATTCCGGGAAAGTTATTTCTCTGTTCAACGAACAGCATAATAACTGTTCAGAAAGTACAATGCCGATTTTTTCAGTTGAAAGTATCACAGAAAGGGTTACAAGGAGCTTCATTTTCCAGATCCTCTTTCAAACATCTAGGAAGATCGCAGTGCCCCTGCTGTACTGGTCACTTTAGTACAGCACATGGTTGGATGCTGTCATTCTTTGTGAAAAAAAAAAACGGGATGTATGAGAAACGGTGTCCCTCTCGCACTGGTTCGCAAAAGGCCCGCTTCCCTTTCTTCTTAGTGGTTCAGTAGCACATGAAAACTGCAACAAAGGTAATTTGGAGTTTACACAACCCGTGATACTTACACATTCAGCCCTGTCTTGAAAACATAATGAATGACACAATGGAACAAATGTGGTTACGATAATACATAAGTACCTTTCTTTCTAAATGTAAAATCCCAGAATCACAAATTATTTATTGCAAATTACAGTGTCAGTCACTATTTTTGTCATACTGAACAGGCACTCATCTGGAATATGATCACATACATGGCGTCAGTGCTGTAGCCAGATCATCTTCTGCCAAGATCCACTGCCCGATCTGGCACCTCTCAACAGTAATTTGAAGAGCAACAAGCTTATGTCATCACTGTAACTCCCCTACATTGATATGAGGAACAAAAAAGGGCTCTTCTCGGCCATCATGATCACTCCCCCTGACATTGTTTACCTGAGGTGGTTGTCCCCTTTGCCCCACTCTACAAGCTATGCTTCTGACTAGCACTTTTATAAAAAATATAAGTAGAGACATAATAACACCATTACACTGTTTTTTAGAGGGTAGATTTGTTTCATCTGAGTAGAAACTCACAGAAGTAATATCTAACCATAATAAAGTCAGAGATAAGGCTGTTTGCTGAACTACAGACTAAGTAGTCAGACTAGTGTTCGGACAAAACACTTATAAATGCTGGATTGTACAGTTATTAATAGTGTTTCCCCAGATTTTTATATTACTCAATCATTGATTAACCTTCTGGAAGTTTTTTAACCAGTTGTGCTTTGGCCAAGGATTATCAGTAACATTTCTATTTAAATCTGTCAAGATGTTTAACTGCAATCTCTGTTTGAGTCTTTCTTAGTGCTTGCCTGAACTGGATACTGAACCAGGACTAATCACATGGGTTGAAAATAGGTTGTTAAGATGCAATTGATAAGCAATAATTAAATATTCTGTCTCACAGTGGTATAAATCTGACAAGAATATGTCGACATTGTTTGATGCTAGGACCTACTCTGTTTGATATTTTTTCTGCTTTAAGTTGTGCTTAACCTTGGCTTTAGTGTACTTTTCTGGGTGAACATTGTTAAGGTACCAAATAACTTTCACACAATACTGTTCAGCAGAGTATAGCAATATCCTTTATTGCAAAGAAAGGCACATGCATGGGAGACTTGGAAATCAAGGTCCTTTCTCTTCAAACAGCAGAATCCCACATTCTTTATACTTTTTCTGATTAAAAACAGTATTATTTTATTAATCTTAGAACAACCACTCACTGGCAAGTTAAAAATTGAACACTGCATCATTAATTCTGCAAACTAAGATCTCCTGATTCTGTTTATGGCTTTCCATATTATGGTATGACTTCTGAATTCAATAGAAAAGCTTTCTTCAAAGAACAGAACTTTCTACATTTTTGCCATGCTAGCATTAGCAGGAAGTAAATAATCAGATACATACTGAAAAAGACTAAGGAATCCATGTTGTGATGAAAGCATATTTAAAATGAAATGCACACTCTGACATTTCCTTCTCTTTACGCCTTTCCCTTCTCAATATAGAAACAGTGCTGTAGCTATAAGATAGTAAATGGAGGCAGCTGTCCTAGTCTTGAACTGTTAGGTGGCATGATTGGCACTGCGGAAGATGTCTATTGGTCCCTACAAGTCAGTATGATGTTGGATGACCATGCATGAGTGCAGAGTTTTAGTAATTTAAGTAGCCATTATATTAAAAAAAAAATGGGTGTTTAAATTATTTGTTTTGAGTGTGTGTGTGCATGTATGTTAGTAACTGCAGCATGCTACAGTCCAGGGTACATTGGAGTAAGTTTTATTTATTTATTTATTTTTTGTTAGTTCTCAGCACTTTTTCATTTTTGATCATCAACTCTGGAATACATTTTTTCACTTTGATTGTCATGAGTGCTGACTGGGGGTTTACTCAGGATACCAACTTGAGCTAGTTATATCTCTGCATACAAATCGTACTTAGGAAAGCTACCATAACACCGTGTTAACATGTGATAACTCAACTTTTGTTATGTAGTGTAAGGGGGCTAACTCCCCCTTAACCCCCTGTCTACTTTGTATAACACTACAAAAATGTTGTTGGGCAAGTAATGGAATGCAGAGCATATGTCTACACTTATACTGCTAAGAACAGTGAAGATCTGGAAGGATTTCAGAGAATTCTACCAGAAAATGTATCTGTATAAGAAATAAACTTGCACTGACAGGCAAGTAATAGTAAGCCTCAGTGGCTGATATGTTGCTAAGATGACAATTATATTTGGTGTCAAGAGTTGTAAAGGATTCTGTACTAATGTAATTGTTATCCGTGACTGTGCAATGCATATAAAGGGATTGTATTGTTAACTACTTGCCTGTATAGGTAGAGTAACAACCTACTATATTAAGATTAGAAATGAAAGCTGTCTGTGGGGGTTTCAAACATTTCATTTTTGTGCATATGAGAAACAAAATAAATATAAGGCTGTTGAATGAGGTAGCCAGAAAAATTCTCTTTGTAGGCACAACCTTATGTTGTTACCTCTCAGCTCATCTCCATTGTAGAAATGTACTCATGTCTGCAAATTTTGCCCATCAGCACATAATAAATAATGCATTTTCAGCTGTTGCCACCCTCAGCCTTAAATATGTGTATGTAGATGAATAATTTTCTATAAGCAATTTGTGTAGGGATCCATGATGTAGGCCTTAGCTTAGTCTGATATAAAAAATGTTTTGACCTCTAGCAGTCGAAATGGTTTTGCAAGATTCTCATAAAAAGTGCACTCATTTGAGCATACAGATTATGTCTGATTGTACCCCTGGACTATAGATATTATTTTGTCGCTGTTTAGTAGCTGAGTAAGTTTGTAAACCAGTTTATTCAGCCATGAAATATGAATTGAAATAACTGTAGTTAGTATTTATTGGCAGCCTTAATTGACATAATGACAGATTAATTCTGATAACATTCCAGTAAATGTAAAAGAAAACATTAGTATGAAAGTAGCACATGTTGCAAACATATTTATATAATGAACATACATACACATCAGCAAGTACATTAACAGAAAAAGGCAATCCACGAGAGGAAGGAATTCTGCCCTTTTGTAACTGTTAATCTTAAGGGGTGTTAAAAAGCTTGCTTATAATTATTAATTTCCTCTTTATGACAGATCTGGCTGTCACATGCTAAGGTAACCATTACTCTAGCCAGTACCATAGGTACCACAAGTCTTGTCCGTGCCATACGACATATGAGATGTGACATGCATAATCATTTTTAAGGAGTAGCGTTTTACCTGGGACAAGGAAGATGCTTGCCATGCACTCAAGTGGAAGGGTTAAACTACAAGAATTGTAATATGGTTTTTGTACACGATTTACACATTGACATGATAACCCATGAAAGGACATGTGTGTGTTTGTGTGTGTGTGCTCACTAGGTAGGTAGCAACATGACGGATTAATATACAAACCTGAAATCACTGGCTTCACCCGTTTCCATTACTGGTTTACTTCATATATAAATTTGTTAGTGTCAACAACTGTGTCTTAGCAAGGAATTAACTGTTTCATTGTTCACATCTGCAACATCAAGGCTTTTGTGGTGGTGAACAGAGGAATAACATAAAGCATGAAGTGCAAGGAAATTATTTAACTGCTTGCTTTGTCTTGGCTTAGTGATGATACTTTTTTTTCTGTCCTTAGCCTGACGATCAAGCAACCTTCTACAAGTCCCATCTTGGCAGGCCCCTATTTTCCCCACATCAGGAGGGCTTCCCAATTGGGAAAGCTTCTGCACTGAAAGGCCCTTATCCCCTTTTACATGTTTTTAAGTTTTGGTACACTCTGGGCAAGTAGGTGAAATGGGCCAGCAGAGAAGTCATTATGCTTCTGTGAAGGGATTTTCTCTTAGCCTAGAGCCTTGCCACTTTTACTGACATCAGTCTGTGGCATGAGTAGGCAATGGCTGGGTCATGTCAAGTGTGTCCTCACTCCTGGCCATTGGGTCGTCGCTCTGTTCTAGTTTAGCCACCCTGACCCCCACCTAACATCTATTCCTTTCAGTGCTGGCCTCCACCTGGGCTCATTGGACGATGCCCACTGTAAACCCTCCCCTCTAAGATAGGCATGTGCATCTTCTCTGTCACTCTGTCAAGTTGCTAAGCTGATAATTCAGCTTGGGACTCTGGGATGTAGTCAGGCTTTATCCCTCTATGCCAGCATGGCAACTCTAGTGCTAATACTTGCTTTTGTTTTTCACTGTGTTACAGTCTCTGCTTATCTTGCATTATCTTTTCTTCATTTTGCTGTTGTATTCAGTATCTATAAAAAACAAGTTCCAAGGTAAATAATAATTAAGTAGGTTAATGATGACCAGTTAAACTGCCTTTCCACAGGAACATGCCATTTGTTTTTATCCATAAAGTCTGGGGCCAGTAAACAGCATATATAGTGACATTGCACTAATATACCTTGCTTTATTTGAAGTGTGCCTTCAGTGTTTGTGTTTTAAGTGGAAATTCTATTGCAAAGGTGTGGGAGGAGATTCTTATTTGGGGGCTGATCGAATGCTATGTCGTGGTATTCAGTGTTGGTGGTTTCTGTGAGTAATCAGAAGTGACATTACTTACTGATGGAGTGAGGGCATGTTTCTCTTTCTCAGTGTGTTTGCTGTTTCTCCATTTTTGTGTGACAGTAAAATTACTGACGAAGCTCTGCTCATGAGGGAGGGGTGCCTGGAAAATATGGTTGTTTACTTATTTAGATGTTTTACTTGTGCAATATCTGTTTTGTCACTGAAGTTTGAGTTCTGATTTGCTTTTTCCTGTGCCTTTTTTCCCTGTTGCATGCAGACCATTATGACAAGACTGGCCCATTCCTTCCTGTTTGAGTAAGAATTAATCATACTATGTGTCTGTTAATCAGATGCTAATCAGGGTTATTGCAGGCTCTATTCACCAGTTTACTACTGTAGCCCAATATCCTTGGAATGCCAGAGTACCACACCAATGACTTATGCAAGTTTTTATACATATGTTTAAATGTAGCGACTTTGTTGATGTATATCTTGTGTGTGTGTGGGGGGGTGCTAAGCCCATCTGCCATTTGCTAGACTATCACCTCCATTGCTTCACATTAATCACATTCATTGTGCCGCCTATGCTGTTGCCCTATCTCCCTCCTTCCAAGATGTTTGTGCTGGCATTGGACACTCACTTCCATCCTTTCCAATTAGGACCTGGATTGTTACCTAGTCATGGATCATGTGGGTTGCAGCCTGAACTTCATCCCTGTGCACCCTGAAGCTGGCTACTTGTCCTCACTCATTTAACGATAATCCTGCCCATACTACATGGAATGTTTTTATTCTTTAGCTTGTTGTTTGTGTTTCACATTCAGAGGGCCAGAAAGCAACTTCTCTATGTAGTATTAATCCTCCAATGGAGCTTTCACCTTGGAAATTTTTGTCATGAAGTGAAGCCATGAAGACATTTAAGTCAATGGATAATAAAAGCCCCTGATCCTCATGGTGAATAATCCCTGCAGCCTCAGAAATGATGACTGTTATTTATATTAGTATGAAGTTGTTTGCTTTAATTTCTTACAGTTCTATATAGCTTTAATGTCAACATTTGCAGTTTGTACTGATTTGAGGGATAGATTTTCAGTACTACACCTCTAGCAGAAAAAATAGTTTTCATTGGAAATATAATATTTGTCTTTTAATTCAGATCTGAGTAACACGATTGTGGCTGCTTTTGTCATTCTAAATGGTATCTTACCATTATTTCCTCCTTCATCACATGAATACTGATTTAACACATATAAATAAATTAGTTGTACTAAAACAAGGCTGAGTCTGTGGTTGTGTGTAAGCTCTTTGTAGGGCCTCTTGGTTTAATACATCAAATTCTCAGGTAGAAACTACATTTGTGGAGTTAAAGGATAATTAATCCCCTATGTGGACATTAATGAGTTGTATTTACAGTAAAATTATTTACCGCACCACTGCTTTATGATTCCTTTGTTGCAATTAGAATAAACCTGTGAGTCATTCTGCCTTTTAATTATCAATTCAGTGTTTGCCTGTAGAGGTATCAAGAAAAAAGTACAGTATGTATGTTACAATAATGCAAAGAAATGCAAACATATTTTTGTCAGTACTTGTTATAACATTACTTGACTTAGTAAGAACTACAATTTTAAGACATCTGTTTTTTTTTTTTTATTATTATTTGATTGCCCTTGGCATAAAGAAGTAAGACATTTAGATACTCTCTGGTGGTCTTTTGTAGTGTAAAATTGTGGTATATTTCTTAATGCATATTAGATTGATGGGAATTTTTAATATTTGAGCGTAGTGAAGATAAGTCACAATAAACCAAGAGCATGCTCACTTTTTTACCTCATTTTGTAGAACCAATGCATATCTACTTGTTTTAGTAATTAAACCCAAAGGATATGCACATCATAGGAGCATATGCAATAAGACCCTTTCTCTTTAATCTTAGGGGAATGTAGTCATAAACTTGTGTAATACTCAATATGTTTTTGGGTATAGGAAACAGTTTACATAGTCTGAGCTACTGTAAGCTCCATTACTATGGTTACTAAATAGCCCTTGCGTATGATCTAGACTGCAAAAGTAGATTTGATTATTTTTAATTATATGCTTGCATTCACTGTTTTGTATGATATAGTATTTTATAATTTTTTTTCTTTGACTAGGATTTGTTACTTGGCAACTGATTTTTCTAGAACTTGCTGCCTGCATGCTTGTACACAAGAGCTATGTGTGCAGCCTACCCCATTATTGCTTTGGACGAACACAAGATGCACATTCTTGTATAGCATTATGTTATAGGATAATGTGTGCATGAATGACTGCAGTTATATTCTCTTATACCATTTGAATACCCTTATTGATTGTGTTCACTGTACAGATACTTAAAAAAATATGATTAACTGGTTGAAGGCAATGTTTCTTCTGTCATAATATAGATTGAAGTTTGTTTAAAGATTCATTATAATTGCACTTTATATTGCTGTCTCAGCGTTCATTTTTTCTTTTCTGTAGTTTATGTAGTCACAAGAATTACCTTCTATTTTTCAGAATAGTATAGCTGTAGTTATTTCATCAAGTTATATTTAATAATAATAATAATAATAATAATAATAATAATAATAATAATAAAAGATATATGTTTACCATCTATGAGCCATTTTGTTTACTGGTCATTTTACAAATGACTACCTTGCATTTTTAAATATGCCTGTACTGCATATTTTCCTAATCTCTAATTGTAGCTCATGCAGATGATATCTGAAAACCGTAGCAATCATTGTAATATCGTACCTGCTGTTAAAAATTGATAACTGGTCAGTTATTCAAGCAGTTAAATACAGACTAGCCATAAAGGAAGACTGTTATCTCTGTTCTCTGTACAAAGCAAAATGTATTGTTTGAGAATAAAATGCACAGTGTGCAGTTTAAGTCTTTATAGCAAGAATGAGGAGAAAGTGCCGAGAAACCGTAGAAGTTAATTTTGACTGAAGAAGAGATCCCTTATAAATGACTGATAGTAGCAAACAACTTATAATGCGTCACTGATCATAGACTTATTTGATCCATAAATAATTTTATCCATGTGTGTTTTGTGTGTGTGTGTGTGTGTGTGTGTGTGTGTGTGTGTGTGTGTGTGTGTGTGTGTATATATATATATATATATATATATATATATATATATATATATATATATCAGAATCTCAGCTCTCTTTATATATACGTGTGTGTGTGTGTATTTGTATGGGTTTTGTTGGTTTGGTCAACACCTGTTAAATCGACTGTACTTGCTCCATTGTAAAGCTAGTCAACAAGTGTGCAAGATCAACAATCCCTGAGTAGGGGAATATTCCCTTCCCCCGGGGGATTGCGCAGTCTTGGAGTTAGTATATATAACTAGCCAAGGGAAGGGGCCATTGGGCTTTCCCCTTGCAACAAACAATGTTTTAAAGTTGCATGCGCCACGGTTGTTCCTTGGTGCATGAGTAGTAGGATGTCAAAGTCTAGGTTTTTGACATACAGTGATTTACCTTCAGGATGTCAACATACATGTTAGTCAACCATCTGAAGGTAAATCATTTACACACACACACAAAATCACAGACACATACAGTATGATAAAATGTATGTGTGTGTTATTATGTGTTATATATGTGTGTGTGTGTGTGAGTATGTGCGTGTATGTGTGTGTGTGTGTGTGTGTGTGTGTGTGTGTGTGTGTGTGTGTGTGTGTGTGTGTGTGTGTGTGTGTGTGTGTGTGTGCTTGTGTGTATATATATATATTTATATATATATATATATATATATATATATATATATATATATATGGGTCAATATCACATCGTCGAACTCACAGGAGTTCGAACGATGTAATATCAAACCATTAAGTTCGAAACCCAAAAAGTAGGAAAACACAGAACAGCCGATTTTTTTCCAAAGGAAAAAAATCGCTGTTACGGTACAAAACAAAAAAAATGTACACTTTAAATTTTAACTAATGTGGGGGGCGATGCCCCCCCCCACACTTAAATATACCAACTCCAAGATCACACCACAGTGGAGGAAATAGCAAAGCTGTGAAAACGGCCCACCAATTTTTTTACTTGGGAAAAAAATTGGTGCTCTGTGGCTTCACTATTTTCGTATTACGAACATATGGGTTCGATATTACAACGTTCGGACTCCTGTAAGTTTGACATCGTAATATCGACCATAGATATCTATATATATATATATATATATATATATATATATATATATATATGTGTGTGTGTGTGTGTGTGTGTATATATATGGGTATATGGCAATTGGTCAAATCACTTAAATATCATCAGCTTAAATACTGGCCAAAATGTTTAATGTTAGAATATCGACAGTTAGAAATTTTTAAACTCAAAATGTCAACAAAACCTAACCAATCCCAAACCATTGTTTTACAGGGGGGCACCCCCTCATGTGGCAGGGGGTTGCACTCCCCCCTCCCCTACTAGTTATATATATTATATCTATGAAGTCACACCACAGTGGGGAGAGAGCATATATTCTTCCCAGGTATAACCTCAATGCTGACAAAATATTGTGTTTAGATATTTTTAACTGTCGATCTTTTGAACATTAGATATTCTTTTGTCAATATTTAGGCTGTCTATATTTAGGTGATTCGATCAATTGTCATGCACCCATATAGCTCTTTCTGTCTGTATGTATGTATATATATATATATATATATATATATATATATATATATATATATATATATATATATATATATATATATATATATATATCAATGTATATATATATATATATATATATATATATATATATATATATATATACGCAGAGCAAGTCAATAATATTTGGCCTAAAAATGTTATATCAAAAGAAGATGTTGTTGACACATGTAGTGATTTAGATTATGGGGGTTGTTAGTGATCATCTGAGACTGACAAGCACTGGTTTGGAGATTTGCTCCATGTTGTATGACAATGAAGTTATACATACACACACGGGTCTACTTTGAAACTTAGAACTGACACATGATCGAATTTCATTAGATTGAGACCAAAAAACAAGAAAGTTCAAAGCACTAAAACTGCTAAACTCCGAACCTCAAAATATCCGAAAACAAATTGCCGAACCATGACATACCAAAACCTCAAAACAAAAAAGTTTTTACGATTTTGCAGGGGAGGCTATGCCCCCTCTGCACCCCCTGCTAATTAAATATACCAACTCTGAGATCACACTACATTGAGGAAAATGTAAATTCCACCCATGGCACCCACTAAAACATACCCATTTAAATGTACTCTTACATACCAACAATTTAGTCTTCACACCTGTGCAAATTACAAGCTTATCTTCTTCTTCTTCTTTCAGCTTTTCCCGGTTAGGGGTCGCCACAGCGGATCACCTTGTCCGCACATTGAATGGCAGTGGAGTTTTACGGTGTCGAGTTGCCAGCCCGGCGCCCAACCTTCCACAGAAGGCACACTCACACGCACACCTAGGGCCAATTTAGAGTGTCCAATCCACCTGCAGCATGTCTTTGGGATGTGGGAGGAAACCGGAGCACCCGGAGGAAACCCACGCGACCACAGGGAGGACATGCAGACTCCGCACAGAAGGCACCCCAGCCGAGGATCGAACCGGAGAACCTCTTGCTGTGAGGCGGCAATGCTAACCACTGCACCACCGTGGCCGCCCGCAAATTACAAGCTTATGATGTACAATAAACACTTTATAAACTACAATACACTAATTCCACAATTATACATTCTAAAACTCTGCTGATTATGTTCAGTAATTCATCTTTACTTTACCTACATGTACTTTTAAATACTTTTAAAAATCGCAAATAAAGAAAAAAATTCTTTAATAAACAACAGTAATATTAACTAAATAGACTGTAGCAGTAACACAACCTCATACAAGAACTTTCTTACTTTTTTTGCATAACGTTTTTCATTCAGTGATTAGGGATTTCCAGCACCGTTAAATGTAACTTATGCTATTTTCCCTAAATAGAAAGTACACAAATTTAAAGGGATATTACACTGTTTAAAAACTTGCACATTAGAAGTTATCACGGTATTGGTAATGTTAAATTTGATCATGTAAACGTTCAGTGTTTTGTAACTTCGAATTGCTGGTCTCGATCATGTGCAGTTTGATCATATGGCAATTCGAAATTACAAAGTAGACCCACACTCACACACACATATATATACCTCTCCATCCACAACCCCTTTTTCCCATTTTTGTACAAGGGGTCGGTGTGTCACTTCAACCAAGACAATCATTTATAGCTAAAGTTTATATATATATCTATATCTATATATATATATATATATATATATATATATATATATATATATATCTATACGTATATATGTGTATATATATATATATATATATATATATATATATATATATATATATATATATATATATATATATATATATATATATATATATATATATATATATATATATATATATATATATATATATATATAGATAGATATATAGATATATATATATATATAAAAGGGAGAGTCCCATATGTAGGGTGCAGGAATGGAAAATTGTTTTAAGTAGAAGAAAAAAGAATTGATATATTATAGGAATGTATAGCCTTATATTGTTGGCTCTTTACAGGAATTTCTCCTTTCTTCACTGTAGTGTAGTTCATTGAATTGTGGAATCATAGGAGGTTACTAGGCTATTGGCCCTACAGCCTTTTTAAGCCTAGCCATTCATGACCCAGTTTGCCCAGTTATCAATGCCCAAGGACTAAAACAGCTTTGGTACATGTATGTGCCTTAGGGTATCTACAAGCTGGCCTTGTCCATAAGGGACACAGGCAACAAGCCCGGTGTGAATTTGCGATTTTCAATCCTTTGGCCCAAGTTGTATTTGAATAGGTTAAGGGAAGAGCTCTGCTTCACATGAATGAGGAGTCTGTTCCAGAGAAGGAGTAATCTCTGAGACACATACCTGTCTCTTCACCATGTTTGTTTTGTGAATGTGTAGTAGATCCAGCAGGGCTGGATCAGATAGTGCCCTGTAGGTTAGGTATGACTTGCTCTTCAGTAGTCTGTAGGAGATCAATCACAGAGACAGGGCCTTGAGCAGTCTGCATAGGACATGTTATTTACACTTGTATTCTTTTAGTGTGTAACTTCTGTGGCATCAGTTGCATATGTCTGGTCAGGTACATGTTGAAGGGTGGTGCATTGCACATAATTACTGGTCTAATGAAGGCTGAGTTTATTGGGTCTATGATCTACTTAGATCAGAATGCCATGCCCATACTTATAAGCTGTGGTACGTAGAAGGATTTTCTCACCATTGTGGACACATGATGATCAAAATTCAGGTTTCCGTCTACCTGAGTTCCCAAGTCCCTTTCCACTGAGTATGCTGTTAGGGGAGTGTTATCGGTGTTTAATTTGCAGGGAGTTCTTCTTCCCAAAGGGTATACTTATGCATTTTTTGCATTGACTTTTAGGTCATGGCTCTGGTACAAATTATTTGTCTGTGTCAGACCCTCCTGGAGGATATCTACGGTTCACCTTTATAATCTCGAAATACTGAAATCTCGAATTTCAGTAGCCCGAGACCATAAAGGCAAATTTTTAGAATAGCGAAAATGAATAATTGTGAATTTGAATATCTCAAATTTGCGTTTATGGCTTTACGCTTCTTTACATGCGGTGTTTTGTGTGGATGGTGTACAGTGTCATGTGTGGATTTAGGTGGGATTTAAGGTAAGTGAGTGAGTGTTTTGTAAGGGTTTTGGGTGGGAGTTTGAATGTATGTGAGTGTGTTTGTAAGTTGTACGTATGGGTTAGGGTAGGCAGGTGAATGTATGAGTGTGTAATTGTTGGATGTGTTGGTGTTTGTATATGTGTGATGTGATGTGTGTGTGTGTGTGTGTGTGTGTGTGTGTGTGTGTGTGTGTGTGTGTGTGTGTGTGTGAGTGTGTGAGTGTGTGTGTGTGTGTGTGTGTGTGTGTGTGTGTGTGTGTGTGTGTGTGTGTGTGTGTGTGCATGCGTGCGAAGGACTGTAGAATGGTCTGGGTGTGAGTTTGCTGTCTTTTCCTGTTTGTGCGATCTCGTATTTAGTATATATAAGTAGGGGGTGTGGGGGGTGCAGAGGGACTTGCCCCACTGCTTATATGTAGTGTAGGTGTGTTGGTTTGTGTTGTTGTGTTTGTGAATGTTTTGTTGTTATTTGTTGTAGAGTGTGTAGGGTAGTGTACGTGTTGTGTGGTGTTTGGTGTGTTCATGTTCCCGATTTTGTATTTCACGGTTTTGGGGTTTCATGTATTTTGAACATTTGCCTTTATGGTCTCAAGATACTGAAATTCAAGATTTCAGTATTTCGAGATTATAAAGAGGAACCGATATCTACACCTTTGGGTGAGTCAATGACTGCACCCAGAGTGCAGTCATCAGCATATTTGGTCAAACAAAGGCTCTCGCCATTTACTGTGGCTTCAGAGAAGTATATTCTGAATAAGAGAGGTCCCAGAACCAAGCCTGCTAAGGTTATAATAGCCATACAGCTTCCAAAGCATCTTCCAGGTGCCCAAATCATTAGTCAGCTCAAGCTGAGCTGGCTAAAACTCAGTTTTGAATGCCAAGCTCTTTAGAGCTGTACTGCCACCAAAGAAAATGTTCTTCTGTGGGCTTTCGAGGATTGACAGTTGGTTACCACTGTTCCACTGCTGGACAGATAAGTTCCATTTGGGGGAAAAAAAATTAAGCTAAGCTTGGAAAAGTGTTTTTAATGACTGTCATGTGACTTGAGTTCGCTCTTAAATGGGAGTGTTATTTTTTTTTTTACTTATTGGTTAAAAAATTGTTAAAAGTAATTCTAAAGCTAGTTTCCCTGCGACAAAAGTTGTGCTATTTTACTTTTGAGGACTGAGTTAAGTGTTTAAAGTGTGTTTTATTGTCTTTCAATTGGGAAAGATTACTTTTTTGCAACTTAATCCTGTTTAACCAACTATTGCTGCCAGGATTCCCCAGGAATCAGCACTTTCTCAGTTTAGCCAAGGGACAACCTACCAGTTCCTTGGTCCTTCCTTCTTCCAGTTACAAAAAAGAAGAAAATTATCAAACAGCCTTTGCCACCACATTAGGCTGCCAAAGTGACTCAGCTTCAGGTGGGTGACTCTGCTGTGACCAAAACTTGTTCCTCGAATGACTCATTATCATTGAATCCTGCTGGTGTAGTCCCTACAGCCACCATGGGCCAGAGGTTAGACGTGTCCTCTGCAGCTGTTGAAGTGCCATTGCTGGGCAAGGGAGAGCCACTGTTATCAGTCCTGGGAGAAAGGGCAAAGGATGCCATTCTGCATTGCCAGAAAGTTGCGCCCATCTGTAGGAAGATTTTTGCTGGCAAAATAAGCTAGCTTCTGCTGACATTCCTGTAAAAAAAAAAAGAACAGAAACTTGAGTGCAGAGCCAAAATGGCTAACTGAGAACAGTACCTTTTTATAGTTTTGCTAACTGAGAATAGTACCTTTTTCAGAGTTTTACAGTATCTTCTATAATATGCTAGAAAAAATGTTTTCATCTTAAAATGATAGTTTCTGTTCATCTGATATTCCAAATTTTGGAAAGATTTCTTAACATTTTCCAGTCATACCTTTCTGGATAAGTTTTTTTTTTCTTTCCAAATATTTTATTGATTTTCAAAAAGACAAAATATAATTTCTTGTAGAATACAAATGAAACAAAGACAAACTATATACAATATGTACATAAGAAGAAGATGTTTTGAGTGCTTCCAAATACTCACATTCAGACCTGTCTGTAAAAAAGGAATTCCAGCTATTCGTGCCATCAATACAGGAGCTCTTTTTGAAGTTTGATGGTCTTCAGGAAAACCTAGACAATTTAATAGAAAATGACATAAAACAAAGCAATGCATTAAAGGACATGATTCAAAAACAATAAACAAAAATATCTGACATAGAGACAGCATTTTTGGATGTTGATGGAAGACTAAAGGAAGAAGAATACAAACTGTGTTCCTCTTCAAGCAAAATACATGGCTACAAAATAAGCTGGAAGACCTGCAGAATAGAGAGATTACATGTAATGTTAAAAATTTTGGCCTGCCTGAAAAAAACGAAGGCAAAGATATAATTTATTTTTTGTCTTCCTGGATTCTCAAAGTTCTTAATCTATAAGAAGGTCTTTCTTATGGCATTGAAATAACATAATTTTATTGGTAAGCCAGCTTCTTCTTCATCTGCTTTTTCACCCGGATACTGAAGGGTACGGAAATATTAGTGGTCCGAAAAGAGAGGTGATAGCATCAGCAAGCAATGGAGAGTAGTAGTGCCGAAACTGAATTCATCCTTAAGTCTTGGTGAGTACCTTCAAGATGTGGACCGTTTTTATAAAATCTCATCAAGGCATCATTGATATATAGGCTCTATTTTATATAGCATATATGATGGACAGAAGTAGGTTAAAAAATAAAAAAGACAGCTGGGCACACAAGCCCCAGGGTAAAAAAGTGCCCAATTGTGGTAGATGCACAGGTGCCAGGACTGGAAAAAATGATTGTGTAGAAGCATCAAGATGCAGAAACATTCCTACAATGGGATTAGGCCAGGCCTAGGAGAAGATGGTCCCTCTGTTATAGAAGGAAGTAAGAGTCCACAAAATCTACTAATACTGACAGACCAAAAAAGAGCCATAAAGATGTTACAATGGACTACTGAGGATAAGAGATAAATTATGTATTTTTTTAAACACACCTTCATTGACTTATGACGTATGACATGGGCAGATTTACATTTATACAAAAGTAATCAAACTGTATTACCAAATAAATATTTACAAGCATTATACTTCACATATATTGCTATGTATCATACAACCTAAGCAACATTACATGTATTATTCAATTCCTGCCCCTTTTTTATTAAACAAAAAACAGCTTTATTAAACCATCACTTATTACATAAGCAATCATACATTTATTTAAATTAAAACAAACCACGTCGACACAATCCAAGTTGCAAGCATTTTACATCACAAACCATACTGACACACTCCTAGTTGCAAACATTATACATCACCTACAATCTACCCAATCATTTTCAGTCAAACATTGGATAGTTCATTTAAGTCCTGCCTTCTTTTAAACCACATTCCTTCCTGTAAGTGTTGTTCCCACAATTCCCATTTCTTTATGTAGTTTGCTCCTACCCCTTTCTAAAGATGTCAATTCCATTTGTTTTATCTCTTTTACTATATTCTCTACTTCTAATATAGTTGGTTTATAGGTTCATAGGTTCGTAGATAGGTACTAGGCTATTGGCCCTAGGGCCTATATAAGCCTAGCCAAAAAGGTACCCTGGCTTTAGCCACCCAAGAAAATAACTTTCCTGTGGCCCTGTCGAGCAGAGCCACAGAAGTGATCCCCGGGGTGAATTTCCTATCTCCCATCCAATCATCAAGATTTTTCTTGAAGAGTGCTAATGAGGAGCTTTGTTTGATATAGATAGGTAGTTGAGTATGGGAAGTCTCTGGGACAGGAATCTATCCCTCCAGCATGTTCTGTTTATTGTTGTTACAAAGTTTAGGTCCCTAGAGTGTGTAGCTCGGAGGGATTGGGATTTCTTTAAGTGGAGCATGTCCAACAGCTCTGGGTTGACATAGCTTTGTATGTTAGGCAGAGATCGCCTCTGAGTAGGTGATATGCGATGGAGTAAAGCTGGAGTTTTTTGAGACGGTCTGCATATGGGCATCTGTTTGAGGCCGGTAATCCTCTTTGTGAGGTATTTCTGTAGCCTTTCCAGTTGTTGTAGATGTCTTGTGAGGTACATACCAAAAGGGGCACTGTATTCTATAACGGGTCTAATGAGTGATGAGTAGAGGGTAACAAAAAGTTTACCAGAACAAGTTTCTCAATAAAATGCTCTATATCAGCTACTTTCAAAATAACCTTAGGGAAAACTGTATGTATTAAACTTCCCATTATAGTACAACAGTAGTTAACGTTACTATTCATAAGCAGGGAACTGCAATTATTAATGTCAGGTATGCCTCAGTGACCAACTGGCATTGATAACAATACCAAACTTGGTCTCAACACTTTACACAAGATATAGCCTACTGGTCCCCATCTTTTTAAATTATGCCTCAAACTTTAAATTATGCCTCAAATATTAGAAAGAGGCACGTTTTAGAAACACACAGACGTACACTACTTACAACTTGTTACCACTGGTGTGTGGTTTAAACACGCAAAAATAGGTCGTTTTGGTAAGACCTATGTCATATTTTTATTATTTTTTACTTTCTTATTTTATTTTATCATTTACACCTCCCTACAACCATAAATGTTTGTCAGTTTAGGGCATTTGTAACAGAGATAACCATCTTTGGAATTCTAAGCATTTTATTGAGAAACTTGTTCTGGTAAACTAACTTATTATTTTTAGTTAATTGATGTTTGCAACACACCAATTATTCAATCAAGACTTAAGAAGGGTGTGTTCAGTTTTTAACAGTGTGTATAAATTGCTCAGTGTACTATGGTACAGTTGATTGACTTTTTTACCTTCTGAAGAAGTTGGGTTTGTCCCAACGAAAAGTGTATTGTAATTACCGCACTTCAAGTATTAAAGAGCGTTTCGTAAGGAGCCCTGCTTTTACCCGTTTTTCTTACTTTAACAACCTGACTCCATAAGCTGTCTGCTCTATATATGCTACATTATATATGACAGTCTCTAGAGCATACAAAAAATACATATTATTTTTGCAACATGCTATATTTGCACTAACCATACATTCTAAACTAACTCAATTGGCAACTGACAAGTTATTTATTTGAAATATCAGTCTAAATATTAATTGTGCCCTTGAAATATTGTTGCTGTTTTGACAAAACAAAACCTGAATTGAAAAAGGAATGCTTGGAAGAAGTGAAGTACTGTACAGATTTCAAAGACAGCTATTGACACTACAGTATAAGAAATGTGTACATGCAAGGAAAAATTGAAATGCTTTACACTTTTAGTTAAAATAGCTTATTGCTAACATTTTGCTTTATCAGAAAATTTAAAGAGCTAGGAAATTATTTCTAATTTGTCTTTATAATGTTTACTAATGTGATTTTTGTCACTGACTTGTTTAATGGATTGCGAGTCATGTACAAGACAGACTACTGAATGTTATTTCTGTTTACCTATGTTTGCTGAATTTCTTTTATTAGTACTGATTTAAAACGAGGGAAAGAAAGGGAAAGGAAATCTCTGTTTTTGGTCAAGGGAGGAGAGGCTTAAGAGAATTCTAACTGTCCCGAGAACTCTCTAAGATGCTCTAAACACTATTTGATTAATACTTACCTAAGGTAAGTCTTGATTACCATATGGGTACCTACACATTCATTCTAGACCTGATGTGATTACCCATTCTGGAAGCAGGAGGTGCCCTATGCAGGGTGGGAGTTGTCAGGGTGATCATAGTTCATTCTTAGACTCTGCTTTGTAAATCTATAAATATGTAAAAGCACTGCACACTAGAATGTAGGGCGCCTCTACTCAGAGTCAGGATACCACTGATAAGCCATGTCTTTTCATAAGTGTAAGCTGAAGTTGGTGAGCTGAAGAGTAGGAAAGTAAAGGAAGACAGTACACCTACAGTAAATTCATATTTCGTTGGTAATCACTCATTGTCTCCTACAGAGTCCTTTTAGTCAAATTATTTTAGTAATAATCTATTTGCTGTTGGCTTACTTAGTCTCTGCTCCTCTGTTGCATTTAATTTATCCAAAATGACATATCTGGCATGTTTGGGATCTCTTAAGGGTAACTAAATATTGGATAGTTTCTAAGTCAACATAATTGTTTACACTGCTAACATTCCATCCTGATATATAAAATACTATAGAATAATAATAGAATAATATAGAATTTCATATATCTTTTAAGACAATTCTCCATATAATAATTTAACATATGGAGCTCAGTTGATATTGTTGGTTAAAGGTATGAGTGATAATCCAATAGATCTATCTTTATCTATTGGATTAGGAATGACTTTCATTCCATGTTTAATGGGAAATTCTTATTTACTTGTATTTGATACTTTAGAATTAATGTTTTGTAGAAGTACTTTTTTAAAGCCTGACCAGAATTTTACCCTACTTGTATTTAAAGAAGAAAGAGCATTAAATTACACTCCAAAGTTTACACACATAAAAATAACATTCAGTGTTATCAGAGAATATGGTATAACTACTATAAACATAATAAAAAAAGAAGCAAAATGGATTTAACATTCTTATCATTAAATACTAATGGCTTAAATAATGCAAATAAAAGATCAAACTTACTAAAATATTTAAATCTAAATAAGGCACAAGTAGTATTTCTCCAAGAAATGCATTTTTAAGACTAATGATAGCTTTATTTGGAACCCTAAGGACTATACAGTCTTAGCTCAATCCTCCTATAGAACAAAGATAAAAGGAGTATCAGTTCTCTGGAAGAAAAACATAATCACTCCAAAAGTTATTTATAAATATGAAGACAAAGAAGGTCTACTAGCATTTGTTATAATTAAATTTAATAACAGAATATGGACCTTAGCTAATCTATATTGGTTCCCTGGAATTGGAGCAGGAACGGTTAAAAACACCTAGATTTTATTTCCAACAATTATAAAGAAAATCTTATACTGGGAGGAGACTTTAATTGTACCTTAAAAGCTTCTGAAACCACCAAGAAGTCTTTTCGCATAGCAACTATTTCAAAATCCTTAAAAAGATGGATTGATTTATTTCATTTAATAGACACTTTTAAAGTAAAAGATGATAAATCCTTATTATTTTCCCGTAAAGACCATAGATTTGGAACACAAGCCAGACTAGACAAATTATTTGTAGGTCAAGATTTACAAACAAAAATCCTCAACTTCTCAATAATTTCATGCCCCTTCTCAGACCATGACTCTCTGATAATGAAGCTCCAGCGAGAGTTTAAACCTTTAATCTTCTCAACTAGAATTCCATCATATATTACGAAAATTAAAGAATTCAGACCATGGATGTTGTCAGAGCTACAATTATTTCTTGAAATTAATAATACAACAAAAATCAGTAGAGTCATGGTTTGGGACTCATTAAAAGCATATTTATTTGGTAAGACCTTTAGCTGGTACAAAAACAAACTTAGAGAGTGGGAATCTGAATCATTAGACTTGCAAACCAGACTCTTTGACAGCAAAATCTAAAAAAAAAAATCAGAATTGTCAGGAAGTCAAAAAAGAAATAGAGGAATTAAATTAAAAAAAAAATGAAATTCTAACACACAGAACTTGTCTAGCCTTGGAAAATTAAAAATAAAGTCATTAGCCCCCTCCCCCAGATATTTACATAACTTACAAGAATTAAAATACAATCTAAAACAAATAACAGTAGTATATATCATGAAAAGAAAGGGAAAAAAGTATCAGATATAGGAGACATTCGTGAAGCATTTTGGTTCCGTTATATGGAACACTTCAAAAAAGAAGATTTAGATACCAACCAAATAAACTTAGATACAAATTTTATCAATATAAAAAGAAGTCCAGAAAACTTAAAACTAGACCTACAAAAACCTATATCCTACAAAGAAATTGTTGATAAGGTAAAATAAAGTAAATCTAACAAAGCTCTAGGGCTAATTGGTATAATTACGGAAATTTACAAACTCTTCCCTATAACAGTAATCTCCCTTTTTCATAAAACTTTGCTAGAAGTCCAGTTAGAAGCAAAAATACCACCCTCATGGAAATATTCTCTCATAACACCAATTCTAAAAGATAATAAACCATCAGACCTTTGCACCTCATACAGACCTGTAGCATTGCTGAATAATGATTACAAAATATTCATGTCAATCATAGCTAACAGAATGAAAATCCCACTTTCAAAGACAATTAATAATGATCAAGCTGGATTTTTATATAACAGGCACACACACGATAATATTAAAAGGATACTTACTCTTACAGATTATATGAATAAAGAAAATAGACAAACACTTGTAATCGGTTTAGACATAGAAAAAGCCTTCGATTCCCTCAACTGGAAATATCTATTTAAAACTTTAGCATTATTTGAATTTCCTCCTCTCTTCATCTTATTACTAAAAAACATATATATTAATAACTTAGCCTACATTAAATTAGATCCTTTCACCTCAGAATCTATCCATATAACGAAAGGTACTAAACAAGGATGCTCCCTTTCTCCTATTTTATTTGATTTGGCTATAGAAATACTTGCAGAAATAATATGCAATAATCCAAGAATACAAGTAATAGAAGACTATAACCAGTACATATCTAAAATAATGCTTTTTGCTGATGATATTTTATTAAACCTATCAAACTACAGAGAGTCATTAGGAGAGCTAGAAGAAGTAATGGAGAAATTTTATAAGATTTCAGGTCTACACTTTAATAGATCAAAATCAAAATTTCTATTTTTAAATAAGAAAAAGAACTACAAGTTACAGATAAATCCATCATAGGAAAACAAGAACTTACGCTAAATTATTTAGGAGTAGTGTTATGCAAAAATATAAACAAAACAATATTAATAAATTATAAAAACATTATTGAAACAATAAAAATATATATAGAAAAGTAGAACAAAATAATATTAACTTTTGAAAACAGATTGCAATTAATAAAAATGGTCTTATTGCCAAAAATACTATATGTTGCATTAGCAATACAGTTAATTCCTGAAAGATGCATTCTTAAATAAATAAACTCATGTTTAATAACATTTTTATGGTATCCCAAAAAGAATAGAGTAGCTCTAACTCATCACATTAGACCCTGGAAACAAGGAGGATTGAACTTCCCAGAAATAGAAACATATATAAAAGCATCTGTGCTTAAAACTACAGTAGACTGGATAAACCCAAATTATTTTGCCAACTGGAAAGAATTAACAGCTATATTAACAAATTAATTTAATCTGTAAAAAAAACATTTTTAATAGACAAATCAAACAAACCCTGGTACATGCTATGCATAAGTATACAATATAATATAACAAAACCTTCTAAAACAACACTGATTAATCATTACATCAATTCCTTTAGGAAACTTATCAATGCAAACATAGATCTAAAACTTTGGTTTGACCTTTTAACCCCATTTACCATCACTAAGAACTTTCCTCAAAAATATATATAGGGAAACAATAACCTCCTGGGAACAAAATGGATTCTTATGCTGCTTTCAATGTGTAAATAAATTAAATGTTTTAGATATACATATGATAAAAACTGCTTACAATATTCCAACTCAGGACTGGTTAACCTTACAAAACATTCTGATGTACATTCAAGATTTATGCAGATTAATTAATAATTCCTCATTTAAAGATATTCCATATCTAATACGTTTTCTGTATGAATTTATATATAATAGTTGTGAAAAGAAAAATTCCATTTCAAATCTATATAAAGAGTTAATAACATATAAAACAATTCCCAAACCATCATACTGGCAGTTCTTAACAAAAGGTCAGTCATTGCAGTTAACAGAAGAAATTAAAACTAACATCTTACTATCAGTTAATTGCACCTCTAACACACAGTACTGGAAAATATTTAACTGGAAATACTTACATAGAGCATTTATAACATCAGATAGAATTAAAAAGATCAGCACTACTACAAATGTTTTTTGCTGGAGGTGTGAAAAGTCAAATAAAGCAGACTGGATTCATATTTTTTATGAATGTAATAAAATTATATCATATTGGAATAGAATCAATCATTTTTTACGAGCTTTATTTAATGAATCCTTTACCTTAACTAAAGCATTGATTATACTAAATATAAATGAAGGTCCCTACCTGAATAAGACAGATATGTATTTGTCATGGACACTACTTGCTATATCTAGGAAATGCGTAACTAGAAGGTGGAATTCAAATACACCCCTGACCTTGGAAGAATTCTACACTTTACAGAAGACAACTGCATCGATGGAAATAAAAATCAAAGAACTACGAATCTATCCCAGGCCATTGGTAAATAATCCTTGGAAGAAAGTTATATCTTTGTTGGACACACTGCAATAATCAATATTGTATCTCTAATAACTGATCTGTTAATACTATATTTAATAACATACAGTGTATGTAATTGAAAGTTAGGCTATTATAAATATTGTATACAGTTGTTTAAAATAATATTTAAAAACATTATGTAAATGTTATTTTAATTGAAAATAAAAAAAAATCTTTGAGAAAAAAATAATTTAAGGGTGCTTTTGTTCACATGAACTTTATCCGACATGAACTTTTGAAATGCAGTCCTGAAGTATAATCATATTAAAATCCTATTAAAAAGAAAAAAAGAAAAAAGCTGAATTAATAGATCTATTAAGTCCTGGAATTCTTAGGGCAGACCAGCTCACATGTCAGTAAAATGGTATCTATGTCTCTTCCTGTCAAATCATTGTCAGCCTTTTTCAGCACAATAAAAAGTAGATATCTTAAAATTAACACATAGTGTACTATGCTTGTAAAGAGCATCTTTATTATCCTTACTCTTAATTCTTATGTGATCTGAAACACTTTCATCTGATGTCAATTTTCATTTTTCCTTGACATATGGGTTTGGTTCTGATATCGGAACCGACTTGGCTGTTACTACAGCTCGCTCCAGCCAGAAACTCTTGAGCTTCACCTCTACCCATCTCATCTGTGCCACTTTCTGAAAACGGTTGGGTTTAGCTACAGCTGTCGAGCACTAGTGGGTTTAGGTAAATTTTTTTGTCTTCTGCCTTATCCTTTGCTCTAGCCACTGTACCAGGAGTGTTCACAAAGTGTAGAGCTCCAGTTATAACTGATTGCATGATGCAGTGTATCCACATTTTTCCATACTTAGATGACTTGCTTATCTTTGTAGTGTTCTTTTCAAAGTGTCAGGAATCTCTGTCTTGGGTGACAGATCACTTACACAAGCTGGGATTCCAAGAGAACATTCAAATGTCTTTCTTGACTCCTTCAAACAGGATTGTGCTCCTGGAATGTTAACTAGACACCTCAGTTCAAAGTGCTTTTCTTCCACAAGAAAAACATCTATCTATATGTAATCTATTTCTAAGGTTTTCCACTCCAACTTTCGTCACTGCAAAGGAATTTGGTTCTCATGGCTTCTCTGGTTCTCATGATACCCCTGACAAGTCTCCACATGAGAACAATGCAGTGGTATCTGAAATTTCTTTGGTCCAAGCATCAACACTCTTTTCCTTTTCAAATTCCAGTGCTGGGGTTGTCAGAAGAGAAATCATTTGGTAGAGATGACAGATATCCCTAAATCCAGGTCTCCCCTTTTCCCTCCTTATTTCAGAGCAGTAAGTCATCACAGACTCCTTGGACTTTGCTTGAGGAGCAGTTTCAGGTGGGATAAAAGTGCAGGGTGTGTGGCACACCAAGGACAGATGTAAGCACATAAATATCAAGGAGATGCTTGCCCTGATTGAGGTATTCAGCTCTCCCAAGACTTCTTCAAGTTCTTACAAACAATGCACAGTCATGGTAAATCAACAAACGGGAGAACCAGGTGATAACCTTCTTTGCAGACTAGCCATGTTAGCTTGGAATATAACTTCACAGCACAGTTTCACCCTACAGGCTTTCTACATTTCATCAAAGCAAAATTGTGTGGCAGACAGGTTGGGCAGGACCAGGGAAGACCCTGATGAATGGAAATTAGATCAGGGAGACTTCCAGGATTTGATTCATCTATGGAGAGTTTTTCAAGTAGACCTGATTGCTTCCTCTCTGAGCAATCAACTGACAAAATTCTGTTCTAGGTCTCCATGCAAGAAGGTCTGGAAGACAGATGTAGTTTCTTTTTCTTTAACATGAATGTTCATATTTACTTTTCCACCTGTTCCATTAATATCTAAGGTACTTCTGTAGATTCAAAAGGAATTCCCCAAGATCATCGTGGTGACTCCCTTCTGGCATAGCCAACTGTGTTTCTACTTTCTTTTGGAAATGGCCAAGGGTAATTACCACAAGCTTCCTTACAGATGGGATGTACTCACACAGGAACAGTTGTTTGATAAACCCCAACATCAATCAACTTCAGTTGACTGCCTGGATGACAGGGTCTTAATTCCTTTTAGGCACCTGTTTACTGAGGACATGCAACAGGTACTAATGAAGGAAAGACAACCTGCTACTAGAAAATCATATATTATCAAATGGAAAGGTTTTCTAGTTTGTGCAAGCAACATATCCAGCACCCACCCATTCATGGCTTATTATTCTCTAGTTTTGCTATATTTGTGTGAGTTACTATACTATGGCCTTTCTTATTCCTCTAGCAAGGTTTGTTTATTGGACATTTCAGCATGTCTACCCATGGATCCTTCTGTTTCATAACAGTTACATGCCAAAATGTCTTTGAAAGGGGCTTTTCCCAAGAGGCATCCAAGTAAACTAGTGGCACCTCCATAGGACCTTATGTTTGTGTCAGAAAAGCTAACATTTGCTGCATTTGAACAGACTAACCTGGATGATTTGAGTTTCTTAACATGGAAACTAGTTTTACTGTTTGCTCTTTTTTTAAACACCTTTATTGAATTATCACTTTTGACATAAGCAAATTATCTCTACAAGAAGAATATCTGAGTTGCAATCTTTTATGGTGAGTCAACCCTATCTCATGCTCCACAGGGACAGGGTTTATTTGAGAACTAATCCTTCTTTTATGTCTAAATTGGTGTCTGAGTTTACTTTAAGCCAAACTATCCATCTTCCAGTTTTCTTTCCTGAACCTAAAAATAAGGGAGAAAGAATCCTCCATAACTTGAATGTCAACAGACAATTCAGGTACTGTCCTGGCAAAATTAAATCTTTCAGATCTTCTGATCAATTGCTCATTTCTTGTGAAGGTAAGAAGAAGGTATAACTGGTGTCAGAACAGACTATTTCCAAATGGTTGTCCAAGGCTATTACCTTTTGTTATACTCACCATAATAAAACTATTCTAGGCAGGATCAAGGCACACTCTACCAGGGTCTTGGGTTCATCTTTGGCTTTATGGAAAGGGTTGGATTCTAGAAGTAATCTAGAAGCTGTTACTTATCCTTTGTACATGCTTTTACAAAATACTGTAAGATTGATTCCTTGTCTTGGTCTGGATCAAGCTTTGTTAGGATCATTCCCCAGGGGTTCCTGGACTCTTCTCCTTCCACCTCCCAAATGTAGTATGCTGGGGTAACCTATCCATATCGCTAGGGCTACTGCAGCAGTGACCAGTATAATGAACATAGTACAGTTGTGTAAGTTAAACGTACCATAACAGTTGATGTAATGGTCACTGCTGCAGTAGCTGCTCCCTCCCTCCATTCCTCTTGTTTTTTTGGTGCGTTTTTTATACCAGGGTGTGGATATTTATTTTTATTGTTCTCAGAATTGACTTTCACGGCTTAGCCTTCCTCTCTCTGTTGGCTGGAAAGCTCTGAAGGGCTTGGCACTCAAACTTATTTTTTAGTCAGCCCAGCTCAAACTGCCTGACTATTTGGGCACATAGAAGGTGCCCTGAAGCTTTAGAAGCTGTCCTGCTCTTGTATCCTTGGTAGGATATAACCCATATAGCTAAGGCTACTGCAGCAGTTATTATTCAAACATCTGATGTTATGGTAAGTTTACTTACACAAGTGTACGTTCTGTTTGGTCCTTCTGCAGAGAAGGTGCTTAAGAAGTACGAATCTTGGTTCTGAATGTAATTTCACAGGGTTACACTTGACAATGTGAATGCCTCTCTTCTTTTTGGGGGATTCCTCCTTATCTAGTGAACCATGTCTCTCTGTCCTCTAATCCTGCACTAGATGCTGGTCCTGGGAGTGATAGAACTAGTGCCTTCTTGCTACTGGTGCAAAAGTCTTTTATTCAAGAATTTTTGTGGTACTTAAAAGGGAAGGCTTTTATAGGTTCATAGGTAAGTACTATGCTAGCTACTCTTGTTTGCAATTTTAAGCCTAATATGTTTCCCTTTTTATACTCAAATTAACCTATCCCATTTAGTTAGAGAGTGGCCTTACCCATCTCATTGTTGGTAATTACACATTACCCTTATGAGAATAACTGGTTGCATATCATAGATAATTTGAGGGGGACCATGCATGGGTTAAAGCATTTAGGAGCTGCCTCTGTCCATTAGTAGTACAGGGGTCAGTCCTGGAGTAAATTTTCTATTTCCCATCCATAGAGCCAAGTTGGACTTGAATATTGACAGGGATACATTTTGTTCTATGTGGATGGGAAGTCTGTTCCAGAGCAGTGGTATTCTTTGTGAGATATACTTATCCCTCTAAATCATTCTATTGATGTTGCAGAAGAGGTTTAGATTCCCTAGAATGAGTATCCTTGATACTGTTTGACTTACTGATGTGCAGTAAATCAATCATCATTGGGTTGGAGGATGACTTGTATGCCAGGCACAGGTATGGAAGTCTGTTTCAGAGCAGTGGTGTCTTCTGCGAGATATACCCATCCCTCCATATCTTTTTGTTGATGTTGCAGAAGAGGTTTAGATCCCTACACTGAGTATCTCTGACTTGCTGATGTGCAGTAAATCAATCATTATTGGGCTGTAGGATGCTTTGTATGCCAGGTATAGTTCACCTCTTAGGATACCGAGTATAGTGACAGGGCTTTAAGTCAGTCCATGTAGGGCATGTAGTTTAGGCCTTATATCCTTTAAGTCAGTCCATGTAGGGCATGTAGTTTAGGCCTTATATCCTTTTAGTAAGGCATCTCAGTGGACATTCCAGTTATTGCATATGTCTGGACAGATACATGCAAGAGGGGGCATTATATTCAATTATTGGCCTAGGGAGGGCCAAATATAGGGTGACAATGACATCCATCAATCTTGACACAATCCCTTTCTTTATAAACTGTGCAATATAGAAATACTTTTTTTACAATAATGGACACGTTTGTCAAAAGTTAGAGTCACTGTCCACATAAGTTCCCAAATCCTAAACAACTGTGTCACTTTTTAGGGGCATATTGTTAATGTGGTAGTTCCCTAGTGTAGATGACTTCCCAAAGGATAGAATAATGGATTTTTGGTAATTGGTTTCAGTCCATAATTTTGCACCACTTATTTATTTGGGACAAACCTTCCTGCAGGATGGCTAAGTCAATGACTGCTCCTAGCTTGCAGTCATCTGCAATCGTAGTCAACCAGAGTCCTTTGTTATTGGCTTTTACTTCAGAGAAGTAGATGCCAAAGAGGAGTGGTCCCAGCCCAGAGCCCTGGGGGACTTCACTGGTGACTGGTCTCTTTGTGGAGGTAACTTACCTTGTTTTGATTTCCTGCTTCGTATCTCTTAGCCAGAGCACAATCCAGCAGGTAATATAGGAGTTTATTCCCAGAGTATTTAGCTTTTCTACTATGCCTGAGTGGGGAATTGTGTCAAGAGCTTTGACAAAATAGAGGTATATGGTATGTACCATTTTGCCTTCATCCACTGCTTTGGATTCTTTTTTAAAAAAATCCACTAGGATGAGTATGCATGACCTGCTCTTGACGAATCCAAACTGAGACGGGTCCAGTGTTTGAAGGTTCCCTATGGCCTGATTGATTAGTTCTGTGATAAGTCCATCAATGGCTTTGTGTATGAGGCTGGTCAGACTTATGGGTCTGTAATCACCTGTGTCTGTAGAAGGTCCTGTGTTATGCTGTTTTTCATTCATTTGGTACAAAACTTGTATGGAGGCTTAGCCCAATGTTTACAGTGTCCGGCGTATTATGTGTGAAAAACATCTAGGAGATTGAATGACCATATTTATGAGCACAATACTGATATCAAAAATAAAAAATCCATTATTGCTTTATTTAAACATATTTTAGTTACCCCTGCCCATCATTGTGTTTTTTTGGTTATAGAACAGGTAAAGGACACACAAGGTAGAGTGATAGATGAACATCTTAATTTACAAAAAGTGAGATGGCAAATTAGGCTGAATGCTATGTCTCTGGCTGGTTTACATGAGGGTTGTACATTAGCAGCGGTTTTAAAAATTAAGAAACTATGTGTTATAAATACAATTATTAAAGGTTGTGTATACATACATATATATTTAATTATTTATGTTTTAATGTATCATGTAATTTTTAGTAAGCCTTTGATAGGCTAATTTGAATGTAAAATCGATGACTGGATTAATGTGAGTGTTCTGATGAAGTTCCATTTGCATGGAACGAAAGCGCTAAACCTATTTTAATTTACTGTGACTCATTAAAGTTTTTTAGCTAGAGCAGTTTCGTTCTTGTTCATTTTGTTTTATTCTTGTACAGAGGCTGAGATTGAACAGTGTTGTTAAGTGGGTATCTAAATTGAGATTCCTGCTATTTACAGTTTATCCAGAGATATTGTCAGGACCCATTGATGCAGTGTTTTTAGCTTTTGATAGCTCTTTTAGGACTCAGTCTTGTGTAATAGCTTGATGCAAGACAGTTTCATGTATACCTTGAGGGACAGATGGAGGAGAGAGAGGGGAGTAAATTTAGAGCTAGATTTATCAGCCAGTATGTT
This sequence comes from Protopterus annectens, assembly GCF_019279795.1. Taxonomy (NCBI): domain Eukaryota; kingdom Metazoa; phylum Chordata; order Ceratodontiformes; family Protopteridae; genus Protopterus; species Protopterus annectens. The sequence continues at coordinate 1,093,886,100 of NC_056746.1, read as the reverse complement.
CAGTATATTTTCAGCCCCAGCATAGGAACATTGTTCAAAATCAGCTCAGCACATTGCTGCTGTGAGCTGAATATTAACAGTTGAGTGCATTCATTGCTGCATTGTGCTTTTGAGATTGCAGGCATAACTAAAAATACCTTATGATTGTCTTTGGTTTGTGTAGCTGTTTTAACCTCGGACTTTGTTTCAGTGAATTGTATTAATCTCCTGAGTTGTTTATTTCAGTAACAAGACTCTAACTTTCTAGCAATTAAGAACTCTTCTTACTTTTGGTCAAAATTCTTTTCCCTTTACTATAAGTTGTACTATTATTATGGTTCCACCATAATAACTTTTGGAGGACAGTGCTGGACTTTTCCTTACTGTTCCTTTTTGTTAAGATCCAAAGTTCAAAATGTTATCCCTTAAGTCCCTTGTAACTCTGAACCCCCACTCTAGCTTTCATGGTAAAGGTAGATGTAAAAGATGCCTATCATCACATTCCTATTGGTGTGCGGTCCAGGAGTTTATGATTTGCAGTGATTGGCTTCTGTGTCTTACCCTTTGGACTTTCTACAGCACCCAGGGTATTCACAAAGTGCCTTTGCTCCAGCCGTCGCCTTTTACAGACTTCAAGGCATTTACATCTTTCTGTATTTGGATGATTGTCTTATCTTTACAAACTTTTTTTCAGATGTCAGGAGTATTTAGAAACTGTTTAGAATCTTCTACTTAGTCCTGGTATCTAAATCAACTTTCCAAAATCTTCTCTCATTCTTTCTCACAGAATTCTATTCCTGTGATGTCTACTAGATTGGGCCCTAGGAAGACCCTTTCTTCCTCCAGATAAAATAGAGTTGTTGCTACAGTTCTTCCCGATTACTGCTAATCAAAGCCAGGCATCTGCAAGGGAATTTCTCAGGATTTTGGGGTATATGGTATATATGGTTCTAATGCTTTCCATGGTCAGGCTTCATAAGAGAAAAATATAATGGTACCTTAGATCAGTCTGGCTTCATCAATTTCACCCTTTGTCCTTTCAGATTCTAGTTTTGGGATTTGTGAAAAGGGAGATTTTTTGGAGGGTAGACCAGATATTGTGCAATCCAGGCATCACACTTTCTCTTCTGACTCCCTCATTTGGTCACTACAGGTAAATCAAACCTAGATTGGGGGCAGTTTTCAAAGGAGCAAAAGTGCAAATTCTGTGGAACCTTGTAAACAGACAAAATAACATAAATGAGAGAGATATGTTGGCATTCATCAGTGCTTTGAAAGCTTTAAATCAGTAGTGGTACCCAGGACTTCTGCAGTTTATACAGACAACACACCAGTGATGTAATATATAAACTAACAAGGGGTTACCATATCTTACCCTTTTTGCAGACTGGCCATGATAGCTTGAGCGAAAGTAATTAATTTCAGTCCAACTCTGCAGGCTTTGTAGATTTCTTCAGAGTAAACCCTGATTGCAAACAAGCTCAGCAGGACTAGGACAGGCCAACAGTGTATGGAAACTTTATCCTGGTGGGTTCTAACAATTGATCCAACTGTGAGGAACATCACCAGCAGATCTGTTTGCCTCCCTTTAGAATAAACAGTTAAGAGCACTCCTTGCAAACAGGCCTGGAAAACAGATGCATTTCCTTTCCTATGGATGAGAATGTTCCTGTATGCTATCCAGAGTTCTTCATAGGTGTGACACTGTCAGCCCAGCTATCTGGAATTTTGTAAATATTGATATGATTTATACAGAACTGTATATTATGTACTGAGCTTCAAGAATGTAACCACAGCATATCCTGCTGGAACACAGAAGATTAACTTAAAAAACATCAAGAAGATAAGTTGAAATTAAGTGCTTTAAGATGTACTATAAAAGTTAGTTTCAATGCAGCAAGAAGACAGGATGTCTAGCGCTAGAAGTTTTTTCTATTGTCCTGGAGAGAAGTAATTACTAGGTTTAAAATGTAAAATCGTATCTGATATTGTTAATCCTCGTTCATGCCTTACGCATGGGTATCGGTTCCGAGCTCGGTACCGTGCCGACCATTTTCCAAGCTCGCATCAGCTTCAAACTCTCGAGCTAAACTCTTACCCACAATCCCCCTCTCCCCCTCTCCCTGTTACCTCAGATTTCATTTGCCGCATTGCCATCTGGTTGTGTCAAGCTACTTCTCTTGAGCTAAGTATAGTCAATTGTTGTTTAATTGCTTTACAATTATTTTTTCTGTCAGAAAAGTTGATATTTTATTGTCTCTTGCCCTGTCGCATCTAGCGTTCATAATTTCCCCAGGTTTTTTCTGTCCTTTACCTACCCTTTTATTACCGCAAGGTAATTTTGTCTATACCATCGTTGGTAATCCTTTTCCCTTTCTCTTTCATACCTTCGGGTACTGTCTTGTACCATTGTTGGTATTTTTCTATTAGTTAATATGGCAGATAAAAAAGGTAGTCCGGGGTTTAAGTGGTGTTCTGATTGTGGACACAAACTGCCTACTTCTGATGCACACTCTTTATGTGTTTATTGTTTGGGAGCTTCCCATTTATTTGTTGAACCACCTTGTACTATTTGTGAGAACTTTTCTAATAGAACTTTGTTAGAAAGGAAAAACAAGCTGATGCTGAAGGGACTTTTAAAATCTCCCTTTTCAGACGCTATTTCTGGGTCAGAGGTCTCCCTCCTAAAGCCCATAAGAAAATGGATGTTTCTACTAAGGCTAAATCCTTGCCTTCATCCCCGGCTGGGGACTCTCACCAACCAAAACCTAAAAAGGCTAAAATTTCAGCTTTGGAGCCCTCTCAGTCAGCCCCAGTGCTTTCGGTGCCCAGACCTTCGGCACCGAGGCCTTTGGCTCCATTAGTGATTTCGGCTCTGTCCTCTCCTGCAGCCTTCTACATATTGGCTTTGAGAGGCTCCTTGGTTCAGACCATTACCACTGTATCGGCACCGACCATTCAGTCAGCGCAGACCTTGACTGCATTGGCTCTGAGATCTTCCTCAGAACCAGTGCCTTTATTGTTGACTCCAGTTTTGTCGGTTCCAGCTTCGGCACCGACAACCACTTTGGCACCTATCCCTGTGTCGGTGCAGACAATGACTTCTTTGGTGCAGACTACAGTAGTTCAGTCTTTCTCGGCACCGTTGTCATTGGTGCGGTCAAATGAGATGGGCACCAAATCTGCCTCTTTTGTGGACAGGCCTGTTTCTCCCTCAGTCTCTGTGAGGTCTACTAGAAGCCTTTCCGAACATGATGTGCTGCATCTTGTGGACCAGGCATTCTTGGCCAGAGGTATTCCACCCCTCAGGAACTATCCTTCCTTGGGAGGTGATCACCCATCTCCAAAGACACCTTCTTATTCTCCTCCTTCATTGCCTTTGAAGTCCATGGATATAGTACAGTCTTCCCCTTCTGTGGTTCCCTTTATGGACCTCACTAAGGAACCACAGTTGCCTTCATGGCAGGAAAGTCTTACTATGACCCAGGATGTCAGCTGTGACACGCATAGCTTGCTGCTCTACAGCCATCCAGGGACTCCGGGTCGGCAGGCTGAGCCACTTAGGGGAGGAGTGCCCCCTGTCCTAGACATACACTCCTCTTCAGGAGGACCAGCCTTCCAACTTATGGAGAAGGCTTTTGCTGCTGTTGGTGATACCGGACTGTCTATACCTTCGCCCTGCTCTGGTACACTGGTTTCACAAGTCGCATGTAGTGGACACCGGGTGCAAGGGCCTCAGGACATATTCCCTCAGGAATCCCCCTTTCCGTTGTCTTCCCCAGCTTCTCCCACTGAGGAGGTCCATCAGAAAAGTTCATGTAAGAGGAAGCACATGGACTCCACAGAGGAGTCCCTCACCAAAGACACAGATTTCGATGAAGGGGAAGGATCCCCTCGGTCACCCTCTGAGGTATCCTTTGGCGATATCCTCGAAATCCTGAAACAGAGAGGTGACTGGCAGTCCTCTAATCCGAACCCTGAGGAATCTGTGTTCCTGCAGGCCTTTCACACCCGGCCCCCTACCTCCTGGGTTACTCCACCTGCCGATAAACTTGTCAAGCTCATCGTGCAGCGTACTTGGAAGGCCCCTGATACTGTCAAAGCTTTTCCCCGGAGGCCAGATAAGATCTTGTCCCCTCCTGCTTCAGATCCCCATTGGTCCAAAGGTCTTCCTGTGGATGCTTTGGTGGTGGCGGCCGCAAAAAAAAGGATCTGGCAGAAGAAGAAAGCCAGACTGTCCATCCACCTAACAGAGAGTCCCGGGCCCTGGACAGAATAGGGAAGTGCACCCTGCTTTAATGACCTTTGCTATCAGGTCCCTGAATTATATGGCACATTTTACCAGGCTTCAAAGGGATCTGGTTTCTGAACTCTCTGAAACCTTGGCTGGTGCAGTGTCTGATGAGGTCCGTGACAAAGTGGCCTCTCAGCTGGCCACCATTGAGTCTATTTCTAACTCCTCTGTGTGATTGATATCTCACACATCAGAAGGAGCAGCTAGAGTGGCAGGTTCAGCTCTAGTCTTGAGACAACATGCCTGGATGCGCTTGTGCAACTTCGCGGAACCCTTTAAGTCTTCCTTTCTTAATGCCCCAATTGAGCCCTCCTCGTTGTTTGGGCCCAAAGTTAAAAGCACACTGGCCAGATGTGAACAGGATGGTAAGACCCTTTCTGCCGTAGGTGTCCATTATTCTTCCTCTCAACGTGCTTTCTCCCGAAACCAAAAGAGTGGGAAGATATGGTTCAAGAAATCTCAGGGTCCTTTCCATGACACACAGGCAGAGTTCTCCCCCAGAGGCAGATGGGGAAACTCACAGGGAAGACACTCCTTTCGGGGCAGAGGGGGACCGCATAACAAGGGTCCCAGGGATTCTTTCCCTGGTCAATCCTACCAGCACTCCTGAAGAGCGGCCCAACCCCTTTCCTCTGGAGGTGGTTGGGGACATTTCTCCTTGTACCCTTCTGCCTGGCTAACCATCACCACCAATTCTTGGCTACAAAGGATCATAACCAGAGGTTGTCATATCCCCTTCGATTTTCGTCCCGTCCCTTCAAAAAATCTTCCCGACGTTCCACCCAGACAAAGGGAAGAAGCAGCGCTAGAGATAGAAAAGCTGCTAAGAAAAAGAGTCATCCAAATAGTCCCTCCAGACCAGATAGGATCCAGATTCTACTCAAGACTATTTTTGGTGCTAAAGAAAACCAGGGATTAGAGACCAATTTTGGATGTCAGTGTATTGAACAAGTTTGTGAGAGTACAAAAATTCTGGATGGTCACTATACAGTCTATCCTTCCGCTTTTGGAAAAAGTCGATTGGATGTGCTCTATAGATCTTCGGGATGTGTACTACTACATAAAGGTGGACAGGCCATCAAGAAGATTTCTGCGCTTCCGTGTAGAAGCCAGTCATTATCAGTTCAGAGTACTGCCCATCGGACTCTCTACAGCCCCCAGTGTGTTCACAAAGTGCATGGCAGTTGTCACAGCTCACTTGCGACTTCAAGGATTCCAGGTGTTTCCATACCTAGACAACTGGCTCATTTCCGCCCCCACCAGACATCTACTGGAAAAAGCCCTGGCATACTCTCTCCTCACTGCTCAAAGGCTAAGCATAACCATAAACTGGCAGAAATCCAATCTCACCCCATCTCAGTCCACAGAATTCATAGGCATTATCTTGGACACAAAAAACTGCAGAGCTGCTATTCCAGAGCACAGAATTTTGAGGATAAAGCAACAGCTACTTCCAATCCTTTCAAAGGAAAAATCCACGGCTCACTCTGTTCTACAGCTGTTGGGTTCCATGGCAGCCTCCATCACTATTGTTCCCCTGGCCAGGTTTCACATGAGGCTTCTACAATGGCTACTACTCACCCAATGGTATCCTTTTCAGCATCCTCTTTCAGCCATGATTCGAGTAACCCACAGGTGCAAACAGGATTTAAATTAGTGGATGACACAGAATCTCTCACAATGGTCTCGCCTCTTCTCCCCACAGCAACCCAAGGCCACAGTGACCACGGACACCTCCCTGATGGGGGGGCGCTATGTCAGGGACAGACAGTCCAAGGCACTTGGTCCCAACTGGAAGCCCATCTGCATATAAATGTTCTAGAGCTGAGGGCGGTGCTTCTGGTGTTGCAAGCATTCCATCCTCTGCTGCCGTCTGGGATGATTGCGGTTCAATCAGACAACATGGCGGTGGTCTGGTACATTAACAAGCAAGGTGGAACCAAATCTTACCCCCTTTGTCGAGAGGCCACGAGGATATGGCAATGGGCGATGGCTACCAACCGTTTTCTTCTAGCAATGCACATTCCCGGGAGTTCCAACATGATAGCAGACAGACTCAGCAGGTACATTCTTCACCCTCACGAGTGGTCCCTGAATACCTTGATAGTGGCAGAGATGTTCCACCGCTGGGGCTGTCCTTGCTGTGACCTCTTTGCATCTCCGACCAACTACAAATGCATCAACAACTTTGCCCTGATTCCCCCTCCGGGACAGTCACCTAGGGACGCTCTAGTCCACGATTGGCCCTTGAGTCTTCTCTATGCATTTCCGCCCTTTCCTCTCATTCCCCAGTTTCTGAAGAAAGCCCGGCGGTTGAAGAGCAAGGTAAAACTCATAGCACCATATTGGCCCCGACAGATTTGGTTCCCATTCCTTTGGCCTCACCTACTAGATCGACCATGGATTCTCCATCCAATCCCGGAGTTGATCTCACACCCACAGAACCCGATTCATCCCAACCTGAACAGTTTGAAGCTAACGGCTTGGCTACTTGAATTCCCTTGATTGCCAGGCAGAATGATCTTTCTTTACCAGTATGTGATATTCTTATTGCTTCTCATAAGTCTTCCACTAGAATTACTTATCTGAGCAAGTGGAAAAGATTTACCTGTTGGCTGAAAGATAAACAAGTAGACCCTTTTTCAGCACCAGTGTCGATAATACTAGACTATCTGGCTGACCTGTTTCAATCGGGTCTTTCAGCCTCTACCATTAGAGTTCATTTGGCTGCAATTTCTAATTTTCATGAGGGTATCCAGGATTCCTCTCTTATGTCCCATAAATTGTACAAGACCTTCATAAAAAGTGTGAATCATCTGAAGCCACCTTTTAGAGAGCCTATTCAACCATGGGATTTATCATTAGTTCTACAAGCTCTGACAATGGCACCTTTCGAACCAGCTTCTTCTTGCGACCTCAAGTATTTGTCATGGAAAACCTTGTTTTTGTTCGCTATTACTTCTGCCAGACATATTTCTGAACTTCAAGCGTTATGTATCAAAAGTCCATACTTGATTTCTCATAGAGATAGACTGTCTCTGACAACTAATCCATCATTTCTGCCTAAAGTGATCTCTGAAATGTCCATTAATTAAGCCATTGAGTTGCCAGTTTTCTTTCCCAGCCATTCAAACAGAGGAGAGTATTGCCTACATATCCTAGATATACACAGGCAAATCCGTTTTTACTTAAACAAGACTAAACCCTTTCGTAAATCTGACCAGTTATTTTTGGCCTTTTCTGGATCTGGATTAGGATCGGCTGTTGCTAAGGTCACATTAGCTAGATGGTTGAAGGACTGTGTGACCTTTATTTACACACAACGTAATATTTCGTTGCCTACTACCATGAAAGCACATTCAACAAGGTCAGTGGCAACTTCTGCTGCCTTCCATGCCAGAGCTTATTTACATGACATCTGTGCAGCTGCAACTTGGGCTGCGCCTCATACCTTCATCAATCATTACAAATTAGATTTGGCCTCCAGGGGAAGGGCATCTTTCGGTTCTATGGTGCTCAGGAATGTCCTTCCATGAGAGCCTCCCAGGAATAGAGCTAGCTGGGGACTCTGTCCCATGCGTAAGGAATGAACGAGGATTAACAATATCAGATAAAGAAGTTATGTCTTACCATAACGTTCCATCTGTATTGTTGATCCTCGTTCAGTCATTACGACCCTCCCTCCTTCCCCCTCCTGTGGTTTCTAGTGGATCTCACCATCCAGTTCTCTTAGGTTATTTGACCAGAGGTAGCCTCTACCTTCTTTAACTTGCAAACTCAATCTGAGGTAACAGGGAGAGGGGGATTGTGGGTAAGAGTTTAGCTTGAGAGTTTGAAGCTGATGAGAGCTTGGAAAATGGCCGGCTCGGTTCTGAGCTTGGAACCGATACCCATGCGTAATGACTGAATGAGGATCAACAATACAGATGGAACGTTATGGTAAGACATAACTTATTTTTTCTTGCTTTATGACTCCCTAGCAGCTGCACAGTTCTGAGAGATGTGTTTCTCACACAGAGATGTTAAAATTCTGTTAAGTTTCTGTTTGCCTGGGAACTGAAGGTAGATGACAAAGAATGATGTCATCTAAGCTGACCCAGCAGTAATGTTTGATATTTATTCGTTTATTTTGAAGTGCATACAACTTTTTCTTGGTTTGATATTAATTTAAGAACTCTCTCAGAGAGAGACTCTGCATTTTTTATCTTGTCTTGGACCTACAAACATCCACTCAGCACTTCTGCCTGCATGTTGTCTGTAAGTAAGACTTGGGGCATGGTGTCTCTCTTAGATATAGATAGGAATGTAGTAAAGATGAGTTTAGATGTTTTCTGTATTTATTTGAGACTGTCCTGCAATGTTGTTTTAGAATATTTCCTGTGATTTTGAACTCTGAAGTAACTGTGTTTGTTTTCTGAATATTGTCTTGCTCTTTTATTATTAAATATATTTAGACCAATATTTGTGGCTGATATTTGTGAGACATATTTAAGCTCTTAGAGTACTTGTATATGTATTTGGTGACACTGTACGGGCCACTCCTAAATGGCCTTGCAAGTCTTGGTCAAAACTACCATTTGGATAGTAGTAACATTACACAGTAGGATTGGACACCCTTTGTAAGGGCCTTATAGTAGCTGATAAGTAAGGGTGACTGGTGGCAGCTGGTACTATCTTATAGTCTGGGCACAAGGGGGTATAGCTATTAAACCTGTGCCAGCCTTTCCCAGGTGTGTGTGTGTGTGTTTGTATAGCAATCAAATCTCAAAGTGTGTGTGTGTCAGCTACTTGGGCAGAGGCTCAAAGCACTGGTTGGACAGAGAGGGTGCTGGAGGTCTTAGCTTGGCTACTTGGCTGAGATCTTAACCCTATAGCTGTGCCAGTGGGGAGTCTTTTTGGGGATCTGGAGAAAGAGGGAGAAAGCCCCAGACTGACTGTGATCTCTGGGTGCTCTTAAGGAAAATTGTACATTACTGTGTGTGTACTTGTCATCCTCCCATTGTGTACATCTTGAGGTACATGGCTTCTATGATTCTTTTGATTCCCTTGGCCAGACTTCACATGAGAATTATCTAATGGTGCCTCAGATCAGTCTGAACTCCACATCTTTGCCCCTTACCTTTTCAGTTTCCTAGACTGGCGGGTTGTAAGCAGGGAAGTCTTATTGTGGATTGACCATTTCTGTTGGAATCAGTTCTCACTTGCCTACCCTTCAGTTTGTCACAATATATAATGACAGCCTGTGTGAGTTGCAATTTCCAAGGTATGAAAGTGCAAGGTCAGTGGCACAAACACGATAGTCAAAAGCATATAATTGTCAGAGATGATGGCTGAAATATGCTTTGAAAGCCCTAAATCATCTCTGGTCTCCAGGACCTTCATGCCTTTTTACAGACAACATTACAGTGATGTGGTATATAAACTGTTGGGGGGAGTACCTGATCTTACCCACTTTACAGATTTGCTGTTATAGCCTGAGAGGTAGCTATTCAGCTCTTTTTGACCCTTCTTGCTTCATAAATTCTGTCAGAGCAAAACTGTGCAGACAAGCAAAGTAGGATCAAGACATACCCTCACAAATGGATTCTTCATCTTGAGGTCTTACAGGAATTGATTCAGCAGTGGGAACACCTCAAGTAGATTTGTTTGGCTCCTTCTTGAAAGACAACCCCGGGTATCACTTCTGTGTCACTGTTAGACAGAGGCACAGTATACTAACCTCGAAAAAGGGCATAGCAAAATTAATTTAAAATGGGTTGAAAGCCAAACACTCTGGCTAGGCTTATAAATGCCCTAGGGCAGATAGCCTAGTATGAACCTATGAACCTATGAACTAAAGAAATTCTGCTCCAGGATTCCTTGTCAACAGGTCTGAAAGACACTTGCCTTCTCATTCCCATGGATAGGAATGTTCTATTCTGCTTTTCCACCCTTTTTCACTAATATCCAGGGCTCTTCTAAAGGTCTAGATGGACTCATGAGACATTGTGGTTCTGCTTCTCTTCTGGCCCAGGCAACAGTGGTTCTCACTTCTTTTGAAATTGACCACGGGAAACTATCACAGGTTCCCCACAGACTGGATTTACTCACATGAGATAGGGGTTGTTTGATATACCTCATCCTGGAAACTCTTCATTTGAATGCCTTTTAGGCTCTTTTTTGCTGAGGAAGTGCAGCAGGTATTGAAGGACGCTTAAAAACCTATTATTAGGAAATCATATATGTATAAGTGGAAAATATTTTCTAGTTGGTGCCATTCCAAGGACCAGGACCCTTTTAAGGCCTGTCTGCCTCTGGTTCTTGGTTATTTGTGTAAGTTAATGCCCTCTGGCCTTTTTCAATCTTCTTCCAAGCTTCATTTATTTTGCCATTTTAACATGTCTGGTCCTGGATCCCCCATTTTATCTGTTCTCAAATCAAGCAGTGTTTGAGAAGTATTTTACAATTCTGAATACAGTAAACTCTCTGTTAACCAGAACTCAAGCAACCAGCACTCTCAGGCAACCAGCAAAAATGTATCGAAGAAATACAGTACAATTTTCATGTGTTGCACTTTCTGTTTTCCTCCAGCAGAAACATATCTTACATTTTTAGTTTGAGAGTTTTAAAAAGGAAGACAGGAATACATTCCCTCGCTCCCCAACCTGAGAACAAGTCAAACCAAACAAATAATGTAGGGTACAGTATTTTTCAGGCCTATTTTTAATAGTAACTCTCAAGCAACCAGAAACTACAGATCTGAAGTAGTTAACTTAATTTGTGCATCTATGGGTCTTCGGATCCATATCGGATCCGAACCGGCAGTTTCCAGCAGCTAAGATCCGAGCTCCAAGCCCCTCCCCCTTACCCATAACTCCCTGCCATCCCTTCCTGACCCCAGATCTAGTTTGCCGTGGTTAGAACAGCAGCTTGATCTTGTGCGTTCGAGTTTCCACTGTTTTTCTGTGAGAAAAATCGTTTCTCTTTTCTTAAGTTGGGTGATTTTTTTGAGTGTGGAACTAGTTTAGTTTTAGTTTAGAGTGTTCCCTCGGTTTCATGCTCCTCCCCCTTGTTTTTTTCTAGAGTGTTAGGGTGTGTTGTGTGTGTGGTCTTGGGGCCTCGTGCTTGTGTTTAGTTAAAATGTCTGAGGCCTCCAAGACATTCTTTTCTAAATGTACCGAGTGTGGCCATAAGCTTTTCCCAGCTGATGGCGACACTCGGTGCGTTTTATGCCTTGGGGTTGAACACCTTTCATCTGGCCGTACTATTTGCGCAGCGTTCAACCCCAGGGCTGTCAGGGACCGGAGGTCGAAGCTGATCCTGGCGGGACTCCTGCCCCTGGATTCGGCTCCGTCCTCCGGCCCTTCCGTGGTCCCTGCCACGGCTGTGGCAGCATCCACGGACCCTTCCCTTCCTCTGGCTGGGACTCAACCTCCCTCTTCGGGCCAGGAGGATAGGAAAGCTAGGAGGGAGAAGCACTGCGAGAAGCACAAGCGGCGGGCCGAGGCCTCTGCGTCGGCCCCACCTGCCAAGCGGGTCTCTCCCCCCGGTATGGCCGGTCCTTATCCTTCTCAGATCCGTTCTCCCTGCCTTTCACCGGGGCCGGAGGAGGAGAAGACCCGATCTCCCTCGAAGACATCGAGGCAGCACTCCCGTCCCGCCTCGGTGGCCTCTTCCTGGTCAACCAGAAGCCTGACGGATGCAGACTTGGACCAGATGATGAGAAGGTTCCTCCAGGCCCAGCTGCAGATGGGAGTGCTCCTGCCTCCCCTCCTCCGGGGGGGGAGCTCAACCCCCTTTTTCACCCCAATAGCTCCTTCCCCGACCCACTTTCCGGGTTCGGGGTCTTCGGAGCCGTGTAGCATCGAAGCCGGGGGGGGGGCTGTCAGCGCCTGTAGTCTCGGGTACTTCGGCGCTGACAGTACCCTCGAGTCTGTTGGGTCCCTTTTCTATGGATCCTAGCTCTCGAAGCCGAGAGCTGAGCTTCGGATCCGAGGTGGTCATTGTGCCTTTGGCTCCGACTAGGTCGGAGGATACTGGCCCTCCGGATCCGATGGCTTCGGCTCCGGCCCCGATCTGCCCGTCGGATCCGAGGGAGAGTCGGCTCTCGGATCCTAGGGGGAGCGTCTCTCCTTCGGCATTCGACGTGGTAGAGAAGGTTCTGTCGATGGAATCCAGGCCCCCGGCTTTAGCTACGGCTCCACCCTGCACTCTCTCGCAGATGGGTCTGACTTCCATCACCCAGCCCCAGGGACAGCCTGCTCAGACGTCCCAGATAGTTCCCTTGTTGGAACAAGATGTGGCTGGTGAGGCCTCCTCAGACAACCCCCCTGAGGAGATCCCTCACAAGTGCAAGAGGAGGCACTTGGACTTCCCTGAGCCCTTGACTGAGGACACGGACTTGGAGGAAGGGGAAGACTCCCCAACATCACCCCCAGAAGACGTCTCATTTGGAGACATCATGGAGATGCTCAGGATCGGGGTGGGGTGGGTGGTCTGCCCCAAAGTCTACCTTGGACGAGTCTGTGTTCCTGGAGGTGTTTGAAGCAGGCCCGTCTACCTCTTGGGTGTCCCCTCCGGCCGACCCCCTGGTAGATCTGATCACTACCAGGGCCTGGAAGGAGCCGGACACTGTGGAACCCGTCCCTAAGAGGCCTAACAGAATTCTCAGCCCGCCTTCGGACAAGTCTCATTGGAGCAAGGGAACCCCTGTAGATGCCATGTTGGTGGCGGCGGCCACCAAGAGGGAACTGGCCCAAGAGAGTCCCTCGGTCCATCCCCCTGACAAGGAGTCCCGGGCGATGGACCATTTGGGGAAGCGGATGTTTGCATCAGCGACCTTCTCCATAAGGTCGCTGAACTACATGGCACATGTCATACGGCTCCAGCGGGATCTTATCAAAGAATACGCTGGGTCGCCCCCAGAGTCCATGTCGGCAGAGGACAAACAGGTGTACTGTACCCGAATGGCCACTCTCAGGTCAATTTCCAATACCTCTATGCGGCTGCTGTCTCATGCTACAGAAGGGGCCGCTAGAGCTAGCGGAGCGGGCGTCGTACTAAGGCGACAGGCCTGGCTCCACCACTGTGATTTCGCGGAACCCTTCAAGGCGTCATTCGCTAATGCCCCTTTTGATGGTTCTGCCCTTTTTGGCAAGACCGTACGCGATACCTTGGTCCAGAGCTAGAAAGACGGGAAGACGTCTGCTGTTGGAGTCTGCTTCTGTGCTCCCCAGAGGTCCTTCTCGAAGAACCAAAAGGGACAGAAGAAGATGTGGTTCCGAAAGTCTCAGCAATCCCATTTTGCTCTGGACTCCCCGTCCTTCAGAGGCAGAGGAGGACAGGGTGGACGCCGCCCTAGAGGCAGAGGGGGCCCGAAGAACTTTGGGTCCAGAGAACCTTTCTCTGATCGGCCCACGCAGCAACCCTGAGGGGTTACCCGACTGCTCCACTCTGGAGGCAGTTGGGGGGCGTTTCTCGAAGAACCTAGCAGCTTGGGAGTCCATCACGACAGACCACTGGGTGCTTCGGATTATATCCAGAGGCTACGGGATTCCGTTTCTCCATCCCCCTCTCAGACCCAGATTCCTCCCCGATGTCCCACCCGATCAGAGGGAGGCCGCAACTACAGAAATTCGGCAGCTGCTAGAAAAAGGAGCAATCCAGCACGTCCCCCCAGACCAGTACGGATCGGGCTTTTACTCCAGGTTCTTCTTGGTGCCAAAAAAGACGGGGGACTTAAGGCCTATCATTGACTTATCCCTACTGAACCTGGCAATAGCCAAAGAAAAGTTCCGGATGGTCACTCTTCAATCCATTCTCCCCCTCTTGCAGGAGAATGACTGGATGTGCTCCATAGACCTCAAGGATGCGTACTACCACATCTTAATGGACAGACGATCCAGGAGGTTCCTCCGCTTACGGCTAGGATCCAGTCACTATCAGTTCAGGGTCCTCCCCTTTGGTCTCACCACAGCCCCCAGGGTGTTCACCAAGGTGTTAGCGGTAGTAGCGGCCCACCTGAGACTCCAGGGAATTCAGGTCTTTCCGTATCTGGACGACTGGCTCCTGACCGCCTCCACACGGCATCTACTCTGCACAGCCAGGAATTTCTTACTTCGCTTAGCTCCCCGGCTGGGATCACAATTCACACTGGGAAGTCCTCCCTGCTCCCGACTCAGGTCATAGATTTTATCGGAGCCAGGGTAAACACAAACCAGCTCTTAGTTTTCTTAACTCCGGACCGGTTGCAATCCCTAAAGCTACATGTGCAGGCCATTCTTCATTGTCTGAACCCCCCGGCGGAACTGGTCCTGAGGGCCCTAGGCTCGATGGTGGCTACCATCAATCTCCTCTCCATGGCGCGCCTGAATATGAGAATTCTGCAATGGACTCTCCAAGTCCAATGGTCCTTCCTACGCTTTCCCCTAAGCCACCCTGTCCCTCTCAGCAGGGTTTGCAGGAGTGCCCTCTTGTGGTGGCTCCAGTCACCGGACCTCCAAAAGGGGCGCCCCTTCTCTGTGTCCCCTCCCCTAGCCACGGTGACCACGGACGCCTCTCGCTTCGGGTGGGGGGGGGGGCATTGTGGCGGCAGGACCGTCCAAGGCACGTGGAACCAAACGGAGGCCTCACTGCATATCAGTGTCCTGGAGATGAGGGCTGTGCTGTTTGCGTTGCAAGCACTTTAGAGCCTTCTTCCCGTCGGGGCGATTGCGATCCAGATGGACAACATGTCTGTCGTTTAGTACATCAACAAACAGGGGGGAACCAGGTCCTATCCACTTTGTCGAGAGGCCATGAGAGTTTGGGAATGGGCAATTTCCACCAAAAGCTTTCTCGTAGTGACGCACATTCCGGGTCGGTCTAACATCCTGGTGGACAGACTGAGTCGCACCATCCTTTCCCCGTACGAGTGGTCTCTGAATCCCAAAGTAGCGAAGCAGATCTTCTCCAAATGGGGTCAACCTTGTTGCGATCTTTTCGCCTCTCCTTCAAACACAAAGTGCGCCACCTACTTTGCTCTACTTCCTCCACCCAGGGAATCCCCAAGAGATGCTCTGGTGCATGCTTGGCCTCCCGGTCTTCTTTATGCTTATCCACCCCTTCCCCTGATGCTCAAATTTCTGCAGAAAGCCAGACGGTTGGGGTGCACGATAATCCTCATTGCCCCATTCTGGCCTCGTCAGGCATGGTTCCCTTATCTGTGGTCTCATCTAGTGAATCCTCCCTGGATTCTAGATCCCCTTCCGGATCTGATGTCTCACCCCCTGGGCCTACCAACCCCGAACCCGGACACCCTCAAGCTCGCAGCTTGGTTGATCCAGTTCCACTGTTAGTTCGAACTCCCGGTATCTCTTCCCAGGTCAAAGCGATCCTAGTGGCTGTCCATAAGCCGTCCACTAGGAAGGTTTATCGTAGCAAATGGAAACGTTTTTCTATTTGGGCTGAACATCAGAACCTGGATCCTTTCACAGCTCTGTTACCAGCTGTGCTGGATTTTCTGTCGGGGCTGTTTGATAAAGGTGCTAGCTCTTCCACAGTCAAGGTACAGTTGGCGGCTATCGCTCATTACCACGTTGGATGTGATCTTGGCCCTCTAACTTCATCCAGATTATGTAAGGCCTTCTTAAAGGGCACCTTCCTACTAAGACCTCCGGTGAAAGATGTGATCCCTCCTTGGGACTTATCGCTGGTGCTCCAGGCCTTAACAGCTTCTCCCTTTGAGCCTGCTGCCTCGGTAGATCTTAAGTTCTTATCCTGGAAAACGGCCTTCCTTGTCGCTATCACGTCGGCAAAAAGAGTTTCGGAGCTTCAAGCCCTTTGTGCCAAACCTCCGTACTTGATTTTCCATAAGGATAGGGTTTTCCTCAGGACCAATCCCTCTTTTCTCCCCAAAATTGCTTCCGAAGCTAATATTAATCAGTCTATTAATTTGCCGGTCTTCTTTCCCAACTACCAAAATAAGGACGAATACAAATTACACTCTTTGGATGTACACAGACAGTTGAGATTTTATCTGCACAGGACAGCCGGTCATAGACGTTCTGATCAGTTATCTGTGTCCTTTGCTAAATCCAGTTTGGGGAAAGCTATTTCTAAAGTCACACTGTCCAGGTGGGTTTCTCAGTGTATTCTTTTGGCTTATGAGAGTTCTGGCAGGCCTGCTCCTCAGGGATCCATGTCCATTCAACTCGGTCTGTTTCTACCTCTGCTGCTTTTCGGGCTAGAGTTTCGTTAGATGACATTTGCTCGGCTGCCACGTGGGCCTCATCTCACACTTTTATAAACCACTACAAGTTAGATCTGGTTTCCAGAGGGAGAGCATCCTTTGGCTCCGCAGTGCTCCGGAACAACCTTCCTTGAGGGCCTCCCAAGGTTCAGGTAGCTGGGGACTCTGTCCCATAGGTTGATGCACAAATGAAGTTAACTACTTCAGATTAAGAAGTTATGTACTCACCATAACGTTCCATCTGAGTAGGTAAACTTCATTTGTCAGCAACAGCCCCTCCCTCCATCCCCCTGTCCCTTTCGGATGTTCTTTGATATTCCTGCTTCATGGTAGTTTGTACCCGGTTACCTAGACAGGTTGTGATGTCAAGCCTTGTTTTAGGCAAACTCAGTCTGAGGTCAGGAAGGGTTGGCAGGAAGTTATGGGTAAGGGGGAGGAGCTTGGAGCTCGGATCTTAGCTGCTGGAAACTGCTGGTTCAGATCCGATATGGATCCGAAGACCCATAGGTTGCTGACAAATGAAGTTTACCTACTCAGATGGAACATTATGGTGAGTACATAACTTCTTATTATCTGGCATTTACCAATCCCCATGGGTATTGGTTAACTGAGAGTTTACCGTACCTAGAAAACAGGTTTGCGCTTCCTTGAGTATCTTTGTGCTTGAAATGCTTATTTTTCTTCCATTTGTTTCAGCTCCTCAGGCTGTCTTGAGATTCTTAACATGAAAGGCTTTTTTACTCATTGTGCTAACTGCAGATAGAAGAGTGTCTGAGTTATAAGCTCTTATGGTGAGTCAACATAATACCACATTTTTCACTAGGACAAGGTTTCTTTAAGAACTAATCATTCTTTATGCCCGGGTGGTCTCAGGGTTTACGTTGAGCCAGTCTATTAGTCTTCCTGTCTTTTTTCCTGACTCTGAAAAACAGGGAGAGAGAGAAAAAAAATCTTCATACTCTGGATGTCCACAGGCAGAAGAGATACTACCAAGACAAAACTGAGTCCTTCAAGAATGCTGATCAGCTGCTTGTCTCCTATGATAGAGAAAAGGACGACTAGTATCAAAGTAGACAATGCCTCATGCTATCTTTTTTTTGTAATTCTCGCCATAACAACCCACTTCTAAGCAAGGTTAGGGTATATTCCATTAGGGCTTTGGCTTTGTTGGTGGCTTTCTGGAAAGGGGTGGACTCTCGAATTGTTCTAGAGGCAGCAACTTGATCCTCTGCATCTACCTTAACTAAGCACAACAAATGGGATTTCTTTTGCAGGCCTGAAACATGTTTTGCTGGGACCATTCTCTAGGGCCTCCTGGATTCTTAATTACATCCTCCTCCCATCTGTTGATAAGCTGTGGTAGTCTACCTCCCGTCTGTTGATAAGCTGTGGTAGTCTACCCAAGTAGCTTAGGCTGGTACAACAGTGATGTACTTTTGAGCATAGTACAGTTTCAAAAGCAAAGTTATCATAACAGTAGATGTTATAATATTTCACTGTTCATAGGTAGGTACTAGGCTATCGGCCCTGGGGCCTATATAAGCCTAGCCATAAAGGTTTCCTGGATTTCGCCACCCAGGAAAATTATTTTCCTGTACCCCTGTCAAGCAGTGCCACAGAAGTGATCCCCTGGGTGAATTTTCTATTTCCCATCCAGTCGTCAAGATTTTTCTTAAAGAGGGCCAATGAGGAGCTTTGCTTGACATGACAGGAATCTATCCCTTCAGCATGTTCTGTTTATTGTGGTGACAAGGTTTAGGTCCCTGGAGTGTGTGTTTCAGAGAGATTGGGATTTCTTTAAATGGAGCATGTCCAACAGCTTTGGGTTTGACATAGCTTTGTATGTTAGGCAGAGATCGCCTCTGAGTAGGCGATATACGATGGAGTAGAGCTGGAGTTTTTTGAGACGGTCTGCGTATGGCATCTGTTTGTGGTCGGTAATCCTCTTAGTGAGGTATTTATGTGGCCTTTCCAATTGTTGTAGGTGTCTTGTGAGATACATGCCAAACGGGGCATTGTACTCTATAATGGGTCTGATGAGGGATGAGTAGAGAGGAACTGTTGCTGTAGCTATTCCCCTTCCTCTAACCCCCTTTTTTCTGTAGTTGTTCTGTATTGTTAGCGTGTGATTCTGTATACCATTGTACATATGATTACTCTGGTTTTATGTTTCCTAACACTTCTTTTCAGGGCTTTTTTCCTTCTTGGGGCAAGAAAGCTCTGAAGCTTTTGGCCATTTAATTGCCTTTTATATGGAGCTCTGCTCAAGGTCCTGGCAGTTTAGCTTTCAAAAGCTGGCAGGTAGGTTATATCCTTGGCAGGATATAATTCAAATAGTTTAGGCTGCTGCAACAGGGATCTGTTAGTACATTTACTATTATGGCAAGTTTAGTTATATAATTGCACTTTATCCAGCACTCCTGCTACTTATATGTACTAACATTGAAATATCTGTAACATGGATTAGGATGAATACTTTAAGATACATAGTCCTAGAAATAGTTACTGTTCCCCCTATTCACCCTTAAATACTTGCTGTTCTAATGATTGTAATTACAGTCTTGGACTTTGATTGGGCAGCTGTTCAAACTTATATTATGATCTGTCTTAAGTCTGAGTAAAGAAAATTAATTTTGGAGGGGAAATTAGAAATGTTTGAAAATGGTCTGTAATCTGTGATATCTAAGTAGATAAATGGAAACAAGGCTTTGAATTTTGACATGGTCAGCAGTCTGATTTAGTGTCCCTGATATTTCTAGATTTTTAGGATTTTGTAATTAACACAAGTTGAAATTAATGTTCCGGATGGACAGTGGTGCAGCGGTAGCATTGTCGCCTCACAGCAAGAGGTTCTCCAGTTCAGATCTCGGCTGGGGTGCCTTCTGTGTTGAGTCTGCATATTCTCCGTGCGTTTGTATAGGTTTCCTCCCATGTTACAAAGACATGCATCTGGAGCGTTTCTCCCTGGGCCTCCACTGAAAATTGGCTTCATTCCAAGTCGAACTTTCTCAGTAAACAAATGTTAAATAAATAAAATAAAATAATGTTTTCATATGCTAGGTTGAGAGACTATAGGGAGGATCTCTAGTGAGCCTGGAGAGAGACTGATTTATCTTCCGGTATGCATACTACAAAGTTGGTATTATTTCAAGCACTATAAAAAGTTAATGTTTCAAGGATTTTTTTTAGCTTTTTCCAACATGTTTTTCTTCTAGGCAGCAAAAAATAGGCATCTTTCAGAAACCAGACAGAGATGTCTGTCCTTGGCATTTACTGCTCTTTTCTTCCTGTTAGGCATATAACTGTGTTTGAAGAGAAGCCACGATTGTTCCTCTTTTCAAGGATGTCTGTAGATTGCTAATGGAGTTCAGAAAATATTTCTGTGTTACTGAAACAAGTATACAGACTAATTCTAATGTAGTGTTCATTTTTCTTGTATAGCCTTTTCTGGCTTATGCCATAGTTGAATATATTACTAATTATACCAAAATAAATTTATTTTGAGTTAGTAAAGTACACTTACACACTTACTGATCAAGCTATTCAGTTATTAGTCAGATGTGATTGTTTAATTTATAATTAAAATATGGTTCAGTGAATTTTTCTGACTACTGTTTTTACTTAGGACTAGTGTTTCTCTGATTTTTCTGAATGACATGTGAGGCTAATGTTTGAAAATACAGCAAATGTCATATTTGTGTGGCCTTTGAATTGTCCTTAACTGTGTTGCTCATTTATCTATTTTTTAATTAAACTAAAGTAACTAAAGAAAAGGAGCAGTACTGTGAATGTACTCCAGGATGAATAAAGGGGACTTGTTTAATTAATTAATTTGTATGTATATAATAGGAAATGAGGTATGGTTTTAGAATTGTCTGATGAAGTTTAACAGAGTTTAAACGAAAGCGCTTACCTTTATGGATTATTGTGTGTTTTCTATGTGAATAAACCATGTGTTCTGCTGTTACATTGAAAGATTTCTTCAGCCTGCTGATTCCTGGTTCGTTTTGTTGTGGTTTCATAAAGGGGACTTGTATCATGGAACTTGGATCACGGAACTAGTGATGTTATGTAGCCCTATCTCGCCGTAATTCTTACTGGATGGGTTCGGAGCCAATATTCGGCTCCGACTCGGCCTATACTAAAGCTCAAGAGCTTTTTACTGGCTCGAGGCTAGCCTCTATCCCATGGTTCCTCACGGCAATTCCCCAGATCTCATTTGCCGCGAAAGCTTCGAGGTTGTGTCTTACTGGCTCATTGGCTAAGTAGAATTTTTTTTACTTATTTAGTCCTTTTCTATCACCTTTTTCTATCATATATATGTCTTAATAGTTTCTTCTGTATTGTGCGTCTGTTTTTTGAAAGTTTTTAGCCCCTAAGCCCCTATTCCCCCCTTAGGACTGTACGGCCCATTTAAATTAGAGGGCCATAGTGCCTGTTTAAGTTAGAGGGCCTTTCCTCCCTGTGTGTGTGTGACTGTTATAAAAAAAAAACTTTTCTTCTTCCTTACACTTTTATTTTTTAGTCTTTAACTATGTCTAAAGATAAAGATAAGGATCACAAGGATCATTGCCCTTTGGGCTTAAAAAAATCCAACAGATGTGCGCAGAAAATATCTCTTACAGACAGCCACACCAGTTGCGTATATTGTCTGGGCAAAGCCCATTTACAGGAACCTTGCACCTTCTGTCACGCTTTTAGTACAAGAGTGTTAAATGAAAGGAAAAGAAAGCTTATTGACAGGGGTCCCATGACCAGTTCCTTTCAGGAACAGCTGGAACTTGGTCAGGCAGCTCCAAAATCTTCAAAGAAAAAAATCATCAGCCCCGACGTCAGAGCAGACCAAAAAGTCTAAAGCGTTGGAACCAAGGACTTCCAGTTCCGACTCTGCTTCATCTTTGGTGCAGTCTATTCCATCGGTTCTAAGACAGTCTTCGGTACCGAAGGTTTTGCCTGACATCAAGACTGTATCTCCTATTTTGAGATCTCCTATTTTGGAGAGAAGGAGGTCTCCTTCAGTCTCCACCACATCCTCCAGGACCCCATCAGATGAGGACATTGAGAGGGTGGTGAAGAGGTTGCTTTCGGATCCAGCTGTGGCTAGAAAATTGACCCCTCCAGACAGGTTCCTCTGTCTTCGACCCTTTGGCTCCGGGGATTCAGCCTGTTTCCTTGGAGCCAATTACTCTATCCTCGATGGCTCAGTCTGGAGCCAAGGGTTCTGGGAGCTGACGCTCTCATGTCGACTCCGAGGGGGACAGTCACCCTGGGTTCTCTTCGGAATCGACCCTCCCTCTCGGAGCCTCGGCACGACTCAGCTCGGATCCCACTTCTGCTTCAGAGCCGTTCCCTTTTGCCAGGAGTCAACCATCTGCCCCCCCCCCCGGAGCGGAGGTCTTCTTTGGAGTTGGGGGAAAGGCTTTCGAAGCTATAGAGAAGGCTTTATCCTCTGCCAAAGCCATTCCTTTGGAACCTGTGTCCCACCAGCAGCAGGCAGCAACCTCTTCCTCCCTGCCACCCCCACAGCATAGGGAACCAGAGGCCCAGTTAGCCCCATTGGAGACGCCCCCTCTTCCGAGACCTCCCCAGATTATCCCACTGGAGAGCTCCCTCGGAAGAGGTTTTGTAAGAGGAAACATGTCGACTCCCCTGAGTCTGTCACATCAGGCACTGATTTAGAGGAATCAGAAAGGTCCCCCAGATCTCCCTCTGAGGATGTCTCCTTCTCTGACATCCTAGAAATCCTTAGACGGAGGGGTGACTGGAAGACCTCTAACCCTACTGAGGATGAATCAGTGTATCTTGAGGCCTTTGGCTCCCAACCTTCCACCTCTTGGGTGACACCACCTTATGACCAACTTTTGGGGGTCATTTTGCAGAAAGCATGGACCTCTCCAGATTCAGTGGAAGCCTTCCTGAGGAGGCCAAACAAATTTATGACAACACCTAAGGACAAGTCTTTCCTTAGCAAGGGAGTTCCAGTTGATGCTATGGTGGTAGCAGCGGCCACCAAGAAGGAATTATCTGAGACGTCTTCTACTATCCATCCTCCTAACAAGGAGTCCAGGATGATGGATAGGTATGGGAAGCATACTTTTTCTTCAGCAGCATTTACACTAAGATCGCTGAATTACCTGACTCATTTCACTCGTCTTCAGAGGGATCTCCTGAAAGAGTTAGGAGATACCCTCCAGGGTTCAGTAGCTCCGTGTTCCATGGACAAGGTCTCCGCGCAGCTCTCCACCCTTACTTCCATAGCTAACTCCTCCATGAGGCTGATCTCATATGCGGCAGATGGAGCGAGCAGGGCAGCCGCAGCAGGAATAGCTCTTAGGAGACATTCGTGGATGCATCTTTGTAATTTTACGTAATCCTTCAAGTCTTCCTTCACTAACATTCCCTTTGATGGTTCATCTCTTTTTGGACCCCAAGTGAAAGAGACTTTGACTAGGTGTGAGCAGGAAGGAAAAACCTTATCTGCTGTTGGAGTCCATTTCTCTCTCTCTCTCCTGTCCAGACCCTATCCCAAGGGTAATACAGGAGGGAAAATGTGGTTCCGCAAATCCCAAAAATGTTTTCCTCAGGCACAAGGTCAACCCTCCCCAAGAGGCAGTGGGGGAGGATATAATGGAAGACGCCACCCTCGTGGCAGAGGAGGTCCGCAACATCAGGGAGACAGAGAAACTTTCTCTGATCCATCGACCCTGAGGGGTTACCCGACTGTCCGTCTCTGGAGGCAGTCAGGGAGCATATATCATTGTACCCAAGCGCCTGACTAACTATCACTCAAGATCGTTGGGTACACACAGTAATATCCAGAGGTTACCTGATTCCCTTTATTTCCGAAGCCCCAACAAACCAGTCTCTTTCAGACGTACCACCCATCCAGCTAGACCGTGCAACATCAGAGGTCATCTCGTTGCTACAAAAAAGAGTCATCCAAGAAGTCCCCGCAGAGCAAGTAGGATCCAGAACTTACTCACGATTCTTTTTAGTTCCAAAAAAGACAGGGGACTGGAAATCAATTCTAGATCTCAGCAGGCTCAACAAGCATGTAAGAAAATCAAAGTTCCAAATGGTCACTCTGCAGTCAATATTTCCATTTATCGGGAAAGACAACTGGATGTGCTCAGTTGATCTCCAGGATGCTTACTATCACATCGAAATGGACAGGCGCTCCAGGAGACACTTACGCTTCCGGCTGGGAGCCAGCCATTTTCAGTTCAGAACACTGCCCTTTGGCCTCACTACAGCCCCCAGAGTGTTTACCAAATGCATGGCAGTGGTAACAGCTCACCTGAGACGTCAAGGATTCCAGGTGTTTCCATACCTAGACGACTGGCTCCTCACTGCTGTCACCAAGCGTCAACTCATAAGAACCAAGGATGAAACTCTATCCTTGTGCGCCAGCCTAGACGTCACTGTCAACATGCAAAAGTCAGTCTTATATCCCTCGCAGCATATTGTATATCTAGGCTCAGAAATAGACACAACCACCATGTCAGTAAAGCTAACACAGGAAAGAGTGGAATCTCTATGCAGTCAGATCAGATCCTTATTAAACAAACAGAGTCCAGGCCAGAGTAGTCCTTCAGGTCCTAGGGACTATGGCTTCCACCATCTTATTAGTTCCTCTTGCTCATCTACATATGAGGGTTCTCCAATGGATGCTGTTTGCACAATGGTCGATGCAAGACCTTCCACTATCTCACCAGATATTAATAACAAACACATGCAAAAGGGATCTGACATAGTGGTTACACACAAAACAACTTGTTATAGGTCGTCCACTTGTTCCTCCTCAAGAGGAAGCAGTTTTGACCATGGACGCTTCCCAGATGGGGGGGGGGCATTATCTGGGAAAGACAGTCCAAGGTCCTTGGCAAAACCACGAGAACCACTTACACATCAATGTTTTGGAGATGAGAGTGGTGCTATATGCGTTGCAAG
Source organism: Protopterus annectens (assembly GCF_019279795.1). Taxonomy (NCBI): domain Eukaryota; kingdom Metazoa; phylum Chordata; order Ceratodontiformes; family Protopteridae; genus Protopterus; species Protopterus annectens. The sequence goes on along the minus strand of NC_056746.1, from coordinate 1,093,861,669 downwards.
CACTTCACAACTCCCTTCCCACTGGAATGATTGCGATTCAGTCAGACAACATGTCTGTTGTGTGGTACATAAACAAACAAGGGGGAACCAAGTCTTACCCGCTTTGCAGAGAGGCCTTAAGAGTTTGAAATGGGCGATGGATACTCAACGCTTCCTGACAGCAACGCATATCCTGGGGAAATCCAACGTAATAGCGGACAAACTCAGCCGAGCAATTCTGATGCCTCACGAGTGGTCCCTGAATCCAATGGTTGCGAAAGAGATCTTTCACAAATGGGGCCAGCCTTGCTGCGATCTATTTGCCACTCACCTGAACACCAAATGCAGCAGCTACTTTGCCCTCATTCCCCATCCGGGGATGTCACCCAGGGATGCTCAAGTTCACAATTGGCCCCCGGGACTTCTCTACGCCTTTCCTCCCTTTCCACTCATACCCAAAGTAATACAGAAAGCAAGACAGTTGAGGAGTTCCTTGATCCTCATTGCTCCTTACTGGCCTTGACAAGTTTGGTTTCCTTTCCTTTTGGAGGAGCCATGGATTCTGGATCCATCTCCAGATCTCCTGATTCATCAATCGGGACAATTCCACCCCTCTATCCATACCCTCAAATTGAGAGCATGGCTGCTCCAATTCCACGTATAGCCAGGTGCATTCCCTTATCCCCAACGGTCAAACACATCCTAATTTCATCCCATAAACCTTCCACTCAGAAACTATATTCTAGCAAATGGAAAAGGTTTTCCCTTTGGGCTACGAACCGGGGCTTAGATCCATATACAGCTCCTTTAGAATCAATTTTATCCTTCCTAACAACAATTTTTCATGAAGGAGCGACAGCCACTACAGTTAGAGTTCAATTAGCTGCCATTTCCAATTTCCATTTTGGTTTCATGGGAAATCCAATCATGCAACACTCCCTCTGTAAAACCTTTTTAAAAGGAGTTTGTCTTCTTAGGCCCCCAATAAAACAAACTTTAGAACCCTGGGACTTAAATGTAATCCTCTCATCTTTGATGTCTGCACCCTTTGAACCATCCTTGTCATCAGACTTAAAATTGTTATCATGGAAAACCCTGTTCTTGGTAGCTATAACATCGGCTAGAAGAGTCTTGGAACTTCAAACCCTAACTATTCGATCTCCTTACATTATCTTTCCCAAAGATAAGAGTCTCTCTTAGGACAAATCCTTCCTTTCTCCCTAAGGTATGCTCAGAACACAACCTGAATACTACCACTGAGCTACCTGTGTTTTTTCCAAACCACTCTAATAAATCAGAGTATAGACTTCATCAGCTAGATGTCCACAGGATACTCAAATTCTATAAACACAGGACCAAAGAATTCTGGAAATCTGATCAACTTTTTGTTTCCTTTTCTGACGAAAGGAAAGGCTTACCTGTTTAAAAAATGACTCTTTCAAAATGGCTTTCAGATTGCATATCCTTTGCTTATCAACAAGCTGGTAGACAATTACTGTTAAAAGCTAAAGGTCAGTCTTCTATGGCTGTAGCTACTTCATGCGCCTTTAGATCTAGGCTCCCAATTGATACTATTTGTGCAGCAGCTACTTGGGCAAGACCACATATGTTTGTCACTCATTACAAATTGGATTTGGCCTCCCGGGACAGGTCATCCTTTGGGTCCACTGTGCTGAAGAGTCTCTTCGCTTGAGCCATCTGGGATAAAGGTGCTAGGGACGCTGTCTCATCCAGCAAGAATTATGGCGAGATAGGACTACATAACATAATGAAGTTATGTACTTACCATAATGTTCCATGTTTGTAGTTCATCTCGCCTATATTCTTGCGTCCCTCCCTCCAACCCCCTTCCCGTTTCTGGGGGATCTAGTGGACCTCTTTTTGGGGCTGCCTGACTTTGCTCTTTATTGTCCACCTGGAATGGATTATGTTTCTAATCCCTTCCTGTATTTTTACAGATTCTTTCTTATTATTATTACCTGATAGGTATTTACTACTTTCTTGCAAACTAGATCTGGGGAATTGGCGTGAGGCACCATGGGATAGGGACTAGCCTCGAGCCAGTAAAAAGCTCTCGAGCTTTAGTATAGGCCGAGTTGGAGCCGAATATCGACTCCAAAACCATCCAGCAAAAATATAGGCAAGATGGACTACAAACATGGAACGTTGTAAGTACATAACTTCTTTTTAACAGCTGTATTGGTTTATTTTTGGTCATGCCAGCAAATAGATTTGTCTGTTATCAGTTATTATTCTGGTGAAGGTTACATCCGTTTGTATTACCACAAACCTGCTGACACACAGCTGTGGATCAGAATTACAGAGAAAGTGTTATGAAAAAAATAATAATGTGGCTACAGAAAAGACTGAAATGCATTTACCTAACTGGTGTTTGAAACTGTTAACAGATGAGACTATGCTTATTTTCTTAATCTTTTCAAAATTATGATTTTTATGAAAGCCTGTATTTGAGAAGTTCACCATTGGGATAAGTCTTAAATTAGGCAGGATTGTCTAAAGCCTTTGTTTTCTAGTCAGCAGAAATACAAGAGCTGTAGAGTAGAGCCAGTATTCAGAATATCTCATTCTTATGCACACAAGTTAGGATCATCCCACAAGTGGTAAAATAGTACTGCACGCTTTGCAATAAAAGACTGTTTGCATAGTGTAATCAGAATGGCTCAGCTTTACTTTGCTTTTCCCATTCCCATAAAGAATGCAAGATGAACGACTGCTGCAAACTTTTCCACAATTTGTATTACATAATTCTACAAACTATACTCCATTAAATGATTTGTGCATTGCCTAAAATTTACATTATTTTTTAAAAGAAGTTGGCTATTATTGTAGTAGCCAACATAATTTTACTGACCTTTAACTGCTGAATGTCAACATGCCTTGAAGAAGGGCTATGGAGTGCATACTTGCCAGACCAAAATCTTAAGACCATGTTCTGTGAAGCCCACATGAAGTTAGAAGTACAGGTTCTTATCCAGTACATGTGATGTAGTAATTTGTAAGAAACTTTTATATAACCTAAAAGAACTTAACTCTGGTTCTTCCAACACATCCTGGTTTCACAGTTATCTCCTCAGTGTGATTCAAAGGATAAAACTGCGTACTGCACTCTGTTACACTGCATTGGGTCCTGTGCCTAGTGTCTTCTGGAATTTTTAAAACTCTTTCCTTCAGCAGTGATGCCATGATTCTCCCTACATCTCGGGCCAAGCTGAGAGGTCAGTAATTCTCAATTTTTGCCTTATTCCATTCTCAGTTTACTATCTTACCTCTTAGCTTTTTTGTTGTACTCAGAATATTCATGAAATGCCTGTCGCAGGTATTTGACCAACTCAGGTTAGGTGCAGTATATATTTATCCTTACTTTGCTGGTTGCTTAGCTCAGACAAAATCCATAGAAGTCTTTCATTGTGCTCTTCAACAGGTTTTCATATATTTGTGGCACCTAGTCAAAGTTTTAAACATACAGAACTTGGATCGACTATTTCTTTTTCAGGCAGTGAGGTTTTAAGGGTCATTTTAAACACAGACACATATTCTGTTTCTAAAAAGAAAGCATTCAAATTTCTGAAAATTTTCTGTCAAATAATGAAAAAAATGAGCATCCGCAGCACTATCGAAGATGATGGAGGTCAAGCGTTGTTTAGTTTTATCCTTTTGCTTCCTAATGCCAGGATGCATATAGGAAAAATTCTGCAGTATGTGATGATAAATTTGTGGAATCGCAAAGACCAGCCACTAGAGTTTAGTGTTCCTCTTCTGCCTTACAGACAAAAGAGTTACAGTGTTAGATCTAGCAAGTGTACTTACATCCACACCTCTAGCTCACATATGCCTTGGATTACATTTGGGAGGCCCATCTTTCAAGAACTACAAGTGCTGGTGCTTGTTCTTCATCCAACAAGAAGAATCACAGAAATGTAAAGGAGATGTTAGCTATTTTCGGGCCCTGAAATCTTCTCAGACAATTCTTCAACCAATAACTATTTAGATAGTGACAGACAGTACTGAGGTGATGAGGTATGGATGCAAGCAGGAGGCCCCTTAATACCACTGGTTATGTAGACCGTGATATGTTTGAGGTATTTCAAGCCTAGATAGTCCCCATTAGATCACTGTTGCAGTAGCTAAGCTATATGGGTTATATGCTGCCAAGCATTGTAGTTGGTCAGGTTCCAAAGCTTAAAGGTACCTTCCATGAGCACTAACTGCCGAACAGCTTGAGAAGAGTAGGATAAAGTCAGTGGTTAGGGTGCCATATCCTCAGAACTTTGTTGCTGTTGAAGTGCCTTTCTCCCTGTGGGTTTCCATTGTATGTTTTTTGGATAGTGCTTCTCCAAGGCTGGAATTCCTGTGGGTATTATTTATGTGAAAAGTTTTACTTTTCTAAAAAGTTATAGCTGGGCAAGGACTAATGTTTTTTTTTTTTTTTTGGGGGGGGGGGGTTGTCATTACATTTTTTTATCTCAAAACTTACTTTCTTCAATCAGGTTGTGTCAGTGACTGTCCAAGGATTTGCTATCTGCTTGTCAGACACATTTTTCAGTAGAAACACAGAACATGCTTTGTGTTCTTCAGTTCTTCCCTGCTTGATCCAGAAAAAGAAAAAAATCTACATGGAAGTCTTTAGTCTTCAAGCTAGCTTCCTGTTCACCTCAGCTGCAGATGAGTGACTCTGCTTTGACCATTTCAGGTACCTTGGACTGCTCATCAGTTTGTTTTACTCCATCTTGTGTTGCTGCTTGAGAAGCTGGAGGACAGAGAGACAGGCATGTCCTTTGTGGCTGTTTGGCTGCCCTCTTTGGGCAGGGGAAAGGCCAAACTTGGTGTCATGGGAGGGAGCAGATGATGCTGTACCACAAATCAGCCCTAAGGAGCTTGATTCATGTAGAAGGGACTGGTCTTTGGGTTTTTCTTTTTCTGGGGGTCTCACAGAAACAGAAAATAAATCTTAGGCATGTTTCTTCTGTTCCACATATGAGTGACAGGAAAGATCAAATGGATTTTCAAAAGGTTTATTTCAAGCCTTTCAATCATTAAAGTCTGTGCCTTCCCTAAATTTTAAAAGAAGAGGATTTTCGTCTGTCTTAGATTCTGATTCTCAGTGTGAGAAGCAGAATTTGATTTAGATTGTGTTTCTCAAGTGCCTTTGCCACAGGAATGGGAATCTGATTGTAAAAAATAGCTTTTCTTCAGATCCCCTTCCCGAAGAGTTATCTTTTTCTGATGCTATTGTCAGAATGAAGGAGTTGTTTCATTAGGAGCAAAAAGAATTACCAGAATCACAGCACAAGTATCATGACTTATTATGGATGAATTTTCCTCAGTTGCAGCTGTTTCTCCTGTTTTGCCCAGCATTAGAGGATTCTTTCTTGGTGGCCAGCAGTCTACCTGACAGTCAGCTTCATGACGCAAAAAAGTCTGATAAATTATATAAAGTTCCTCAGACCTACAACTTTTTCTTGTTAAAACGTAGCTCAGACCCTGCAGTGATTTCTGTGGTCAAAACCATCTTCTGCCAAACATGTTTTGACAGCTAACCCTATTCTTTCTGACAAAGATGGGATAGCTTTTCTTAAGTTTAGGAAGAAAGTTTATTCCTCTTCCAATATAATCTTCAGAAGAGTGAATTGTCAGACTCACGTGTCCAAGTTTCTGTTGGCCTCCTTTGACAATTTGAGAAAATTTATTGCTGATCTCTCTTCTTCGGAGACCAAGAAAGCTCTGAATATTTGAATATCCTCTGCGTATGACACAGCTGATGCCATATCTAGAGCACCTGCTACTGGGTCATTACTTAGAAGGCTTATTTGGCTGCATTCCCAGAATTCACCAGATGATATTAAAACTGAGATCCTGAATACCTCCTGGATAATGAGATATTATTTGCACTATCTTCTGTCCATAAAATATTTCTTGAAAGGGGAAAATTAGCTCAGGGGGTTATCCATATATTTGAAATTGAGTGCTAAAATACAGTAGAAACTTTCCTTCCAATTTAGATTCCTTTTTTTGGAAATAAAATAAACAATGTCAGCAAGGCATTGGTAAAAAAAAAAATCAGAAATCAACGAAGGAGGTTCAGAAAAGAAGGGAGGGTCCTTCTAGAAACAAGGACAGTATAAATAAGCAGTTTGATTATATGCCCCTTCACATGTTTTCTCCTCCCTTCCCTGGAATTCCAGCAAAGCTGTCCCAAAATCTAGGTCTTCACCTTCCCTTGTGGCAACAGATATCTTCAGATGGGTTCTGAGAATCATTCAAAAAGGTTACTGGCAGTGGGACTACCTTCCTCCTTTTCAAGGGATTCCTCTGCGTATGTCCAATCAGATCACTCCATTTCCTCCTACCCTAGATCATATGCTATCTCAAGGGTGCTAGATAATCTGTTCCTCAACATTAAATAGTAAAAGGGATCTATTTAAGAATCTTTCTGGTGCCAGAGAAAGAGGGAAATTGGAGACCTCTCCTAGACCTTTCTTTTCCAACTATTCACATCCAAATCCCAAAATTCAAAAGGCTTTCTCTACAGTCACTGTTGCCTCTCATTCCAATTCTATTTTCTAGTAACTCTCGATTTAAAAGATGCTGAGCATCACATTCTAGTACACAAACATGAGACACTTTTTATATTTTTCTGTATCTGGTTGACTTTTTCAATTCTCTGCTTTATCCTTTGGGTTGTCTGCAGCTCCCATGGTATTCACAAAATGTCTGTCTTCTATAATAACCCACTGCAAACTGCAAGGGTTTCATATTTTTCCATATTTAAATGATTGCTTTATTTTTGCAGAGTCTTTTACAAGGTGTCATGAATCTCTGTTATTAGCTAATAACCCTTTTTCCCAATATGGGGTTTCAGGGGAACATAGAAAAGTCTCCTGTCACTCTTCACAAGATAGTGTTACTGAGATGTCTGCTGGATGTATCACTTATGACAGCATTACTTCCTCAGGACAAAGTTGAATTTTGCATGGAACATTTTCTGATATTCTCCTACCCATCTCTGACTTCTGACAGGGAATATCTAAAGATCATGAGTTTCATGGCCTCTACAGTTCTTATGATTCCTTTAGCCAGACTTCACATGAGGCAAATACACTGGTTTTTGAGACCAGTTTGTACCGAATACCAGCACCTCATATAATTGCAAATTCCAGTACTGTAACTTGTAAAAAGGCAGTTTCTGTGGTGGGTGGACCAGTTATCTCTCAGGTTTCCCCTTCTCCCTTATCCCTTCCAGCCATTACTCTCTGTGTAATAATGGATGCCTCAGACTTTGCACAGACGCTAGGTCTGTGGAATAAGCAGGACAGTCTGAAGCACATAAATGTCAAAGAAATTATAGCTCTAGTTAGTGCTCTCTGAATCAGTTTTGTTTCCAGACCCTCTAGTAAAAATCCATGACTAAGCCACAGTGAAGTGATATAAATATGTATATTTATTTGTACACATATACATAAAAGTATAACCTTCCATTCTAAAAACAGCCCTTCGATTCACAAGTGATCAACACTTACACGTCAACTATGACATCAGTGCACAAAGGATCAAAAAAAGAAAAGAACACAAATGCATTTTGTAACCGGGCAAGCCTCCCTGCATCCCCCCATCCCTTGCTAATTATATATACCAATTCCAAGATCTCACTGTAGTGGGTAAAAGGGCATATTCATCTATCCCCCTCACTGTAATCTTGTACTGTCAAAACCGGTACATTTCATTCAGCTGATATTCGACCAGCTGAACTGGTTCTGCCATCTGTTGACAAGTTCATTTTTGACAAGAGGTTTCTTCTGTTATATGTATGTATGTATATCTAACTATCGTTTTAAATGTTTCTGTATATCTAGGTAACCATTTAAAGTGTCAGGACTCATTAGAGTGAGTCCCAAAACATGGAGACTGAATGACCAGAAGAATAGAACTTACATATAAGTCTGAGACGCCATTTCCTGAATATTCCTTTTTCTTTAAGGTATGGTGACCTGGAAGTTGTTATATATATCTTTCATGCTGCAGAGTGGTTTTCTGCAATTTTTTAAGTGCCTTTAAGGCACATTAAATAGTATCCCTTCAGTGTTCCCCACCCTCCAATATTGCAGGATTTACTCATTAATTTAGGGGCTTATGGAGGTGTGACAGGCTCCAACATACACTTATTCACATATTCATACACACACACACACACACACACACTCAGGGGCACACGTGTATACACACACACATATATATATATATCTATATACACACACACACACACACACACACACATATATATCTCCCCACACACACACACACACACACACACACACACACACACACACACACACACACACACACACACACACACACACACACACACACACACAGACACCTACCCTACCTATTGCCTAAATAACCCCTCTACTGTGCATAAAGTGTTATCTCTGGTGTCTAGTGTTCCCCTCGAAGCACGTTTTTCATGCTGCAAAACATTTTTCTGTTATTTTAAGTAACTTTAAGGCACTGTATAAAGCGTTATCCCTTGTGTCTGCTTTCTGCCCATCTTTCATGTTGCAGAGTGCTTTTCTGCAATTTTTTTAAGTGCCCTTAAGGCACATTAGGAGTAGTATCCCTGGTGTCTAGTGTTCCCCACCCTCCAATATTGCAGGATTTACTCATTAATTTAGGGGATTATGGAGGTGTGATAGGCTGCAACATGCACTTATTCACGTATTCACAGACACACACACACACACACACACACACACACACACGTATATACAATCACACTCTGGGGCACACACGCACACACACACACACACATATATATATACATACACACACACACACACACACACACACACACACACACACACACACACACACACACACACACACACACACACACACACACACACACACACACACACACACACACACACACCCCTACCCTACCTATCGCCTAAATAATCCCCCTACTGTGACCACACACACACACACACACACACACACACACACACACACACACACACACACACACACACACACACACACACACAGTCATCTTACACCACTCAAACCTGTATGCATTGAAACTTTCCACCACACATATGCACACATGCACACCCACCCGTCTGCTAAACTCTCTAGCACTTAACCTCTAACACGATCAGTTGAACACAAGCTTTTGTTAGTGTTCATTAATTACAGTGAGCGTCTTGATGTAACTTATGCAGACATTTTTTGAGGGAGAGCATATGGCTAATAAGCATAGGCTGCTCCCTCTGGAATGAATTGTCTCTTTAGCATTTGAGGTAGGCCTTAGAGGCAGCCCGCTGCAGTGCTACATGTCTTTATGGTGCTGCACAATAGTAGAGCTGTCTCTGAATTGGAAATGGTTACCACAAGGTGTACACCAGGTGTATATCACATGGTAACCTTTCTGAACTTTGGGTCTAATATATCAGAATTGCAGTTCCTCATAAGCACGTATACCATTTTCCTGGTAACACAGCATGAAAAATATTCAGAAGTGTTATAATTTTGGTGTTGGCTCAAAAAACTAAAACACATATATACAAACAGTAATGCTCCCTCCCATCATTTGTTAAGTTGATTTAGCTGATAGATATGCTTGTTACACTCTAAACATATTCACAAGTAAAATGATTCCAGTGGCTACTCCCAAGAATGAAAAAAAAATGCAGCATGCAAGCAATAAAACTTCCCCCACTCAGATCATTTTTTTTGAGTTGGTTTGTCTGGTGGTATACTTGTTGCCTTTAACTGAGCTTCTATGGCAGTTGTATGTGTGTGTGTTGTAGTTCTATTGTAATGCATTTGTATTCATGCAGTGTTTTACTTTTATGTACAGTATCACTAGATTTACCACTTAAGTCAAACAATGGCTGGTAGTTTCTTTCTGCTGTTTTTCTATATATGCATGTAAATTTAACTCCCAGGTTAGACTGGCTGCTGGTACTGTCGTGACTGTTTTTGCTTCATGTTTTTCATGTCCTGTCTCTTCCTTCCATGATTCATTTTCTGTGTCTGGAATTTTGCCTTTACTTTCCTTAGAATATTGTTTTCTTAATGTTTGGATGTCTTTTGTGGTTGCTTATCAGATAATATGCTTAAAGTTGTGATTTTAGTGTTTTAATAGTATTCCTGATTTTAGTTTTATTCTGTTTCTTTTTTTTTGTTGTTATGTTATATGTAGACTTAATAATGTACTTGATTTGGGGGGTGTTAATGTTGTTTGTTTTTTTATTGATTTACTGTATGTTTTGTTTTCACAGTATTTCTGTGTTTGATAGTTTTTTCCCAGGTAAATGATGTCTCAGGATGTGGCAGTTTGCTGTATGTTGAAGTTTGTGAGGGAGTAGGAATCTGTGAATGTAAATGTATATGGGGTTCAGGTGGCCTACAGTAGCTTTTTCCTGCACGTGGAACACTTTTCCTTGCCCATTTTATTAGTGTGCTATATATATATATACCATTGGGGTCCCTCAAGGGTCCATTTTGGGGCCACTTCTTTTCTCGGTCTTCATTAATGACCTCCATACAGTCATTCCTGAGGCCACCTGTATCCAATATGCGGACGACTGGTTTGTTCAGATACATCTCCAGACAGACTACTAACTAAAACCCAAAACTGCTTCACCAAAGTCGAAAACTGGCTATTAGGACGACAGTTAATCCTAAATCCTAAAAAAACTAAATTATTAATCTTTCAACCAACTCATAAAAATCATCTTATTGATGTCTCTTTAACATCCAAAAATGGTACTATCATCTCCCCAGACCCCCACACGAAATTGCTAGGAGTTACTATTGATAATAAACTGAAATTCGACATGCATATCAACCTGTCCATCAAAACAGTAAACAAAAATTAGGATCGCTATATAGAATTAAAAACTTCCTAACACCAAGTACTAAAGTCACCATTGCCCGAACACATTTGCTCTCCACCCTTCTTTATTCATCTGCAATATTCACCAATCTTAACAAAACCATACTTGATAAACTATCCAGCTCATATAATCATATAGCTAGATTTGCAGCAGGAACTCCATATAGGACCCATCATTGCACCAACCTAAAAAACCTAAAATGGATTGAACTCCCCAACCTTGTTAGAGTTACCCAACTCACTGAGGTACATAAAATTCTCAAAAACCCCGACAATTGTCCTTCACTTCAGAACCTAGTCCTTCCATACTCTAATCTTAACAGTCTACGTTCTGCGAACAGACCACTCATAAAGATGGTCAAAGCTTATAATACTGGAGGAGATGCACTCTTTCCAAACGCCGTTGGAAAAGTCTGGAACTCTCTTCCCACCAGTATTCTTTCCTCTACCTCTCTACCCCATTTCAAGAAACAACTGTTTCACCACTATCAGAAGCACTGGCTCTGCCAATGCTCACCTCCTGACTGACATTTCCTAGTCTCTATTATCTACTTGAATTTGTCCATTGTCATCATTTTTTTATTTCCTTATATGCATTGGTAACAAATGAATTCTGCAATCTGATTGTTTGTTTGACTTTTTGACTTTTTCACTCTCTGTAATTTTATAACTTTGGAAATGTCTGTATTTGTATAATGATGGAGCTTTTCTCCCCGGGCCTCCGCTGAAAAAGGACATTGTATCCAGTCGGATTTTTTCCCGGTTAACAAATGTAAAATAAAATAAATAAAATAAAAAATAATATATATATATATATATATATATATATATATATATATGTTTACATTACATGCACACATGTATGAGTGAAAACATTGCCATTTATTCAACATCAGTGCAGGTGTATTGAGTTTGTGCAATGTATATTATAATCAGTTTCTTAATTCTTGTGACCTGCATATTTGATGTGACTGAAGGTGTCATTTATTCTGGCATTCTCCTGTAACAGGAAGATACATCAGCTTGTGATTTACCTTTTCCATCTGGTTTCTTTCTGTCTTGGTTTGTATATGTGTGTTCATGTGAGATGTGTAAACACATTCTCACGCATTTCTGTGTGTATAATCTATCTCCATAGCTCTATTTATATGACTATCAAACACACACAAAAAGTATTTGTATGGGACTGTGTTTACACTTATGTATATACACACACTCGTGTGTTTATATGTGTGTGTGTGTGTATACACACACACACACACACACATATATATATATATATATCTATATATATATATATATAGATATATATATATATATATATATATATATATATATATATATGTCTAGAGAGAGAAAGATATGTATGTATATATATATATATATATATATATATATATATATATATATATATATATACTAGCTAGAAATTTGACACTAAACATGTTATTAAATAGGAACAAATCATTTTCACCATTTCAATGCACACTTAACATTAATATTCTCATTTAGACCTGGAGGACTGTCTGCATTTAATTTTAACTGCCAAAGTAATTCTTTCACTTCAAGCAAAGTACTGCTGTCACTAAAGAATTGTGGAACTTTTTCCAAAACAAGGAATTTACAGCTCATAAAATTCATACAGGATGTACTGTGCTTCGCTAATGCATTCTTGTTGCCCATATTTCTTATAGCTGCACAGTGTTCCTTTATCCTAGTGGTCAATTTGTGAATAGTTTTGCCTATATAAAAAGATGGACACGTCGAACAGATTGCAGCATACACTATAAAGATAGTTTTACAATCATAGTGCTGATTAAATGAAACCTTAAAACTATTGTGTTCAACCTTATATGAATCACCTTCATAAATGAAATTACATGCAATACATGATTTACATGAAATAATACCAGGTCTCTGTATATTATCAGGTGGAATTAATGAAACTTGAGCATCTCTGTTCTCAAACGATAATTTTAAGGACTTTGTTTTTTTATAAGCAAATAAAGGAAAAAGACCCAGTTTGTCAGACACCTCATGACTAGAAGTCAAGACATCCCAATTTTTATGTAACACTCATTCAATAAAAAAGGAATCTCTACAAATGGGAACTGGGAAGCTTGCATGTCTATCCATACCCAATGTGTCGTTAGTGCCTGTGAATGTGTGCTGAGAAGGGGTGTGTAAAGATTCAGTGTGAGGATTGGAGGAGGCAGAAGGAGTTGCCTCTGTGCTAATAATTTGATTGGAAGGAAGGCCCTGACTGTTGAAGTTAGAAGTAACTAAGTTATCTGTGGGTAATATTTTAGGAATAAAACCTTGTAGTAGAATAGGAGGGAATCTGGAAAATCTCATCACCTTTCAACAAGTAAATTCTTAAAAATTCTACATTCATGTAAGAAAACATTATTATCGCTAACTATTCTAGATAGTCTTATGAGTTGTCCCCTAGCTAAATTTCTCTTCATGAAATACGGATGAATACTTGAAAAGTGAAGATAATTGTTTGTGAAGGTTTCCTTTCTAAAAACTGTAGAGGACCAAGAGAGGGTGTTAGCATCAAATGAGATACTAGTGTCAAGAAAATTAATACTTTTACCATGTGTAGATAGCTTAAATGTCAAGAAAGGGATGCTACTAGAGATCTCAGAAATAAAATTAAATAAAGAACTTTCATCACCTTCCCATACAAAAAAAACAAGTCATCTGTGTATCTCCTGTATAGTCTAACTGATTAAAAACCTTACAAATGTGTAAGAGTGTTTGTTTCCCATGCTGCTAAAACTAAATTAGCAAAAGCAGGGGGCACCTTAGACCCCATGACCACTCCTTTGGTCTGTTGAAAAATGTCGTTGAAATGAAAGAAATTCCCTTCAAGCACTAATGTGATTGGAATGCAAATAGTATCTATTTTTTCAGTAGCAAAAGTGGTGTGTTGTGACAGATATGTTTTCAAGAATTGAGTGCCTTTCAAATATCTATTAAATGATGTATGTAATTTACAAATAAAAAACATAATTTCTTGAAGAACTAGAAAGACATATGATCATCATTTGTGGGTCAATCTGCAAAACTTGTTGAAGTATTAACTTTTATAATGAGTGCATTTAATTTATCCCTCTCTTATCTGTGATGTATGATATAAACAGAAGATAATAGTATATTTCTAATGAATTCACTGGATGTCTATGTGTATACTTCAGTTTTTATAATTTTGTTAATTTTTGTATATATATATATATATATATATATATATATATATATATTAATATACATATGAGACATATATATGTTAAAAATTCTTAGATTCACTTTTTCAACTTTCATGATTTTATGTGATTGATTATAATATGTTACAATCAAAATCAATAAAAATTGTTTTGAAAAAAAAAAAAGAATTGAGTGCCTTCTAAATGAGGGATATTCGTATAAAGTGCTTCCACATCGAGTGTCACTAAAATAATATTCTTGTCGGGTGGGTGAAATTCCAGGAGTCTCTTAAATAGAATGGTGAATGCTGTATAATGGGGTTAAGTAATATATCTAAAAATTCTGCTATACCCTCTGTCTTTGTCTTCTTGTTCATGATTATGTGTCTAAACGAGGGTTCCTTTTGATTTTTATGTATTTTTGGGATACCGAAGAACCTGCCTAAGTGTGGTTCACAAACTGACATAAATTTAGCTTCTTCTTCAGAAATAGCTTTATTGTTAACCAGTGAAGCAATAGTTGTGTCTGTTTTCATAAATGCCTTTTTAACTTCATTCATTGTAACTAAGGTGTAAAATTCAGTGTTATTTAAGTCATTTTGCAAGTATTGAATGTATTTTTCTTGCTCCATCAAGACTACCCCTGAACCCTTATCAGCCCTCATAATCCATAAGGACTTGTCAGAGTGTAGGGATTAAAGAGCTAACAATTGATCCAATGTTAAGTTAAACCACTTGTGATGACAGTTATCTAAAACTAGCTTCCTTAAATCTTTTTTGCATAACTTCAAGAAAATGTGTAGTGTGTTGCACAATGGGGGGTTAAACATGATTTTTCTAATAGGTAAACATGTTGAGCTATTGTATATGTGACGCCCGTACCCTGGCCCAGCAATCAAGGAGCCTCAATCCTCACCACTAACACCAGGGAGGGCATCTCATAAGAGAGGAAAGGATAACAAATACATACAGTAAAGTACAATTTCCCTTAAGTGCACATAGAGATCACAGTCAGTCTGGGGCTGGTTGCTCCCCTGCTTTCCAGGTCCCCAGTAAGACTCCCCACTGGCACAGCTATAGGGTCCAGATCTCAGCCTAGCTGGCAAGCTAACCTCCAGGTAGCTGACATATACACTTTGAGATAAGTATTTATACAACTTCATAGACACTCCTGGGAATGGCTGACACAGATTCTCCCGCTGTGCCCCTTTACCCAGAATATACGGTAGTAATTACTGCCACCACCAGCTAATAATTATCACTTACCCAAAGGCCCTTAAAAGGGTGTCCAATTATTACTGTGCAATATTATTATCCAATTGGTAATGTGAATAAACAGTCTTAAGGCTTATTAGAGTGGCCTTGTACAATAAACTCTAATAAATATGCAATGTACTCTAAAGCTTAACTTGTCTATACACAAACCATCCACAGGTAAAAGGTTTTTAAAATATTTAATAATAAATAATTAAAACACATGCCATTACTACTACACCACAATGCTACTCAAGAGTTGAGATCACTCAGAAACTTAAAATAATTCAGTAGTACAGTTCTGACATAACAGAAAAATGCTTAGTCTAACTTTCTTCTAATTTCCTAGCTATTACTACAAGAAAACATACTTCTGAAATAACTTACTTAAGACTACAGGCAGAGTGCTGATAAGTTGGATATCCAAGATCAAAATGCTTCATAATTTCTGGTTCTCACTGTTTAAATTGAAACTGCAGTTCTGCTAAAACATTACATAATTTGTTTACACTTTCTGGAGTTCCCAGGCCCACCGAAACTGCATTTACATTCTTTTACACTTAGAGCAATAAAAGACATTCCGCATGTAAATTCTGGTCATTAACTTTAGCCTTAAAACAATAGGCAGGATGCTTACTCCAGACTCATCGACTCCAAATTCTAACTTCAAAGGACATATAAAACATAATTTTAATTTCAAAGAACATTTGATGTTAAGTTGTCTATCTCGCCTTCATTCTTGCTGGATGGGTTCGGAGCCGACCTCGCCCGACTCGCCACTCTAAAAGCTCGAGAGTTGGTTCCACCGGCTCGAGGCTCCCCTATATCCCACAATGCTAGGCGTGAGTTACCTCAGATCTCGTTTGCCGCTACAGCGATCGAGGTGTGTTTTCTACCGGCTCCAGGTTAGTGAAAGTTTAGACTAGTTTAAAATTCTTTAAACTTAGGCTAGTTAGTGTAAAATTCTTCCCACTTAGTGTAGTGGACTTGTTTATCCCTTACTATCTTTCCAGCCCCCTCCTTTTATAAAGAACACTTAGTTCTTCCCTAAGGCCTTCGGGCCCTTCCTTCCCTTTCCATAGAAGTGTGTATGTGTTACTTAAGGGATTTATTAACTTACCTTTAGTTTTAAATAATTCCCTTTTAATCCTATCAGTGTAATCTGTGTGTGTGTGTTTTTGTGTGTGATTACACTTCAGGTTCCTTGAGTATGTCCAAGGATACAAAGGTCTCAGGCTTCAAGAAGTGTGACTCGTGCTGTCAGAAAATGTCTCTGACAGACGGTCACACTTCTTGTGTGTACTGCCTGGGACCTTTACACCTGCAGGACTCTTGTGCTGTATGCCATGGCTTCAGCCCTAGAGTCCTGCAGGAGAGAAAAAATAAACTCATTTTGAGGGGTTTAATTAAGCCTGAAGGTTCCCTTCCTGTGTCTTCTGGGAAACCTTCTAAGGCTTCTAGGACCTCGGCTCCAGCTTCAGAGTCGAGGCCTAAGGCTTTGAAGCCTACTGCTGCATCAGCTCCGGCTGGAGCCGATGAGTCTGTGACTGCTGTTTCAGTGGTTTCCTCGGCTGCGGCCGGAGCCGAGGCATTAGAGAGTCATGGGTCGGCTCCGATCATACCATCGGAGCCGACATCTAGAAAGAGATCGAGGTCACCGTCCCTTGGCTCCGTTCATTCGGCTCCAGCGTCTCCCCTGCTGTCTGAACGGAGCCATAGATCTCACTCCTCCAGGTCATCGAGGCTATCAGATCACGACCTCCAGAGGGTAGTGAGTAGACTTTTGAAGTCCGAGGCACTGGCCCAAATGCTCCAGAGTCCGACTCATCAGTCGATGCCTCAGCTTGTTCCAATTAATATTCCTCCTCCGACTCCTTTGAGCTCGGAGCCGGGGCGTCTCGGAACCGAGACTGTGGTAGCGTCGGAGCCGATACATTCGTCTTCGGCTCCGTCATCGGCTCCAATTTCTTCCTTTGAAGAATCTCGGCGCCGGACTTTCCTCGTCGGCTCCGAGGGGGTGAGTGGCATCGGACCCTTGTCCGACCCCCCTCTCGGTGCTTCGGCGCTGGTGAGTTCGGCTCCGACATCGGCCTCGAAGCCATCTCTGTCGGTGCCGAGGGAGGTTCTCAGCTTCTCGGAGCGGGGACCTCTGGCTCTGCCTGACAGGGGTGCATTCGAGGTCATGCGGAGTGTGTTGGAACCTTGTTCGACTCCACAGTCGGCTCCGTCCACCCCTCCCACTTCGGTGCCTTTGGTTATGTCGACTCACTCCCTCATCCCAGACCGCAGAGAGCAAGCTCCTCAAGAATCCCCTGTGGGGATCTCATCCTCTTCCGAGGCCTCTCCTGAATTGGCAGGGGAGCCCCTAGGAAGAGAAAGTGCAAGAGGAAGCACTTAGACTCACCTGAGTCTGTCACCTCTGACACAGATTTAGAGGATTCCGAGGGTTCCCCGTTCCCCTTCTGAAGATGTCTCTTTCGCAGACATTCTAGAGATCCTGAAACAGAGGGGATATTGGCCAGCCCTTAACCCTTCGGAGGATGAATCTGTGTATCTTGAGGCGTTTGGCTCTCGCCCTTCCACCTCCTGGGTGTCCCCCCCTTTGATCCCCTCATGCAGGTGGTTGCAAAGAAGGCCTGGACGGCTCCTGATTCAATGGACCCTACCCCCAGGAGACCCTCCAAATTTATAACAGCACCAACTGACAAGCAATTTCTCACAAAAGGTGTTTCTGTGGATGCTATGGTGGTAGCTGCTGCCACCAAGAAGGAACTAGCTGATCCTTCGGTGCCTGTCCATCCACCTAACAAGGAATCCAGGTCTATGGACAGGTACGGGAAGCGGATGTTCTCATCAGCGACCTTTGCAATGCGTTCGTTGAACTACCTATGCCATTTTACTCGTCTTCAAAGGGACTTGATCAAGGAAGCGAGTGATATGTTGAAGGATCCTACAGCTGCGGGTTTTCAGGACAAGATGAACACTCAGCTGGCTACCCTGAACTCCATAGCTAACTCCTCCATGCCTCCTTTCTTATGCGGCTGATGGAGCGAGCAGGGCCGCAGGGACAGGTGTGGCCTTACGCAGGCACGCCTGGATGCGGTTATGCAACTTTGGACCCCTTTAAAACGCGTCTTTCACTAATTCCCGTTTGATGGATCATCTCTTTTGGTCCTCAAGTGAAAGAAACCTTGACTAGGTGCGAGACAGATGGCAAGACTCTTTCTGCCGTCGGAGTCCGTTTTTCTACTCCTTCTAGGCCTTACCCCAAAGGCCAGAAAAGTGGGAAAATGTGGTTCCGTAAACAATCTCAAGGGACTTCGCCTGACGACAAAGTCGGTTCCCGCCAGAGGCAGAGGGGAACAACAATGGTAGACGTCGCCCTAGAGGCAGGGGGGGTCCGCAGAACCAGGGCAATCGGGAAGTCTTCTCTGATAAGCCCTTTCAGCATCCCTGAGGTGTTGCCCGACTGCCTACCTTCGGAGGCAGTCGGGGGAAGATTGTCACTGTACCCAAAAGCCTGGCTATCCCTGACTCAAGACAAATGGGTACAGTCCATCATTTCCGAGGGCTATTCCATTCCCTTCTTTCGCATTCCAAACCAATCAAAAAAATCCCTTCCAGATGTTCCACCCGCTCAAAGGGATCTTGCAGCTTTGGAAATTTCAAAGCTGCTCGCAAAAAGAGCAATTCAGCCAGTTCCAGCAGACCAGCAAGGATCCGGAATCTACTCCAGGTTCTTTTTAGTTCCAAAGAAAACAGGGGACTGGAGACCAATTTTGGATCTCAGTATCTTGAACAAGTCAGTCAAGAAAACAAGATTTCGGATGGTCACGCTGCAGTCCATCCTTCCCCTTTTGGGAAAGGGAAGCTGGATGTGCTCTATAGATCTTCAGGATGCGTGCTATCACATAAAATGAAAAGACGCTCCAGAAGATTCCTCCGCTTCAGGCTGGGAACCAGTCATTTTCAATTCAGGGCCCTGCCCTTTGGTCTCACCACTGCCCCGGTGTTTACCAAATGCATGGCAGTGGTAGCTTCTCACCTGAGACGACAAGGATTCCAGGTGTTTCCATATTTGGACGACTGGCTCCTTACAGCCCCCACCAAGCATCTTCTTCTAATGGCCAGGGACTACACCTTTCGCACTTGTCGAAATTTAGGCATTTCAATAAATTTCGAAAAGTCTGTTTTGTCGCCTTGTCGTACTATTACCTTCATAGGCGCAAATCTAGACACAATCAACATGTCTGCGAGACTAACAGATCAGAGAATAACAGACATACACAAAATGGTATCGCTCCTCTTCAGCAGCAACAGAATCAAAGCCAGGTTAGTTCTGAAAGTGTTGGGGATTATGGCGGCTGCCATACCTCTGCTTCCATTAGCCAGATTCCACATGAGAATCCTTCAATGGATGCTCTTCACGCAATGGTCGTACCAGCAACTTCCAATGTCTCACACCATTATAATCACGCAAACATGCAGAAATCATCTTCTGTGGTGGATGTCTTCCCCTCAGCTCTTATTGGGAAGACCCTTTGTTCCTTCCCCTCCGGTTGCTACTCTGACAACGGATGCCTCCCTGATCGGGTGGGGGGGGCATTATCAGGGCAGAACTGTCCAGGGCACATGGCAACCAGACGAATGCCACTTGCACATAAATGTTCTAGAGATGAGAGCAGTGCTTTTAGCGTTGCAAGACCTTCAAGACTCTCTTCCCTTGGGAACGATAGCAATCCAGACGGACAATATGTCCGTAGTGTGGTATATCAACAAACAAGGCGGAACCAGGTCCTACCCCCTGTGTCGAGAAGCACTCAGACTGTGGCAATGGGCGATTTCTTCTCAGCGTTTTCTGATAGCAACGCACATCCCTGGGAAGTCCAATCAAATCGCGGACAAGTTGAGCAGAGCTATCCTCATGCCTCACGAGTGGTCTCTGAAAGACTCTGTTGTGAGAGAAATTTTTCTCAAGTGGGGCCAGCCTTGCTGCGACCTTTTTTCTACTCCACAAAACAGCAAGTGCAGAGAATTTTTCACCCTATTCCCGTTACCAGGCCAACCCAGCAGAGACGCTCTAGTCCAAGTTTGGCCTCGGGGACTTCTGTATGCATTTCCCTTCCCACTAATCTCTCAAGTAATACAGAAAGCTATCGCTCAGAAGGCTTCATTGATCCTCATTGCTCCGTACTGGCCTCGACAGGTTTGGTTCCCCTTTCTACATCAGTTTCTGTTGGAGCGACCTTGGCATCTGGACCTAGTTCCAGATCTTTTGATCCATCAGTCGGGTCGGTTTCATCGCTCCCTTCCCTCTCTGAACCTCACTGCTTGGTTCCTCCAATTCCAACTTTAGCCAGGCTTCCTCAAATATCTCACTCTGTTCGAGATATTTTGATAGCTTCCCATAAATCTTCCACTCGAAAGATTTATTTGAGTAAGTGGAAACGTTTCCTATTGGGCTCAAGGAAGGGACATAGATCCTTTCACTGCTTCCATCCAAATGGTCCTTGATTTTCTAGCTGAACTCTTCCATGCAGGTTCATCTCCTTCTACTCTTAAAGTTCAATTGGCAGCTATTTCTAACTTTCATGTGGGCATTTCAGATTCTGCCATCATGTCCCACAAGCTTTGCAAAGCCTTTTGAAGGAGTTTTTCTACTCAGACCTCCGGTAAGAAATCCTCCTCCTCCTTGGGACCTAAATTTAGTTCTCAGTTCTTTAATTCTCTCTCCTTTCGAACCTGCATCCTCCTGTTCTTTAAAATTACTATCATGGAAGACTCTCTTTCTAGTAGCTATTACTTCAGCTAGAAGAGTTTCAGAACTTCATGCACTCAGCTGTCGACCTCCTTATCTGTTGTTCCATAAGGACAGAGTATCCTTACGAACCAACCCGTCCTTTTTACCTAAAATAGCCTCCACGGCTAACCTAAATCAAAGCATTGACCTCCCGGTGTTTTTTCCAGAATATTCTAACAGATCTGAACAAAGATTACATTGGCTAGATGTTCATCGTCAGTTAAGGTACTATTTGGATAGAACAAAACAATTCAGAAAATCTGACCAGCTGTTCGTCTCTTATGTTGAAGGCAGAAAGGGACTTTCAGTTTCAAAGGTATCATTATCCAGATGGCTAACATCCCTGATTTCCCTTGTTTATGAAATTAGACACCAAAAGCTGCCTAGCAAACCTAAAGCCCATTCTACCAGAGCCTTGGCTACTTCTATAGCCTTCCAAGATAGACTGCCTATTGACACCATTTGTGCAGCGGCTACTTGGGCTACTCCTCACACTTTCATTTCTCATTATAAGTTGGATTTAGCCTCTAGACATAGAGCTAACTTTGGTTCCACTGTTCTCAAGAGTCTGTTCCGTTAGGCCACCCGGGACAAGGTGCTAGGACGCGTCCCATCCAGCAAGAATGAAGGCGAGATAGACAACTTAACATATAGAAGTTATGTTCTTACCATAACGTTCCATGTTAGTTGTCTTCTTCTCGCCTTCTTCTTGCGTCCCACCCTCCTTCCCCCTGGCCTGGACAGACCCAGAGGAGTTTTGATTGTGACCTCTCTTTCTACCACCTCTTTACTTTAGGTATATGCTCTGCTGTGCATATTTCCTGGTTCAGGATGTAGGTCACCCTTCTCCCTTGTTTATAGAGGTGGACTTTGTTACTAGTTATTTTACTACTATTATAGGCAGTGCCTAGCTTACAAACGAGATCTGAGGTAACTCACGCCTAGCATTGTGGGATATAGGGGAGCCTCGAGCCGGTGGAACCAACTCTCGAGCTTTTAGAGTGGCCGAGTCGGAGCCGAGGTCGGCTCCGAACCCATCCAGCAAGAAGAAGGCGAGAAGAAGACAACTAACATGGAACGTTATGGTAAGAACATAACTTCTATTTATGCTTGGCTTAGTTTTCCTTACAGCAGATGTTAATGTTGCTACAATCGTGAAGTTCACATTTTACAGTGTTTTCTTTCATTTAAGAAACAAGCCTGTATTTTATATTTATATTTACAAATGCCAGAATTATGTATCAAATTCTATTTGACTAGGCTGGCAACCTTCACCCCTTCTCTACCAGTTTTCACATCTCCACCCCCCCTGGAGAACTCAAGCTAGTTTTTCAAGTGCCCCTTGAGAAACGCCACTTGAGAGGGTTAGGTTTGTCTGAGGGTACCTCACTCCATTCCTTGTCTTGAGAGCCCATCTGCATTGGCATTGCTAATCCCACTGCAGTGCTGCACTGACATATCATATGCTTGCAACCTCAGTCTCCATCTTAGCAACTTGGCATTTTGCTGGCTGGCTCTGTTTAACCATGTTAGAGGGTTGTGATCTGTCATAACAGTGAATTTCCTTCCATGCAGAGAAGGATGAAATGTCTGCAGTGCCCACACTATGGCTAGACATTCCTTTTCTACAGCTGCATAGCATTCCTCCCTGGGTTGGAGCCTAAGGCTGAGATAAACCACTGGGTGATCTTCCACCTCTGTAGAAATCTGGCTAAGTACAGCTTTTACCCCATGGTTTGAAGCATCCACCTGCACAGCAAATTCCTTGCTGTAATCTGGACTGGCTAACACAGGGGGTCCTCCCAAAGCTTCTTTAAGCTTTTGGAATGCCTGCTCACATGCTGGGGTCCACAGCACCTTATCTTGTCTATTCTTCCTTGTCAGGTCTGTGAGGGGAGCAGCTATGGTACTATAACTAGGGACAAACTTTCTGTCGTACCCTGCTGTCCATAAGAATGCCCGCACCTGCTATTTAGTAACAGGTGCAGGCCATGCCTGAATGGCTTCCACTTTGGCAGGTTCTGGCCTTATCTTACCACTCCCCACTCTATGTCCTAGGTAGGAGACCTCTGCCATACCCACCTGACATTTGCTCGGCTTAATGTTCAACCCTGCCCTCTGTAGTCTGCCCAGCACCTCCATGACATGCTGAAGGTGCTCTGGCCATGAATGGCTGTAGATGGCAGTGTCATCTAGATAAGCAAGGGCAAACCCTCCTGCTCCTGCTAGGATATTATCTACCAGCCTCTGGAAAGTCGCTGAGGCATTCTTCATCCCAAAGGGCATCTTTGTGAACTCATACAAGCCAAAAGGAGTCACAAAGGCTGACTTCTCTCTAGCATTGGGAGTCAAGGGCACCTGCCAGTAACCCTTGGTAAGATCAGTGGTTGTAAGATACTTAGCCCCGCCCAGCCTGCTCTAGGGCCTCATCTGTCCTAGGCATGGGGTAAGCATATGTCTCGGTGTGACTATTTAATTTCCTGTAGTCCACACAAAACCTGGTGCAGCCATCCTTCTTTGGCACCAGCACCACTGAGGAGGCCTAGGGACTCTTGGACTCTTGAATCACCCCTAGTTCCAACATCTCCTGTACCTCCTCCCTCAGAGTCTGTTTGACTCTCTCAGGCACTCTATAAGGGGCCTGCCTAATAGGCCTTTGGGGTTCTGTATCCACCTGGTGCTGCACCAGGTGGGTGCACCCTGGTTTCCCAGTGAACACGTCCCCAAATTCCTGCAACACTGCTCAGATTTCTTGAACCTCGGTAGGAGATAGCTGCTGGGACATTGCTACCCCTGCCACTGAGGTGTCAGCCCGAACCTCACTGAGGAGATCAGTCCCCAGATCTCCCTCAGACTCCCCCTGCAATCCACTGTAAATGCTCAGCACAAGGGCTTCCCTATTATGGTAAGGTTTCATCATGTTAACATGGTACAATTTGCGCCCCTGCCTTCTGCCTAGCAGTTCCACCATGTAGTTAACATCACTTACCTTTCTTACCACCTTGAAGGGTCCCTCCCAAGCTGCTTGCAGCTTGTTGTGTCTGACAGGAATGAGAACCATTACCTGCTGCCCCACAGCATGCTCTCTAACTCTAGCATTCCTGTCATACCACACCTTTACTGTTGTTGGGCTTCTTCCAGGTTCTCCTGGGCTAAGCCCATGAGTTCCCTGAGCCTTGTCCTGAGGTTTAGGATGTATGCCACAACAGACTCCTTGTGAGACTCGCATGCACCTTCCTACTCATCTCAAATTAAATCTAGAGGTCCCCTCACCCTATGCCCATGCAGCAACTCAAAGGGAGAAAAACCTGTGGATTCCTGGGGAACCTCTCTGTAAGCAAATAACAGATGGGGCAAATATTTGTCCCACTCCCTCTTAAAGTGATCTGCAAATGCTTGTAGCATGGACTTGATTGTAGAGTTTAACATCTCAACAAGACCATTAGTCTGGGGATGGTAGGGGCTGGTCTTTACGTGTTTCACCCCACAGGACTTCCACAGACAAGCCAACAGATCTGAAATGAAATTGGCACCACAGTCAGTCAGTATTTCTTTTGGGAAACCTACCCTTCTGAAAATCTCTAACAAAGCATTTGCCACCTTCTCTGCCTCAATGGAGGACAAAGCCACTGCCTCAGGGTATCATGTAGCAAAATCCACTACCACTAGGATATACTTTTTCCCTGTGGAACTTGGTGTACTCAGAGGACCCACAATATCCATAGCTACCTTCTGAAATGGCTCCTCAATCACAGGCAAAGGCATCAAAGGAGCTCTCACCTTGTCTCCTGCCTTACCTATCTTTTGGCACGGCTCACAGGTCCTGCAGTACTCTGTTACATCTCTGGAAATTCCAGGCCAATAGAAGTTTTGCATAATACGTCTCTTTGTACGTTTTATGCCCATATGACCTGCAAAGGGAATATCATGGGCTATGGCTAGAAGCGCCAGACTGTAGGCTCTGGGCACTACCAACTCTTGTACTCTCTCACCTTCTAGCCCTTCCTCAGGGGTCCACTCTCTGTATAGTAACTCCTTGTCCCAGTATACAGATTCCCCCTTCCCTTGTGAATCAGATGCCTCCCCAGCTACCTGCCTCAGGCCTTGCAATGTAAGGTCTGAGAGCTGAGCCTGTCTCACCTCTGTCCTTGTAACCCTTCCCAGCTCCCCTTCCACAGGAAGTTTGGCATTTTCTGACAGTGCTGCCTCACTGTCAGCATGGGTACTACTACTCACCTCTACCTTTGCAGTTACCCTGCCCAAGGGAACATCAGTACCCAAAAGCAGCTGTGGATCACCTTCAGTCTCACTGATATAGCATAGCTCACTCCCTGAAGTAACCACCTCACCAGTCCTGGCTGCAAGTATGCAGTCTGTCTGAGTTTCCTTCAGGCTACCAGACCCAAATGCTTGCCTCCTAGCCTCACTGCATGTAACTGCATAAGTACATGGTACTGCCTCATCCAAATCCTTCCCTCTCAGGACATCTGCAGTATGGTAGTTTAGTACCCCTGTTGTCTCAAGACAACCTACTATTTGCATTTTGTCTTTCCCACTTACTGGCTCCCTCACCTTTGGTTCCCCACCTTGCCTCCATGGATACCTGTATGCCACTTGGCCCCATTGGTTGCATTCAAAACATTTAACCCTAGCTCCTGGACGTGTACCTGGACTAGTGGCTTCCTCTGCTACTGGCAGATTCTGTTGTGGCAGTCTGTGCTGCCCACCATGGGTTCCTTTAGACCCATGAACAGTACTGGGGGTCCCCTTCCTGTGCAGGACTGCCCTGCTGGCCAGGTATAGGTCGCCCTCCTTCCCCAACTCATCTGAAGTAGCACATTGTCTATCAGCTAACCAGATCCTCATGTCCTCAGGCAAAGTGCTAAGGGCTTGTTCTCTCACCAAAAGGTCTGCCAGCCCTTCAAAAGTGGTGACCTGACATCCACTTACCCAGCTATGAAAATAAGTGCTTAGTTCAGCAACATATTCAAATACATTTTCATCTGCCGTGCGTCTATGCTCACAAAACCTTTTCCTATACATTTCAGGTGTTAGCTTAAAGCATTCTAAGACATTTTTTTACAGCAGTATAATCAAAACAGAGTCAGGCATTTTTGCCAGAAACATTACAGCTTTCCCATGGAGTAAGGGGGTCAGGAACCATACCCAGAGCCTTTGGTCAACACTATACTGTTTACATACCCTCTCAAGCATATGAATGAAACTATCAAAATTATCCCCCTCTTTAAATTGTGGGAGAAATTTACTGACCTGTTGTGCTTCTGGGGTCCAGTTACTCCCTTCCCCATTACTTCCATGACTCTGGGGAAGAGTCAGCATTTCCCTCTCATGCCTCCTCTAACGCTCCTTTCTTTGGCTTCTATCTCCAAACGCCTGGCCTCCAACTCAAGTCTCTTTAGCTGCAGCTGGATTTTTAAGTCCACTGTAGAAAGGTTGAGCTGTCCATTTTCCGAGGATACTGTATCTCCACTGCCAGTCTGATTGCCCTTCGCAGAAAGGTTGAGCTGTCCAGTCTCCGAGGATATTGTATCTCCACTGCCAGTCTGATTGTCCTCCTAGATGCTGTTTTCTGATGCAGCTGTAACCAAGGCTGCAATCAGGTCTGCCTTAGTCAGGTTTCCATGCAGCAGTCCCCTAGCCTGGCTCATCTCCACCAGCTGGCTCCTTGTCAACTTTCCATACTCCTCTGCTGACATGCTGTTTGCTCACCCTGACTAACTACGCTAACAAAAGAAATAAAACAATTGTGATCTGAACTCTGAGTATTCACTGTGTGGCTGACTTAGAGTACAAAAACACCTTCAGAGATCACTGTACATAAGCTACAGGAGTCACTCTACCCACACCACTACAAGCCAGTTAGTATATGCCAACTAATTAATATGTGATATTGATATCCACCGCCACCACAAATGGGAAGTGGATCCCACCACTGCAAACCACATGTGACGCCCATGCCCTGGTCCAGCAATCAAGGAGCCTCAATCCTCACCACTAACTCCAGGGAGGGCATCTCATAAGAGAGGAAAGGATAGCAATTACACACAGTAAAATACAATTTCCCTTAAGTACACACAGAGATCACAGTCAGTCTGGGGCTGGTTGCTCCCCTGCTCTCCAGGTCCCCAATAAGACTGGCACAGCTATAGGGTCCAGATCTCAGCCTAGCTGGCAAGCTAACCTTCAGTACCCTCTCTGTCCCACCAGTGCTTTGTTTCCCTGCCCAGGTAGCTGACACACACACACTTTGAGATAAGTATTTATACAACTTCACAGACACTCCTGGGAAAGGCTAACACAGATTCACCAGCTATGCCTCTTTACCCAAGCTATGCGGTAGTAATTACTGCCACCACCAGCTAATAATTATTAGCTACCCAAAGGCTCTTAAAAGGGTGTCCAATTATTACTGTGCAATATTATTATCCAATTGGTAATGTGAATAAACAATATTAAGGCTTATTAGAGTGGCCTTGTACAATAAACTCTAATAAATATGCAGTGTACTTTAGATCTTAACTTGTCTCTACACAAACCAGCCACAGGTAAAAGGTTTTTAAAATATTTAATAATAAATAATTAAAACACACGACAATACTACTACACCACAATGCTACTCAAGAGTTCAGAGATCACACAGAAACTTAAAATAATTCAGTAGTACAGCTCTGACATAACAGAAAAACATTTAGTCTAACTTTATTCTAATTTCCTAGCTATTACTACAAGAAAACATACTTCTGAAATATTCCACAAAAAAAGGCCAATACTTCAACCATAGGCAAATAAATCTCGATATCAGTCCATCCAGTTTAAAATGAGGTAAAACAAACTTTAATCTTCCATAGAGCCCAGGTAAACAAGGTTAGCGCTTTCATGGTTGTATCACACCACTTTATCAGACCATAAAAATGTTTAGTTGTGGTCCCATATAAAAATACTCAACAATTAAGTGCAATGAATCTGTAAATTAACAATTATTCTATTTAAAATTAAAGTCATACACAGACCTATTTAAGTTCCAAATACAACACTAAATTACATGGTTAAAATCTATCTTTGGACCAATAAAATAGCATTGTGAAGAGTATAAACATCACTTTTCGTAAGCCTCTACGTATTTCATTCAAATCAAACAATTGTCTATATTATTATTTATTCTTTACTTATATAAACTTTGCTTATTTAAAAAGAGCCATGTTCTTTAAAATGGGCTTCATAGGTATCCTTCCATTGAGGCCTTTACCTCTATCAGCCCTCAACCTAACTATCCATCTAGTTTCTGAGGTTTCCGTTTTATTAATCAAATCACCCCCTCTTTCACATGATAGAACCTGTTCCATAATTTGAAACTTAAAAGAATGGGTCTGCCCATATTGATCTACATGTTTTGCTAAAGCATTTGTCAATGTACCCTTCCTTATATGTAGAAGGTGCTCACGAATACGAAACCTAAGTTCCCTATTCATTTTTCCCACATAGAATGATGAGCATGCTTGACAGACAGCTAAATATATAACATCTTTGCTATTACAATTAGCCTCTATTTTAAATACATATGTATACTGTGTATCAGGATGCACAAAGCTATTATTCTGTTCAATAAATTGACATTGATTACAGTTGGTACATGGTAATGTGCCTGTCAAACTTGCATTTTTTTCTGTCAATTCCTGTTGGTAGCAAAGTATTCTTTTCAATGACTTTTTATTTCTAAACAAAAATGTTGGTGTTTCACCTATTAATGTTCTAATTTCTGGGTCTTGAGTCAGTATTGGCCAATACTTCTTAACTGTATCTATATACTCTTCACAATGCTATTTTATTGGTCCAAAGATAGATTTTAACCATGTAATTTAATGTTGTATTTGGAACTTAAATAGGTTTGTGTATGACTTTAATTTTAAATAGAATTGTTAATTTACAGATTCATTGCACTTAATTGTTGAGTATATTTATATGGGACCACAACTAAACATTTTTATGGTCTGATGAAGTGGTGTGATACAACCATGAAAGCGCTAACCTTGTTTACCTGAGCTCTATGGAAGATTAAAGTTTGTTTTACCTCATTTTAAACTGGATGGACTGATATTGAGATTTATTTGCCTATGGTTGAAGTATTGGCCTTTTTTGTGGAATATTTACCTTTGCTTTTTGGTCGAATACTTCATTTGTACACTTAGCAGTGCTTTGTGTGTTTGGAATACTTCTGAAATAACTTACTTAAGACTACAGGCAGAGTGCTGATAAGTTGGATATTCAAGATCAAAATGCTTCATAATTTCTGGTTCTCACTGTTTAAATTGAAACTGCAGTTCTGCTAAAACATTACATCATTTGTTTATACTTCCTGGAGTTCCCAGGCCCTCCGAAACTGCATTTACATTCTTTTACACTTAGAGCAATAAAGGGCATTCCACATGTAAATTCTGGTCATTAACTTTAGCCTTAAAACAATAGGCAGGATGCTTACTCCAGACTCATCGACTCCAAATTCTAACTACAAAGGACATACAAAACAATTTTAATTTCAAAGAGCATTTGAAATGCTTAGCGTAGTTTTCCTTACAGCAGATGGCAATGTTGCTACAATCTTGAAGTTCACATTTTACAGTGTTTTCTTTCATTTAAGAAACAAGCCTGTATTTTATATTTACAAATGCCAGAATTATGATTCAAATTCTATTTGACTAGGCTGGCAGCCTTCACCCCTTCTCTACCAGTCTTCACATTATACATCTAAACTAAATTCATCAATCTCATCCATATCAGCTTTATCTTTATTAAACAAAAGCTTTAAATCAAGCTTTCTAACATAAAGTCAAAGATCTACCAGCAAGGAAGCAATATCCACTCTAGGAGCTGGGATGAATGAAAAACTTTTCTTTAAAACATTTATAATTTGTTTAGAAAAAGTCCTGTCAGTGAGGTTAAAAACCTCAGAAGATGAGGAAAGTGTCCTGTCCATGTCCGTGGTCAACGAATGGATGTGTTCATTCGTGGTCATCCTCACTGCTCTTCATCCCTCCATGGATTGTATTGTTCCTATGCTCGTTCTGTTCAAGTTGTTCACTGAAGCATGAGTCATGCATTGATCCCTTACATAGCCTAGATCTCTTGTTTTCCCTCTGCCTCTGTAAGAAATCACTCTTCCCCTCTTTTTTTTCTGACTATAGGAGAGGGAAAAACATTGTTTTAGGCTAAAAATTGAGAGTTAACATTATCCGATAACTTGGGTGGTATGACAGACTGCAATTGCTCTCTGACTGCAGATGGAGAATTAATAACAGAGGAAAATAAACCTTGCACTTGCACAGACCTGGTTGTCTGTACAAGATTCGGATTAAGAAAATGAACAAGTGTTTGTCCTTGAGTCATAGACACAGTAGATGGAATGGTATTATTTTGATGATTTACAGACACAGCCGGTGGAATATTAGTAGCTTGAGGATTTACAGTACTGGGCTGAGGATGTCTTTGTGTGATGTACATTGTGGAACAGACTGAGAGATTTTTACATTTGGGCGGGAATTTAACTGGATGTCCATTAAAATTTCATTGCCACTCGTTTCTGAGAAAACAGGCCATTGCTGAGAAGAATTAGTATAATCATTTGTAAAATGCCTGTTATTAGTAGAAAAACTCGGAAATTGAATCTATGCTTGCCATCAGATTTAAGCGGATAAGCTCTCCTATTCTGATAGTGTAAAATGTCCCTCTGAAGCTTTTACTTATTTCTTTGTGCTATAGTGGCCACGTGGCGTGTAATTCTTGGCTGAATCCCATTATACACATGCAACATGTCTAAATACAGATGATTAACCACTATATTATGCAAGTCACTGATTTATTTTTTAATATCTGACAGTTTAAGGTTGTTATAGTCAATCAGAGATCTAATGACAAGCAGACCAGTAGTATTGTATAAAACTATTAGTTCTTTATATAGTGCTATGTCTCTAGATAGGTTGTTCGGGAATTTGGTGATCCGAAGATCAAATGGTACAATATTCTTTTCAAGACAACTTGATAAATACATATTGTACATTTTTGAAAGTCACAAGGAGTCTTTCTAATTTAAACAGTAGCTTCAGATTAGTAACAGTAGATGACTGCAAATTAACAATGTTATCTGAAGTGTATTGCATGTTCATTTCAGAGAACGGATTAGACACATTGTCCAAATTCAGAAAGTTTAACAGCTCATTGTTAACAGACATATAATCATTGGAATTGTTTGACTGTTCATGAAACTGTACCTGTTGCTGTGTAGACGTAGTACTGAAGTTAGGTCTGCTATGAGAATCCATCAGTTGCTGTGCATGTGTAGCATTTTGAAAGGCAAAAGTATTTATTTGTTCTTGATTTAAACCTCTGGAAGGAGTCCTTCCATCCATCCGTGTTTCACCTCGGTTCTCAGTTTGGTGGTTATCAAACTGTTGATCATGCTGTTGTTGGCATCCATTAACTGCCCATCAATATTAATCAATGAAAGTAGATTAGATGGCATTGACAGTGGTGAAAAATCACTTTGCGTTTGGCTACTAGAGCCACGCTCTGCATGTAAATTGTCCGACGTTAACGTAGAGAAAAATAATTATATTATATACAACAAACTCTGTTCTTAAGAAGAAATATAACTATATACAGAAAACACTTCAACAAAATTAAAAGTAGAATGAACTAAATATTGTGCGGAAAAAATACACAATAGAGCCGGTGTTTAGTGCTTTCATCCATTCAATAACTGGACTTCATCAGAAACTGAAATACAATACATCACACAGTATATATAACTCTAATAAAGGAGGCCATTCTAATTAAAATAGGAACCAGTGGGTAGGAGTTTCATTAATAATGAAATGCTAAATGTAAACGTAAACCTAGTGCAACTGTACCCTATAAGCTAGCTAGAAATTTGACATTAAACATGTTATTAAATAGGAACATACCATTTTCTCCATTTCAACGCGCACTTAATATTAATATTCTCATTTAGACCTGGAGAAATGTCTGCATTTAATTTTAACTGCCAAAGTAATTCTTTCACTTCAAGCAAAGTACTGCTGTCACCAAAGAATTGTGGAACTTTTTTCCAAAACAAGGAATTTAAAGCTCATAAAATTCATACAGGATGTACTGTGCTTCGCTAAAGCATTCTTGTTGTCCATATTTCTTATAGCTGCACAGTGTTCCTTTATCCTAGTGGACAATTTGCGAATAGTTTTGCCTATATAAAAAGATGAACATGTCAAACAGATTGCAGCATACACTATAAAGATAGTTTTACAATCATAGTGCTGATTAAATGAAACCTTAAAATTATTGTGTTTAAACTTATATGAATCACCTTCATAAATGAAAGTACATGCAACACATGATTTACATGAAAACATACCAGATCTCTGTATATTATTATTAGGTGGAATTAATGAAAATTGAGAATCTCTGTTCTCAAACGATAATTTTAAGGACTTTGTTTTTTTGTAAGCAAATAAAGGAAAAGACCCAGTTTGTCAGACACCCCTTGGCTAGAAGTCAATACATCCCAGTTGTTATGTAACACTCCTTTAATAAAAAAGGAAGCTCTACAAATGGGAACTGGGAAGCTTGCATGTCTATCCATACCCAATGCATACCTCTCAACCTGGAAACATCAAAAATCTGGACAAGGCCCATGAAAAATAGGTACAAATCTGTACGCTGATTAACATAAAATTTGCATACATTATTATACAACCCCACCCACTCCAATGGAATTGTGGGATACCAGCTTTCAAACAAACTGAAGAACAGGACAACCAGAATATGGCACCAGCCCCCTGCAGCCATTCCAATGTGTCATTGCCTAGCTATTAGCCCCATTTACCATAAACACTAAAGTGCATACTGCTTTACTTCTACAATGATTTGGATTTTATATTTACATTTTATAGCGCAATGCACAAACACTAATAGACATATGCTAAACAAAGCAATATTGTCTCAACGAAAATAGACTAAGCATTAAAACTTCTCTGCCCTTGAAACTCACATTCATTGAAACAGCATTGAAACCCACACCACATCCAAAGAAAATGCTTCTGATGGCCAGTGGTAGATAGAGATTATCTTTAAGCTGTTTTCAAATCATTTATTGGCCTCTTGCACACAAAAGAAACATGCATGTGTTCTTTGATAAACCTTCCTGTCTTTAGTAAATTATATTCCTTGTATAATACAACACACATTAGACAGAGAGTGCATTTTAAATGTATTGTTTAAACATTTTTTTCCAGTAGGCAATAAAACAAAATGCATGAACCAGTAATGACAAGACTGCCCAATTCAGAACATTTCCATCATAAGTCTACGTCCACACACACACATAAATATATATATATAAATATATATATATATATATATATATATGTATGTATGTATATATATATATATATATATATATATATATATATATATATATATATATATATATATATATATATATATATATAGGGACCCAACCTTTACAAAAAAAATATTACTAAAAGTACATAAATAAAAATTGTGGCCATTTTTAAGAAAATATGAACATTAATATTTAATACACTGACTCATCAATTTACTAAAGACCATATTATTTCCAAAAACATAGCTATAAAATGTATGACTGGTAGAAACAGGACATGGTTAAGTACAAGAGAAAAATATTGGAAAGAATGGAGTGAAAAGGTACACAACACAAGACAACATGCCCTACTAGATGTCAATGATCTACTTTAATATACTTCACTACAAACAAAATAATGACTAATTTCAAACTATGGCAACCTGTGCCAGAAAATGCTGGGAGTTAACAGTACAAGCAAGCTCCAGAGATGGGCACAAGCCCCAAACTCCCAATACTTTAGGTAAATACATTTTTAAGACTGCGGTCAAAGAGTACTAGTTCTGACTGAGTGAATGTTCTCACAAACAGCAAGTAATTCTTTAAACAGATAAAACAAGAAGTACAGCAGTGCATGTTATGATTAAACAAGTGGGTTGCAAACAGTCAATGTCTTTCACTTTAATGTTTGGTCCTTCACACATTCCCATCAACAGCAGTATAAACAGAGATAAGCAGAAAAATATATGCGGTCTCAGATTCCGACGGTTAAAAAGATCACTGGTTCAGTTTCAACAACTATCCCTATTAAATCAACATACTAAAGAGTGATAAAGTTCAACATACAAGAAAAACAGCAAAGTTCATTCAAGTGGGCAGTCTAGCTAAATGAAGTTAAGACCGCAGCCCTAGGAACATACAACAGAATCCTGGTCCTGGACAATAACAGAACCAAAATGCGCAGCCTCTCCACTCTACCTCTCAGAACATGATACCAGTAAACAGAACACTAAGCCCCACCAGATCCCCCTTCTCCAGTCAGTTTTCAGCACCCAACCCCTTATAGCACTCTTTCCTCCTTACAAATCTCTACAGCACGCCAAGCCACATTGATGCTCTCGCTTTAGCAGGCTTGGTTTCCCTCCATCCTCCCCTTCCAGGCGCGAGCTGTCTTGCTGCTTACACCCAATAGTTCCCTTTGGAGAGTTTTAAAAACTAGCCTTGCATGCGCTACGCTAAAAAATTCTGCATACCAGTGAGAGATAAGAACATAATTCACAAACACAATATACATGGCCAAACTTCAGATCTAAAAGACATGTTAATCATGAAGTATAGAAACTGGAAAACACAACTAATTTTGTTAAAGTAGTTTGAGAAAATGTCCACTAGATGACAAACTTTAAAAGCTGATCTGTACTTGGTGTTTGAATCACGAATGCGCTTACCGTGTATTGCTGTTAAGGAACTTTGAAAAGTGAGCATTAGACCCATCTGTTACAAAATATGCATTTTACTACAGAGCTCATTAGAAATGACCTTATAAACTATAAGCTGAATAGAAAACATAATTAAATAACAAAGACTAAAACAGGAAAATAAACAGCTTCCAAGCAGAATTACTGTACTACCCATAGTGCAGTTGTCTGTCTTATGAAAGCAGTCCATGCACTTCTGAGGCTTAAGGATGTGCTGAATGCTATTTTTGACTAAGGTGCATTTAACTCAAAATATTATCCAGGAGCTTTTAACACACACACACACACACACACACACACACACACACACACACACACACACACACACACACATACCAGAGTTCAGTAGCTTACCGAGCTAAGGAGTAGTTCAGCAGCTTACCAAGCCTGCGTCATTTTTTCAGTTCTCGGGAAACAGTTCCTTCCATCCTTGGCTAAACTCGCAGTCTCTTGACTTGTTCTGTTCTCTCTGCAGCAGCCAGGCTTGTTCCGTTCTCGGAAAACAGTAGCTAATTGAGTTCCATTCACTCGCAACTCCATTTCTGGAAATGAATGCATGGCACACTAACGCATGTTGTTTCAGCTGAATGCATTATTAAGCATTCTGATAGGTTTGCTGGCTGTTTCACGGAGCTGATGTCATCGCGCACATGATGACGTCAGCTCCAAAAGCCGGAAATTTTTTTTTCAAAAGAAATAGCCGGGAAATTCTGTAATTAAGGGGTGCCACTCTGGAATCATGGCACCCCATTATTTGGACCCCCCAACCCGATAAAAACCGAGTAATTCTGTAAGGTTGGGAGGTATGACCCAGTGTATCGTTAGCACCTGTGAATGTGCGTTGAGAAGGGGTGTATAAAAATTCAATTTTTAGAAAGGAAACCATCAGAAACAATATGTTCAGTTTTCAAGTATGCATCCGTATTTCATGAAGAGGAATTTAGGTAGGGGACAACTCATAAGACTATCTAGAATTGTTAGAGATAATGTTTTCTTAAATGAATGCAGAATTTTTAAGAATTCACTTGCTGAAAGGCGGTATCCCATTAGATTATTAGATAGTTTAATCTCAGACATTTATTCATTGAGATTTTCCAGACTCCCTCCTATTCTACTACAAGGTTTTGTTCCTAAAATATTACCCACAGATAACTTAGTTACTTCTAACTTCAATAGTCAGGCCTTCCTTCTAATCAAATTATTAGCACGGAGGCAACTCCTTCTGCCTCCTCCAATCCTCACACTGAATTTTTACACACCCCTCCTCAACGCACATTCACAGGTGCTAACGATACATTGGGTATGGATAGACATGCAAGCTTCCCAGTTCCCATTTGTAGAGATTCCTTTTTTATTGAATGAGTGTTACATAACAATTGGGATGTCTTGACTTCTAGCCAAGAGTTGTCTGACAAATTGGGTATTTTTCCTTAAATCCCTACACTCTGACAAGTCCTTACGGATTATGAGGACTGATAAGGATTCAGAGGTAGTCTTGATGGAGCAAGAAAAATATATTCACTACTTGCAGAATGACTTAAATAACACTGAATTTTACATCTTGGTTACAATGAATGATGCTAAAAAGGCATTTATGAAAGTAGACAAAACTATTGCTTCACTGGTTAAGAATAAAGCTATTTCTGAAGAAGAAGCTAAATTTATGTCAGTTTGTGAACCACACTTAGGTAGGTTCTTTGGTATCCCAAAAATACATAAGAATCAAAAGGAATCCCCGTTTAGACACATAATCTCGAACAAGAGGACAGAGACAGAGGGTATAGCAGAATTTTTAGATATATTTCTTAACCCCATTGTACAACATTCACCATTCTATTTAAGAGACTCCTGGGATTTCCTGAATTTACTTTTCAAACACCCACCCACCAACAAGAGTATTATTTTAGTGACACTCAGTGTGGAAGCACTTTATACGAATATCCCTCATTTAGAAGGCACTCAATTCTTGAAAACATATCTGTCGCAACACACCATTTTTACTGCTGAAAAAATAGATACTATTTGCATTCTAATCACATTAGTGCTTGAAGGGAATTTCTTTCATTTCAACGACAACATTTTTCAACAGATCAAAGGAGTATCTATGGGGTCTAAGGTGGCCCCTGCGTTTGCTAATTTAGTTTTAGCAGCATGGGAAATAAACACTCTTACACATTTACAAGGTTTTAAATCAGTTAGACTATACAGGAGATACATAGATTACTTGTTTTTTTGTATGGGAAGGTGATGAAAGTTATTTATTTCATTTTATTTATGAGATCGCCAATAGCGTCACTTTCTTGACATTTAAGCTATCTACACATGGTAAAAGTATTAATTTTCTTGACACTAGTATCTCGTTTGATGCGAACACCCTCTCTTGGTCCTCTACAGTTTTTAGAAAGGAAACCTTCACAAACAATTATCTTCACTTTTGAAGTAT
>NC_056746.1:1093704197-1093819197 GCF_019279795.1 Protopterus annectens | reverse complement strand
TTTGAGGTCTCTCATTTTCCACCGGGACAGCCTCCAACCTCTTCCCACTTTGGAACCCTATTTTTCTTCTGACACCTCCCCGCAGTATCCCACTGAGGAAGTTTCTAGGAAGAAGAGGTGTAAAAGGAGACACCTGCTTTCCCCTGCAGGAATCCATCACTACAGACAGAGACTTGAAGGAAGGGGAAGGGTCAACCAGATATCCACCTGACAGTGTCTCCTTTGCAGACATCCTAGAGGTCCTTCACCAGAAGGGTGGATCATACTACCAAAACCCTAACCCAGAGGAGTCAGTGCTCTTGGAAGCCTTCGACACTGGCCCATCTACATCCTGGGTGTCTCCCCAGGAGGACCCTTTTATCAAGTTAGTTTCAGCCAGGGCATGGAAAGATCTGGACATCGTAGAGCCCATACCCAAATGGGCTGACAAGATCTTAAGTGCTCCCTAGGACAAACTGGACTAAAGGAATCCTGGTAGATGATGTGGTTGTCGAGGCAGCCACCAGAAAGGAGCTAGCTCAGGAGAGCTCCTATGTCATTCCCCCTAACATGGAGTCTAGGGCTTTGGACAGGTACTGCAAGAAGGTTTACACTTCATCCACTTTTGTGTTATGAGCATTGAACTTTTATTCCATTTTATCAGGCTACAGAGAGACCTGATCAAGAAACTCTCTAGCTCGGTCCCTGAGTCCATGACTGAAGAGGAACGCAAAATGTTTTCTCCAGAATGGCCCTCTCCAATCGATTTCTAATTCGTCCATGAAGCTGATTTTCCATGCTGCTGAAGGATCTCTAGGGCCACTGGTTCTGGCATTGCCATTAGGCATCATGCCTGGATGTGGCTGTGTGACTTTGCGGAATCTTTCAAGGCATCATTTGTCAACATATCCTTTGATGGTTCATCTCTGTTTAGCCCACAGTTTGTGACAAACTCTCCTGCAGTGAGAAGTATGGGAAGACCTTATCTGCCATAGGGATACATTTTTCCACTCCACAAAGATCCTTTTCCAGGAATCAGCGTGAAGGGAACAACTCTGGTTCAGGAAACCTCAAGGTCTTTTTCAGGATTCTGAGGCAGGAGAAAACAGTTACAATGGCAAATGTCACCCCAGGGGCAGAGGGGGGTTTCCAGAATCAAAGGACTTGGGATTCCCCCTCAAACAGACCCTTTCAGTGCTCCTGAAGGGTTGCCTGACTGTCTCTGTCTGGAGACAGTCAGGGGGCACTTATCCTTGCACACAGAAGCCTGGATAGCCAACACAAATGATCAGTGGGTGCAAAGAATCCTATCCAGAGGATACTCCATTCCCTTCTTAAGTCTTCCCAAACTGAAAACTTACCTGCCAGATGTGCCACCAACTCAGAGGCAGGCAGCAGCACTAGAAATTACAAAGTTGCTTCAAAAACGTGTCGTCCAGGAGGTCCCTCCTGACCAAGCTGGATCAGCCATCTACTGAAGGTTCTTTGTAGTACCAAAGAAAGTGGGGGACCTAAGGACAATCTTGGATCTAACATTCCTGAACAAGTCAGTAAAGAACTCAGAATTCAGGATGGTCACAATCCAATCCAGTCCATCCTGCCTCTTCTGAAAATAGACAACTGGATGTGCTCAATAGACCTGAAGGATTCGTACTA
The DNA here is from genome assembly GCF_019279795.1 of Protopterus annectens. Taxonomy (NCBI): domain Eukaryota; kingdom Metazoa; phylum Chordata; order Ceratodontiformes; family Protopteridae; genus Protopterus; species Protopterus annectens. Next base: position 1,093,817,562 of record NC_056746.1, on the reverse strand, counting down.
CCATATCAAAATGGAGATGTGCTCCAGAAGATATCTTCATTTCAGGCTGGGAGCTCATCATTACCAGTTCCGAGTGCTTCCATTTGGTCTCACCACAGCCACCAGGGTATTCACCAAATGCATGGCAGTAGTTGCAGCTCATCTCAGACTGCAAGGATTTCATGTGTTTCCTTATCTTGACGACTGGCTCCTAACCGCTTCAACCAGGAATTACCTTATTCAAGCCAGGGATTACCAGTTACAACTAGCTCCCACTCTGGGCATAACTGTAAGCACACAAAAATCCAGCTCAATCCTGTTTAGATAATAGATTTTATTGGAGCTTGTTTGGGCACAATCAGAACTATGGCCTTTCTATCTCCAGACAGTGTGGCCACACTGAGATTTCATGTCTCTCAAATGCTAGCAATCCCATCTCCTCCAGCAAAACTAGTTCTAAAAGCATTAGGTTCTGTGGCTGTCACAATAACACTGCTGCCCACACCACACTTACACATGTGAATCCTACAGTTGAAGTTATACGTTCAATGGTCATTAAATCAACATCCACTGACTCACCCTATAAAACTATCAAGGGACTTCTCTGGTGGCTCCATTTCCTGGAAGTTGACCAGGGTCGTCCATTCATTCTTCCCCTGCCAAACCCCACATTGACCATAAATGCCTCCCAGTTGGGATGGGGGTTGGGGGCATTTTCTGGGACAGACAGTTCAAGGCACGTGGACATCTCAGGAGACCAGTTTGCCCATCAACATCCTGGAGATGAGTGGGTCTTCTGGAGCTGCAAGCACTACACAGCTTTTTTCCTCTGGGGATCATTGCAAGCAGACGGACAGTATGTCCATGGGATGGTACATCAGCAAGCAAGGGGGAATGAGATTCTACCCACTATGTCGAGAAGCAATGACAGTGTGGCAATGGGTAATCTCTACCAACCGCTTTCCAGTCTCAGTGCACATTTTGGGGGAGTACAACATTCTAGCAGACAGGTTTAGCAGAACTGTACTGATGCCTCACGAGTGGTCTGTGAACCAGTCAGTGGCAAACATGATCTTCCACAAGTGGGGTCAACCTTGCAGCGACCTTTTTGCCTCTCTCCTTCAACAACAAATGCAGCAAGTGTTTTGCCCTGATCCCTCCTCAGGGCCAGCCCCTGAGAGATGCTCTAGTCCATGCTTGGCCTCCTGGTCTACTCAATGCATTTCTGCCTTTACCCCTGATTCCCAAATTCCTTCAGAAAGCTCATCTGTTGAAGAGCAAAGTAATCCTTATTGCTCCTTTCTGGCCTCGCCAGGTTTGGTTCACCTTTCTTTGGTCTCATCTACTTTGCCATGGACTCTGGAACCTTTTCCAGACCTGTTGTCCCACTCCTTGAGGCAGACTCATACAAACCTTGACCGCATGCTTTCTCCAGTTCCAGTGATGGCTAGCCATTCCAGGCTTTCATCCTCAGACCGACATATCATGATATCAGCTCACAAAGAGTCTACTAGGAAGATATATAAGAGCAAATGAAAAAGGTTCTCTATTTGGGCTCAGCAGAAGTTGACAGAGCCTTTTACAGCTCCTGTTTCTGTGATTTTAGACTTTCTGGCCTTTCTTTTCCAGAAAGGAACCAGCTATTCCATGGTGAAGGTACAGCTGACAACCATTTTGCATTTCCAAATTGGGGAAACTCTGCTACCCTAGCTTTTTCCAAACTAGGTAAGGTTTTTCTCAGAAGCACCTTTTTACTCCATCCTCCAATCAAATATCAATCCCCTCCTTGGGATCTTACTTTAATTTTACAAGCCTTGGTTCTTCCTGCCTTTGAACCAGCAGCTAAAGTGGATCTGAAGTTTCTCTCCTGGAAAACAGCCTTTTTGACTGTGATTACATCAGCGAAAAGAGTTTGAGCTCCAAGCCCTCTGCTAAACCTCCTTATTTGATCTTCCATAAGGATAGAGTTTCCTTATGGACCCATCCATCCTTTTTACCTAAAGTGGCACAGAAGACAATATCAACCAGTCCATTCATCTTCTGGTTTTCTTCCCCAATTTCCAGAATAAGGGAGAATACACACTGCATCTTCTGGATGTTCATAGGCAATTACATTTCTATCTGGACAGGACAAAATCCTTCAAAAAATCTGACCAGCTGTTTATATCTTTTTCAGATGTGAGGAAGGGCACAGCAGTTACTAAACCTACTCTGGCCAGATGGTTGCGAGATTGCAACTCCTTTGTTTATTCATGAAAAGGTATGCCCTTGCTGGGACATGTCAAAGCTCATTCAAAGAGATCTATGGCAAATTCTTAAGCCTTTTCCTCTAGAATGTCAATTGATGATATCTGTGCAGCTGCCTCTTGGTCAAGGTCTCATACTTTTATTTCTCATTACAAATTAGGCATCATTTCCAGGATCTGCCTTTGGCTCTACAATACTTCAGGATATTTATTTATTTATTTTATTTAACATTTGTTTACTGGGAAAGTCCAACTTGGAACAAAGCCAATTTTCAGCAGAGGCCACAGAGAGACGCTCCAGATGCATGTCTTTGAAACGTGGGAGGAAACTGGAGCACCCGGAGGAAACCCACACGGAAGCAGGGAGTACATGCAGATTCCGCACAGAAGGCACTCCAGCCGAGAATCAAACCAAATAACTTCTTGCTGTGTGGTGACAATGCTATTGCTGCACCACTGTGCCATCATCCTTCCATAAAGTCCACCCTAGGTTCTGTGTAGCTGGGTACTCTGTCCCACAGGTCGAGGAATGAATGAAAATGACAACATCAGATAAAGAAGTTATGTTCTTACCATAACGTTCCATCTGTGTTGTCTGTTTTAATTTTTCCTCGACCTCCCCACCCTCCTTCCCGCTGGCCTCTTTTCCATGTAGGCCTGACAGATTTGGTCTCTTTCAGGAAGTGTAGTCCCTGAGTTGAGCTCATGAATTTTTTTTCTGTATCTATATAGACATCTTAGCTGTATAGTTTTTAGCAAACTCGATCTGAGATGTTCTGGGGGAAGGAGGCATTATGGGATTGAGAGGAGGAGCTTGAGCATCGAATCTTGAGCTTGGAAATCAGTCGGGTTGGATCCGAGAGCGGATCTGAAACCCACAGGTTGAGGAGGAATGAAAATAGGCAACACAGATGGAACGTTATGGTAAGAACATAACTTGCTTTTTTTGTTGGGGGCAGTCCATAGATGGGTCCATGTACAGTTTTGCAGAGATATGGGGATTTGTAATTAGTTCATTCTTAAGTGTGATAGTGCCAGCATTTGGATTGATTCAGAAAAGGCTGCTTATTGCCCCTTGTGGATTGAATCTGAGTTTCAGAACTTACTAGTGATTTAAAAAATGCCAGTTGCAATGATAAATAGTTCCCTTCATGTCAGTGTGAACACTACTATTTATCATTTGCTATATTGTCCAATTTCAAAACATTTCTTCTCTAAACAGGTATTACTTTGTCTTAGTGTACTGGATCTTGCTTTGTCACAGGTACTGGAGTTTGTTGGGAGGTCTTATAGCTCAGAGAAGGGAAAGGTAAGTTTCTTGCTTTTATAAACGATTTTTCCTCTTCTGCAAGTTTGTATCCGCTTGTAGGTAGTGTATCTAGGAATCATGGGCACAGGACAGACACATGACTTTAGGTGTGACAGTGCAAAATGACTTGTTTTCTGGTGTTTTGCTGCTTAGTGCAATGTACTGTTAAGACTGTCATTTTATGTGCTTTAAATGTTAAAGTTACAATGTTTTGCATCTTGAGTATTGAAGATACAGTGCTTACTACAAGCATAGCAGTCCATCTGTTTTTTTAATCTTAATCACAACTGCTTAAATGAGAGTGAGTGGGTGTTTCTGTGATAGGATCATAGCAAAGAGACATTATCTACATACAGTTTTTTTTGGTCCTCGGCTCCAGGAAGCCTTTTTTCAGTCCTCAGTTTTGAGAGGACCCTTTTCCCCCTCAATTTCAAACTGGGAGGGGGACACCAAATGGGGGGCATTGCCCTGGCTACCAACCTGCCTAGCTAGGATTATGCTCTTTATCCAACAACAAAATGAGAAGTCACATTTACAAATCCTCACACACAAATCCTGAGGTGGAGATTAGTCATAGGCATGAATGGAAACTGTGATAGCCAACAGTTATGCTGGGGTGGGAACTTATAATTCTGGGAATCCAATGTTGTCTCTTTTCGTCCAATTCAACATATGGGATGTCAGATCCAGTCAGATCCGACCTTGGTATTGAATTAGAAGCTTTCACAGTTCCAGGGCTCTGACTCCTCCACTACCCATAATTCCTTGTACTACATTCCAGTACCTCAGATCTCATTTGCCACCTGAAGTTTTCATATGTGCTCATGAGGGCTTGTATCCTTTTGTAATAGTTTATTTTGAAAACAAGTTGGATAATTATATAATTGGATAGGCTTATAGTTTTATATTTAAATAGCCTAATATCTTGCCCCTCCTCTATGAGGAGACTTGTCTCCCTGTAGCTTTAGTATGTTAGTCTTACTATCATAGCCAGCAGTGTGTTACTATAGTTTAGAGTTATTTCTAGCCTAACCTAATAGTGTTGTCTTTAGTGTTTTTCCAATTATTACTGTTTACAGAACTTATAAAGTATTTTACTGTACTTTGGTAATATATAGCTCTATTTTAGGCTAGTGTTTTCTGTCATCCTCTAGGCATTTTTATGGCTGAATTACAAGCCTTTAAGTAAGGCTGAGAGCATGGGCTCAAATTCCCCCCCTCAGGATCCTCACATTTCATGTTTATTGCCTGGCATTGCCCATTTGGACACACAGTGCACTTTGTGTGCATCCTTTAGTGCCAGAGCTTTACAAACTAGGTGAAACAAATTGATGGTTAAGGGACTTCTCCCTCCACAGACAGGGACTTCATCTTCTGGACCCTCTTATTCCTCCTCCCCTGCTAAGAAGCAAGGCAGGGCTCGATTCCCAGACAAGGCTTCGGATAAAGAGAAGGACATGAACAAATAGAATAAACCTAAAAAAGGACAAAGACAAGTCTCCTCTTATTCCTAAAAGGTTTTCAGATCCATCAGTTCTAGTCAGACCCACACCTAAGTCAGCTAGGAAATTGTAACTGACAGCTTCCCGGTCCCGACCATCCTTTCCTTGGCTCCATTTTTCACCAGAACTGGTGAGTCCCAGACTGTATTCTCCAATCTTACATGAAAAATATATTCCAGACTTTCTTCGGTGGCTTTGTCTACCTGATCATCTCAGAGCTTGACAGAGCACAACATTGATAGAATGATGACAATGATGAAGCTTTTGGGGATGCAGATTCAACTCGGGGGTTTTGTCAGTACCATCCTCAGGGAATGTATTGACCTTTGGTCATCCTGCCCCTCAGCTCCTTTTGCCTGTTGAGGTCTATCCTCTAACTGTGACAGTCCTGGATCAGACCTATTCTGAAGTACTTCCTTCGGCACTGACAGTCTCCCTATTCCTCTTGACCCTGATGCCCTTGGATTGGTGTCAGTGCCAACTGCCAGGGGGTGAGTTTGACATTAAGATTTTTCAGAGCCGTGTCTTCCCTTAGGAGCCTTAGAACTAGACAGCTTGGGTCAGATGTCTTCCTCAGGGCTGGGGATGCCTGTAGTCAGGGTTTCTCTTGCTTCCTTTGATCCGAAGAGATCCTCGACTCTAGTGGCAGCTTTGGCCTTTGAGGTAGTTGTATGAGTTTGGTGCATATCAAAACAGAATGCACTTTTTCTGAGTTCAATTCAACTCAAACCCCAAACTGATCCTGCGACTCCACTTTCCACTCATACTGTTAGACAGACAAAGTTTGCAGTACAGACTTCTGGAACCACTTGCTATGTCAACTCACAGTCAGATTCTGAACCTTCTGTCTCCCCAACAGAACTGTTTCACACAAAATGGATGTGGAAGCAAAAGCACATAGACTTCTCCCTAGAGATGGTCATGGAATATACAGATTTTGGTGAAGGCAAGGGTTCACCCAGGTCTTCCTCAGAGAATGTCACCTTAGGTGACATTCAAGAAGTTCTGAAACAGGGAGGGGATTGGTTCTTCAAAGACACCTCTACTGATGAATCTGTATTTCTAGAAACTTTTGGTTTCAGCTCATCTTTGTCTTGGGTGGTACCACTCATTGATCCATCAGTTGATCTTATGGAGCAATGGGCTTGGATGGACTCTGATGTGGTGGAGCCCATTCCAAAAAGGCCAGGCAGAATCTTACAAGCTCCCAGGGTCAGAAAGCATTGGAGGTCTCCCAGTGGATGGCATGGTTGTAGCAGCAGCCACAAAGAATAAATTATCTAAGAAGAGTTCCTCTGTCCATCTCCCTAACAGGAAGTCTAGGGCATTGGACAGATTTGGGAAATGAATATATTTGGCAGAAACTTTTGCAGTCAAGTCACTGAATTATCTTGCTCATTATCAGGTTTCAGATGGACTTGACCAAAGAGAGTTTGTTTTTGGAGTTATGCAAGTGGACGCTCAAGACTGTGGACTCCCAGCTTTCAGCTCTACATTCAACTTTGAACATAGGCATGTGCTCCATTTTCAGTGCAGCTGGGGGCTCAATGAGAGTGGCAGGCACAGGTCATAAAATTAGTTGACCTGCCTCGATGTATCTTTATGATTTTGCAGAAGGCTTTAAGATGTCCTTCATTAATGTCCCTTACAATGATTCCACACTTTGTGTCCAAATTAAAGATACCTTGACAAGGAGTGAACAGGATGGTAAGACTCTCTCTGTAGTTGTCATGCATTTTTCTGCCCCTTAAAGGTCCTACTCTTGGAACCAGAGAGCAGTAAAAAAGATGTGGTTTTGCAAGTCACAGAGCTGATACCAGGATCAATGAATAAAAATAAAAAGCACTGAGCCAACAAGGCTTGATAAACCAAATACAAAGTTTAATACATCATAAAACAAGGTAAAATAGAGTAAGCACTTTCACGGTGATCACACCGCTTCCTCAGACATTCTTAATACAGCAATTAAGCAATTAAATAGAGATACAAACAAGCAATCATACCAATAAAAGACCAGCCTCTAATTAAAGCAATATATAAAAAAACATACTAGTGTTTCAATGGACGTGCCTTTAAGAAAGGTTTTAAAGTAAAGACACCAATGAGAGCTAGGGGTCTTTCTGCATTAAGAAGCAGTATCCATTTCTGCTCTGCTGCCTCTGTGCAGTTAGGTAAATCACCACCCCTCAGATCTAAATCTAAAATTTGGAGTACAAAAAACTTAAAAACATGAGTTACCTCATTCTCTAAAACGTGCAACACTAGAGCATTACTTTCTTTTTTATTCCTGATGCCCCTTAGATGCTCTAAAACTCTTTCTTTAAGGGATCTGTTAGTCTTGCCTGTGTAAAAAACATGGCACAACTGGCAGAAAGCAAAATAAACAATATTTGCCGTCTTAAAATCAGCATAAAAATTAGCATTTATAGTAAAACATGTGTCAAGATGAATGTATGTTTGATAGGTACAAAAATGTTTACAAGCTGAACAGCTCCTACAGGGAAAAGTGCCAATCCTAGTAGACTCAGTCATATTACTAAGAGAGGAAGATCTATAACAGAGATGCTTTTTCAAAGACTTATTATTCCTAAAAGAAAAATGAGGCATCTCACCATCTTCCCTCTAAGTTCTGGTACACAATTCAATAATTTCCAATTATCTTTAATGATATCACAAAAGTTGTTGATATCACTGGAATATTGTAATGAAACCCTAAAGATGTCTTTGTCAACATACAACAACATATGTGGGTTATTATTGGGTAGAGCAGCCACAAAATAGGATTTACACCTACCCTCTCCCTGTGTCCAAGCTTCCGAGATGCATACATCTATCTCAGATTCAATATAACCCCTCTCTAGAAATTCCTGTTTCAGCAATTTAAGGGCTACATGTGCAGTTTGGTCATCATTATGTGAGTGTAGCAATCTATACACCTGACCCTTCAAAACATTACGGGATATGTGTCTAGGATGCATGCTTCTTTTATGCAGAAGAACATTTTTCTGTGTAGGTTTCCTGTAGATACTAGTAGTAAGATTAACTAGATCAGATCTATTCAATTACACATCCAGAAAATCTATGTTGTCAGCAAAATATTTGTACGTGAATCTAAGAAAACTGGTAGTCTGATGAAAATATTCAATAAAACTTTACCAGGATCACCCTGGTGATAGACCTCCATATGGCAGAGGAGGAAGTAATGTTAATGGACATCACCCAAGAAGCAGAGGCAGACAGCGCAATCAGGACTTCCATGGTCCTTTTACCGAGAGGCCCTGTCAGTGTCCCTGAAGCTTTGCCCGACTGCTGCACTCTAAAGGCAGTTGGGGATGCTTATATCTGCACCCCCAAGCCTAGCTAAAATTAACAAGAGACAAGTGGGTGCAAAACATAATTTCCAGAGGTTATTCCATTCCCTTTTTTTGTCCTCCTATAAAGAGAAAAGTGATTCCTGACATTCCACCCAGTCAGTGGGAACCAGCAGCACTGGAAATTTCCAAGCTGCTAGAAGAATGTCACCCATCTGGTCCCAAAGACTAACTAGAATCCAGAGTCTACTCAAGGTTCTTTTTAGTTCCAAAGAAAACAGGGGACCTAAGCCCAATTTTGGATCTCAGTTGTCTCAACCAGTTTGTAAAACAGACAAAATTTCAGATGGTCACAATACAGTCCATACTACCTGTTCTGAGGAAGAACTATTGGATCTGCATAATAGACCTCCAGGATGCCTACTTTCATTGGAGGATATAAAAGCAGTCCAGGAGATTTCTCCATTTCTGGCTGGGAGCCAATCATTTCCAATTCAGGGTGCTGCCATTTGGTCTCACCACAGCCCCCAGTGTGTTGCTCAATGTAATGACAGTCGTGGCAGCACACTAGTGTATACTAGAGATCCAATTTTTCCCTTATGTGGATGATTGACTTCTAACATCTTCTGGTGCATCACCTGGATCTTCTCCTCTAATGCTTACTGGATCTAGGCATATAAGTGAATTTTCCCAAGTGACTTAGGCCACACCTTTCAGACCTCCTATAACCATGCCTATGTCCTACCCCCTTTCCGCCCATTTCTTGATGTCATTGTCATGTCAGACAAGGAAGAACACCCTCTTTTTTATTTGTGATGCCTTTTTTCTACAGATTTACCATGTTTTTAGCATAGTAAATCTGCCTGTTTAACAAACTCCGATAGTCTGTTTCTTTTTTTGAAACAGAATAGCGAAGATCGTACAGTGTTTTCCAGACTACTGGATAGTCTGGAAAAAAAAACAGATAGGTTGCAATGCTGCAGTTACTTCCAACACAACAGATAGAATTTTTTTGGATGCTGTCTCAATACCACTCATCAAATATTCGCTCTTCCACAACACAGAGTTGTTTCCCTATGACTGACAGGCCTCACAGGTCATCCCCATCCCTGCGTGATTGATATTACATCTGCTAGGGCTCATAGCATCTGCCAAATTAATGGTCCCAGTGACTTGATACCACATGCGGATTCTTCCGTGGATGCTTGCAGTTCAGGGGTCTCAAAAGTTTCATGCTTTGCATGCCAGAATTCTTCTCACAAATATTTGCAGAAAATACATGGCATGGTGAATTACATCACTGTCGATAATGCAAAGGATACCATTTCACCCAGTCACACCAATAGAAGTAGTGACCACGGAAGCCTCCTGTCTAGTGTGGGGTAGGGGCATTTCAAAGGGAGAATGATCCAAGGTACATGGTCAGATTTAGAGGCCAGTCTTCACATCAGCATCATGGAAACGAGGGCAATCCTCCTACTGTTGCAGGCTTTTCAGGATGCCCTTCCCAGTGGTGTGATATTCATACAATCAGACAATATGGCTGTAATGTGGTACATCAACAAACAAGGAGGAACCCATTCTTACCCCCAGTGGGCGATGTCATCACATCATTTTCTGATAGCAACTCATATTCTGGAGTATTCCAGTGTTATAGTGGACAAGTTAAGTAGAACTGTTCTAACTTCTCATGAATGGTCCCTCAATCCAATACTGGCAATGTTAATTTTCAGTTGCTGAGGCCAACTTTGCTGCAGTCTATTTGCATCCTACCTGAACAAGAGCAGCAGTTATTTTACCCTGATCCCTCCACAGGGTCATTCTCCAAGGGATGCTGTAGTCCACAGTTGGATCCCTGGCTTCCAGTACACCTTTCTTCCATTAACTCCATGAACAAATTCATTCAGAAAGCCTGAGTAATCCTCATTTCCCCCTTTTTGGCCCCAAAAAATGTGGTTCCCCTTTCTGTGTCCTCTACTAGTACATCTACCATGGAAGTTTGATCAATATTCAGATCTTCTTTCTCATCTATCATGACTGACTCTGCTGGATCAGACTACCATGAAACTAACTGCTTGGTTCCACCAATTTTCACTATAGCCAGAGATGCCAGGCTTTCCCAGTCTGTTGTTAATATTATTGGCAGAACATGATTACAAAGAAGGCCTACAACAGTAAATGGAAAAAAGTTTTCATTTTGGGCAACAGTCAAGAGTTTAGACCCTTTCTCTCCTCCCATTCCAGTGGTCTTAGAATTTTTAGCTGAATTCTTTCAACAAGGATCTAGCTGTTCTACCATCAAAGTTCAGATGGCAGTGATTTCCAGCTTTCATACTGGACAAAATAATGCTTCTTTGTCTTCCTTAAAAATTTCAAAAGCCTTTCTTAGAGGAACTTTCCTACTGTGTCACCCCATGAGAGATCCAGTACCCCCATGGGATATTACTGTTATGATCCAGGTCCTAACGCAGCCTCCCTTTGAACCTGCAGCTACCATAGATGTTCAAATTTTGAGTTTGAAAACAATTTTCTTAGTCACTACCAGCTCCACAAGGTGAATTTCGGAATTACAGGCACTCTCGTCTAAGCCTATGTAAGCTTCCATACTTATTTTTCCATAGTGATTGGGTCTGTGTCAGAACTAATCCATCCTTCATCCCAAAGGTAGCATCTATAACTTAAATCCATCCGTTGAGTTACCCATGTTTTCCCAAAGTTTTTGAACAAAGAGGAATACATTCTACACTTGCTAGATGTGCATCGCCAACTCAGATTCTATCTGCATCAGGCTAAGAAAGTTAGAAAATCTGATCAACATTTTATTGCCTACTCTTATGCTAGGCTTGGAGGAGCTGTTGTGAAAGTTAGTCTGTCCAGATGGTTATCTAATTGTATCTCATTTGTATATGTATCTTTGGGCTTATGGTTACAGTCCAAACCTAAGACTTAATTAACCAGAGCAGTGACTAACTCAGCAGTCTTGTCAAAGAGACTACTAATTGATGCCATCTATGCAACAGCGATCTGGTCCACTGTGAATACCTTTGTATCTCATTATAACCTGGAGGTAGAGTCCAGATCTTGCTCTTCCTTTGGCTCCATCATTCTCAGGAATGTCCCACAAGTGAATGAAGTTACAAAAAGCAGGAAACTGCTGTAAAATAAAAAAAATCCACTTTAATATGCACAGGTATAAGCGCTTTCATCCCAAAAGTGCTTAATCAGGAACTTCATTAGATAGAGTTAAAACATGAAAGATAACATTAAATAGACCAAGAAACAGTGAAATCACTTCCTCTATCACACTTAAATGACATTACATTCTAAAACCCAAATTCCTGTCAAAATGTTTAAGATGAAAAATACTGCAAGCAGAAATAACACAAGTCCATAAAAACATATCAAAAGAGTATTCATCTACACCCCAACAAACCATAGCATGAGACATGCCACGAAACAATCCAGTATGTGTGAATATAATATCTTTTTCTTAGATAATAAATGAACCATAAACAACCTCTACCGACAGTGATGCCGTTTAACTATAAATTTCATGTAACACTGCATAAAATTAACAAAATATTTAAAAATGTATAAAAATATACCTATATATATATTTAACTACATATAAGATGCATGTAGGGTGGTACATAAAAATGTATACAGTCACTAAAGTGTGTTAAACTGTTATACAGTAAATTCATAAACTAAGAAGCTTGAGTATCTCTTTAGTGCTTTTAATTTCAGCAAGCTACTAATAGATACGCTATCATTTAGGCCTGGCCAGTGTAAGGCATCAAGCCATAATTGCCAGACTAATTCAGCCTTTTCTAATAAGTAAGGCCAAGCAGCTCCTCTCTCCATAGGTTTCTGAACCTCCAAAATAATAAATTTGAAACAGTGTCCATTATTCCCCTTAATGTGTTTAGCTAATGCATTAACATCACACTTATCTCTTATACTTCTAATATGTTCACCAAGCCTTTAAGATTGCGTTATGTCTTGATGACATAAAAACAGGAACAGATGGAGCAGATTGCACAATAAACAACTCGTTCAGTGAGATAACATCTTCCTGGTATCTTAACTCTGATGTTATTAATAACATTTATTCACCTCCAAAATGTAGGGGCAAAATTAACTCCACATTTGTACATATACCCACTTACCAGTGGGGTGTCAGTGTGTTCAAGTAATTTCTTCAAATTGTAACCCTTTCTGAAAATGCAGACTGGTTTTTCACCCAAGGTGTTAATAAACTAATTTCCCCCCTTTAACAGGTTCCAATTTTAAGCAAAATATCCTTAACCAACAGATGAAAAAGTTGTAGAAAAACTACATTGGCAGAAAGAAGAAGGAGGGTTAGACTGCTAACCTGTAGTGTTCACCCTCAATACGCCCTGAGGTCCTGGGGTGAAATTAAGTGAATTGTTACAACAATACCATGGGGTTTCAACCAATAAGGAGGATTCAGAATACATTTCGGTGGTCATTTGTCCTCCCAAAATGGGTGAAAAATGCCCATCACGTCTTTTGTTCATAGCCTCTTTCATAATGTTGTTAATCAACCTGAGGGGGTACCCTCTCATAGAAAACATCTTCTTAAGTTTTGAACATTTGACAACAAAAGCTTCCCATAAAGTAACCATGCATGCGGCATGGACAAATTGTCCTTTGATAACTGCACACTTCTGTGAAAAAGGATGGCAGCTGTCAAAGTGAAGGAAGCTATTAGAGTAGGTCTCCTTACGGATGATCTCAGCTACATATCTCTGATGTTCCAAGTCCTTAGTCAGGAGAATATGTAAATAAGCAATGTCATTTACTTTAGTCTTATAGGTAAATTTAAGGAATGATGTTGTGTTGATATAATCAAAGAATGGGGTCAGTTGCTCTCTTGATCCCTTCCATATAATAAAAATATTATCTAAATAAAGTACATTTTACCAGAGGATGTGCAATTGAACCTCTGGCATCAACAATCGGACACATGGAGGGACACATGGGGGGTTGTTCAACACTCTTCTGGATTTTGGGCAACCCAAAAATAGTTGGGGTTGTGAGAAATTCAACAGATAAATAATGTAATTCTTGAATGTTAATAAGCCCGTCTATAAATCCTGTAAAAAGCTTTTGATTTTACGATAAGTACCATTCATTTCACTCAAGGAACTCTTACTGTAAGTTGTAGACTTTAAAATTACTTTCATTTTACTAATATAATCAGAAGTGTTCATAATAACAACCCCACCCCCTTTATCTGGTTTCATTATCCTAATTCCTGAGGTCTGTTTCAAAAATTGCAATTCCAACTCTTCATCCCTACTTAGATTTCTATTGGGATTTGACCTCATATTTCTTTTGTTCATTGTACTTAAAGATCTAATATCTAGCTCACACACCCTTTCAAAAGTAGCTAACACAGGGTGAATTGGGGGGTTATAGGTACTAGAGGTAGTAAAGGGGTCACGCCCATGTCCGACCCCCCGGAAAAAAAACATTCAAATTAAGTTTTCCTTTTTCACAGAAGCGTGTGGCTATCAAAGGACAATTTGTCCATGCCCCCACATGGTTACTTTATGGGAAGCTTTTGCTGTCGAATGTTTAAAACTTAAGGCGATGTTTTCTATGAGAGGGTACCCCCTCAGGTTGATTAACAACATTATGAATGAGGTTATGAACAAAAGGTGTGATGGGCATTTTTCACCCATTTTGGGAGGACAAATGACCACCGAAACTTATTCTGAATCCTCCTTAATGGTTGAGACCCCAGAGTATTGTTGTAACAATTCACTTAATTTTACCCCTAGGACCTCGGGGCGTATTGAGGGTGAACACTCTATAGGTTTGCAGTCAACCCTTCTTCTTCTTTCTACCAATGTAGTTTTTCTAAAACTTTTTCATCTGACACCCCGTTGGTTAAGGATATTTTGTGTAAAAACTGGAACCTGTTAAGGGGTGAAAATGAATTTATTAACACCTTGGGTGAAAAACCAGTCTGCATTTTTAGAAAGGGTTACAATTTGAAGAACTTATTTGAACACTCTGACAGCCCACTGGTGAGTGGGTATATGTATAAATGTGGAGTTTGTAAATTTTGCCCCTACATTTTGGAGGTGAATGAATATGTTATGAATAACATCAGAGTTAAGAGACCAGGGAGATGTTGCTGTCTCACTGAACAAGTTGTTTATTGTGCAATCTGCTCCATCTGTTCCTGTTTTTATGTCGGCAAGACAGAACGCAAGCTTAAAAACAGGATAGGTGAGCATATTAGAAGTATAAGGGATAAGTGTGATGTTAATGCATTAGCTAAACACATTAAGGGGAATAATGGACACTGCTTCAAATTTATTATTTTGGAGGTTCAGAATCCTATGGAGAGAGGAGCTGAGTGGCCTTACTTATTAGAAAAGGATGAATTAGTCTGGCAATTATGGCTTGATGGCTTACATTGGCCAGGCCTAAATAATAGTGCATCTATTAGTAACTTGCTGAAATTAAAAACACTAAAGAGATAGTCAGGCTTCTTAGTTTATTTTATGAATTTATGAATTTACTGTATAACAGTTTAACACACTTTAGTGACTGTATGAATTTTTATGTACTACCCTACATGCATCTTATATGTAGTTAAATATATATAGGTATATTTTCATAGGTTCATAGGTTGGTACTAGGCTGTTGGCCCTAGGGCCTATACAAGCCTAGCCATAATAATTCCCTGGCTATTTTTTCCCACACTGTTTACTTCTCTGGACCTGTGACTAGCAGGGCGACTGACGTGATCCCCGGGGTGAATTTCCTTTGTCCCATCCAATCGTCAAGGTTCCTTTTGAAGAGGGCCAAAGAGGCGCTCTGCTTGACATGTATGGTCAGTCTTTTCCTGAGTCTGGGGAGTCTCTGGGTCAGGAACCTATCCCTCCAGCATGTTTTGTTTATTGTGATGACAAGGTTTAGATCCCTGGAGCGTGTGTCTCTGAGGGATTGGGATTTCTTTAAGTGTAGCATGTCCAATAGCTCTGGGTTTGACATGGCCTTGTATGTTAAGCAGAGATTGCCTCTGAATAGACGATATGCGACAGAGTATAGCTGGAGTTTTTTTAAGGCGGTCAGAGTAAGGCATCTGCTTTAGGCCTGTGATTCTTTTAGTGAGGTATTTCTGCGGCCGTTCCAGTTGTTGCAGATGTCTTGAGAGGTACATTCCAAATGGGGTGTTGTATTCTATAATGGGTCTAATGAGGGATGAGTACAGTGGGACAATGACCTCCTTTTTTCCAGATGAAAAGCTCTTAGTGATGAGGTATGCCACATAGAAGGATTTCCTGACTGTTATGGCGATGTGGTTATCGAAGGTACATTTTAAAATATTTTGTTCATTTTATAGAGTGTTATATGAATTTTATAGTTAAACAGCATCACTATCGGTAGAGGTTGTGTATGGTTCATTTATTATCTAAGAAAATGATATTGTATTCACACATACTGGATTGTTTTGTGGCATGTCTCATGCTATGGTTTGTTGGGGTGTGGATGAATACTCATTTGATATGTTTTTATGGACTTGTGTTATTTCTGCTTACAGTATTTTTCATCTTAAAAATGTTGACAAGAATTTGGATTTTAGAATGTAATGTCTTATGTGATATAGGAAGTGATGTCACAGTTTCTTGGTCTATTTAATGTTATCTTTCATGTTTTAACTTTGTATCTGATGAAGTTCCTGATTAAGCACTTTTGGGATGAAAGCACTTTTACCTGTGCATATTAAAGTGGATTTTTTTTTATTTTACAGCCGTTTCCTGCTTTTTGTGACTTCATACACTTGTGGGACTGTTTTGTTTCTGTTTTGCTAATTCCCAGGAATGTCTTTCCTTGATACCACCCTGTAAAACAGCTTGAAAATCTGTCCCATATGTTGAATTGGATGAAAATAGACAACATTGGATATGAAATTTATGTACTTAGCATAACTATAGATCTGTGTTGTCTGATTTTTGTGCGGTTCAGCCTCCAGTCCTTACATCCACTTCCAAATTATTTGTTTGGATAGCTTCAGGATGATCGGATGACCTCCCCTGTGTACCTCATCTATGACCAGTATTGTCTGAGACCAACACTGTCACATTGTTAGTCATTTTGTCTGGTCCATTTCCATTTTCTGCATTTAGAGACTAGTTTTTCCATTAATAGGTATACACATTTTTATGTAAAGCAAACTCAATATGAGCTATTGGAGTGCAGTAAGAAACTTATAGGTAGGGGAGGAATTAAAGTCCTGGAACTGTGAAAGCTTCTAATTTGGTGCTGCCATCATATTCAATTGGATCCAACATCCCATATTTTGAACCGGATGAAAAACAGACATCATGGATCTATCATTCTGGTAAGTGCATAACTTTGTTTCTATGCCTGTGTTTCAGGGGGAGACTGGCCAAGGAATAAAGAGTGTATTTTTACATTCTTCTCTGATTTAATTTCTCTAAGTCTTTTGGGTTTCTAATAGCTTTATGGGAATGGCCCCATTCTTAAATCAAAGTATGATTAAAGTTTGTGAAATCGGTATTGTTTCAGTCTTTGATGGTAGCTAAAAGTGCTCTTCGCAGCACCTGCAATGTGCCCAGAATTGCCTGCTTCTGCAATTCATATGGAGTTACATGATAGGTAGCTTATATAAATAAGCCTGTAAATTCTTTTTTATGAGACCCATTGCTCTTACTACTTTTGGAACTGTGTATCCTTCTTCCACATTACCCTCATTTTTGCCCGAAAATCCTGATATTTTATGACTGTGTCTCTCTGTACATAAGACACTGTAATCACTGGGCATAGCAATTACATTGATAAATGCTACTATTGTCTTCTTTTTATGGACTACTATAGCTGGTTTTCTCGCATCTGTTTTTTGAACTGTTGGTAATGGGTACATGTGATATAAACTTCATCATTCTCTGTAATGCTTTCTGGCTCCTGTTTTGAATGCTTCTTAGCTACTTCAATATTATAATGTTTGCACAATCCCCAGTGCGACAGTCTTGCCACATTCTTATGCCTATCTGCCATTAGTGGATCACACTCAGCAATAAGATGTGCAACTGTTTCCAGTTCTGTTTTACAGAATCTGCATTTGTCTTCTCTGGGTTTAATTTCTCCAATCTTTTGGGTTTATAATACCACGATGGGAATGGACCCCATTCCTAAGTCAAAGTATGATTAAAGTTCATGAAGTTAGTATTGTTTCAATAATTTTTTTTTTAATGTTTTTTATTAAATTTTCATAAAATATAATCACTACAGAATTTGTAATCAGAAATGTTCATACATATTTAAAAGTAAGGAAATAAAAACTAATCTTATACATACAGAAACAAAGAAAATAACTATTTATAAGAGTGTCCACCAACCTTCTAGTCATCCCTGTTTTTGCATGTCTGTTCAAGTCTAGAATGTTTTTTATTTTTGTTTGTCTTGCAGTTCTTTAAATTTTTCTCCATACAGTGAGGCAAGATGTAATTCAGTTCATTCTCCATCTGAATGTAATAATTTCTAGATGAGTTACTTTAGTTGCTAAACTTATAAATTCTTTAAATGAGGGAGTAGATTCATTTTTCCAGTTTTTTGTGATTACTTTTCTAGAGATGGTCAGTACAGCCCAGAGAATGTTATATTTCGTTTTTTAACAGAAGTAGGAATAAGGGTGTTAAAAAGAATTAATGATTTAGATAAAATAAATTTATCTCCAAAACTGCCTGTAAAAAATAATTAATATTATTCCAAAAAGGAATCAAGACAGTACAATCAAAGAACACGTGCTGACAATTGGCTTTAAGTTCTTTCCTGCATCTTCAACAAAGTTGCTTTTTCTTGTACATCAATTCAATTTTATGAGGGGTGAAGAAGGACCCATGTAAAAACTTCCATGTAAACAAATGCCATCTATGAGATGAAATAGTATGTTTAGATTATAATAGAAATAATTTTTTGTCATCTTCACTTGGTAATCTATTATTGATTTGGGTAAAATAGTTCCAGTATGTATCATTACCTGTTTTAGTTTCCCTCTTCACCACTTTATACAATTTGGACAAGAGACCATGTCCCAAGGAATTTTGTTACAATAAAAATATGATACATTCAATCAATTTTGGGACATGATCCCTTAACATTGGTTGCATTGACTTAATTTCACCTTCTGTATATAGTCGGCAAGATTGTATATCTAACCGCATATCATTATCTGAATCATATGTATTCCTAATGTAATCTACTGAGTGCAGCTTTTCATCTTTCATTAACTGAAACCAGTATGACAGATTCTTCTCTTTAAAGACAAGCATTGTTTCTAAATTTGAAGTAGAGATATTACTTTGTGTGTATGCTACAGGAAACATAAGGAAAATACATGCTTTATAAGCCAAATTTATATATATATATATATATATATATATATATATATATATATATATATATAACATTTCTAAAAGTATTTAATAGTCAAAATTAAGTAAGAATCACTTGTTTGATGACTTTTCCCTATAATGTAATCCTTTAATGACCAAAATAAACTGTTATTTAATGTAAGATAATTATTAGTATAGCTATTACAATTAGAATGCATAAAAAGGTTTCCTAAAAATTCTTTCCGTCTAATTGTATAAGTGATGTTGATCCAAAGACATATTGTTTTCATAACTGATGATAATGAATGTAATTGTATGTCTGGTAGTCCTATTCCCCCTACTTCCAAGTCTCTTATATGATAATTTAACACAATTCTTGGTTTGTCAGGGAACCAAAGAAATTTCAAAATCAGTGTTAAATTCTTTAATATAGGTTTTCATAGGAGGTAATGTTAATGATTGAATAATATATAGGATTTTGGGCAGGATAACCATTTTCATGACAGAGAGTATTTCTTCCATTGTATGGAGAATTTTATTTCATTTGTCCTTTAGATTCTTTATCTTATTTATACAATTAGTATAATTATAATTTACTATACATTTAACAGTATCCATTATGGTTATTCCCAAATAATTCATGTTCTTTTCTTTAACAATATATTTAAGGAACTTACTTGGGATTTTATTCTTATTTTTATTGGTAGAATTTTTGTTTTGTTATCATTAAATGTTAACCAGATTTTCTTTGAAATAGTTCCTTTGCTAGAAAAGTTGCAGCTATAGATTTATTATTATCACTCAATGAAAATAAGATGTCATCTGCAAACAACTGAATTTTAGAATTTGAATTCTCCATTATTTTAATACATTTTATATCTGTATTTGATCTAATAAAAGTAACAAAAGGTTCCATAACTAGGGTAACAAGCAGAGATGAAAGAGGACATCCTTATGTAGTGCCTTTTAATACTTGCATAGAATCAGATGTGAAAGTACCTATTTTGACATATGCAAAGAAATCTGTATAGAGAAGATTAATAAAATATGCAAAGTTAAAAGAAAACTTTCATTCTTCTAGAACTAGCACAAGATATTTCCAGTTGACTAAGTCAAAAGCACTATTTATATCAAGACTCATTAATGTTAAGTTCTCATTTGTGATGTTTGCATAGTCAGTTATTGTAGTTATTCTTTTAAAATGTTCATAGGTGTTTCTATTTAAAATAAACCCAGTTTGATCTTCATCAGTCATAGAATGTAGGATGTGTTTTAGTCTATTAGCATGAATTGCCATGAATAGTTTATAATCTAAATTTGAAAGTGAAATGAGTCTATATGAAGAGCATTGAGTAGGATCCTTGTCAGTTTTTAACACTGGAGAGATAAGGGGCTATTTCCAAGAAGGAGGAACTTTAAGTCCTTAACAATTGAAAAAAAAAACATATGTAATATGTGTAGGGCTTCTTTAGGTAACAGCTTGCGAAGTTCAGATATAATCCCATCATTACCTGATACTTTATTAGACTTCAATTTAGAAAATTTGTAATTATGTAATGTGTAGGGCTTCTTTAGGTACAGCTTGTGAAGTTCAGATGTAATTCCATCATTACCTGGTACTTTATTAGACTTCAGTTTAGAAATTTGAGTTTGAAGTTCAGACATAAAAATCAGTTTGTCAGTTAATTTAATTTGGCCAGTTGATAGCCTAGTTTTTATATATTTTTTTCTAATAAATGTTTTGATTGTTTCCTCTCGATCTATTAGTATATTATTTTGATAATTTCATTGTAATAATAGCTGAATTCCTTTAGAATATTTTCTATATCTGTTGCTCTTTTCTTTCTGTATGAATAGATTTCATTTATGTGACTGGATTTACTGAGTAATTTTGTTTTTGTGGCTAGATTGTACATAGACTTTGGGTTGATGGAAAAGTTAATTATCTAAAACTTCTCAAGATTGATTTTGGTTTTATGATTTAAAAATTCCAAGTATATGTCATTTAGTTTATTGGTCTCTTCTGTGTTATTGTTTTTATTCTTCTGGTTTTCTAACTTCAACTTATCTAGTGTTCCTTGTATTTTATGTAATTCTTTGTCCCATTACTTTTTTTTATTTGATCATGCGTCCCATATATAGATTTCTGAAGTATCTACTGTGTTGTTAATTTCTATAAAGGAGGAAATTTATTTAAGAAAATAGTCTTTAAATTCTTGTAAACCAGTTATATATGCTGGTATTCTTCTTATTTTAACATTATTATTAGAGTTCAAAGACAGTTCAAAAGTGATTGCATTAAGATTTGAAAATGGGCAAGTTAGTCTTAATTTTACTCAGCTTATCTCCTATTTCATTAGAGATATAAACTCTGTATGTTCTGGATTGTGTTCCATGCCTATGAGAATAATGTGCAAAGATTAATAAATTTGGCTCTGAAAATTGTTTTATATCTCCAAGATGAAATAATTTTAGTAAATTTCATTAACCTTTTTTGCGGACGGCCGAATTTTCCTTTTACTGTTTGTATTCGTATCACTTGGTGATAATACAGTTAGTCTCCTCTCAAAATGATACTGCCTTTTGCATATTGAATTACTCGCTCTAAATGTTGATCAGCTGTCTTGACTCCTATTCCTGGAATCCAGTACACATTAACAAGAGTTAATAATATTTTCTTACTGTATTTTATAGTAGCAGTACAAAACATATGTTTATCATCTTGATATGTTCCCATAACTTCAGGCATAGGTAAAGAATTCTTCCATAAAATAGCTACTCCCCTTTTTTCTGATTATGTTGTGAACTAGATACTATAGTGTATTATAGTGTAACTCTTAGAATTAAGTCTGTTTATATTTTCTGCTAATAAATGTGTTTCTGGTAGAAAGATAACCTGAGAATTAAACAGCTTCAGATATCTATTTACGTTACCTCTCTTGCTTCCATTGTTTAATCCATTAACATTTATAGAAATACAGTTAATAAATGTCATTTGTGATCACAAACATATACTTATTTCTCATAGATAATGATGCTCTTTTTATAAAGAACTGCTTATTAATGCTCAAACAAATAGTAAATTCTGAGAGTATATCTAGGAATAAAATCATTACACTTATGGACAGTCGTAAAAAAGGCAACAAGTAAGATTGTCATAAAACAATTACTTCTAAAATCCTTCCTACCATTCATGGTGTCTAAAACTCCATGCTTAAACAGTCTAACCATCCAAGCAAACCAACTCATCCAGTATTCTGACAAAGAGTGAGAAGAAAGGTTCCACCCCAAACCACTCTACCACAAATATATATAACTCTAATAACAATAAGCTAAAAGTATAGCTGTATCCTATAAGTCTTTAGTAATGTAAATAAGTAGAACATTTGTTTCATTTTTAGACCAATTTACTAAGAAAAAAAAATCATTGCCTAATTGTGTATATATATATATATATATATATATATATATATATATATATATATATATATATCAAATAAATTAAAGAACATGTCAGCATCTCTTATTATTGCTACATTTCTATGTATTATTTTGAAAATTTATCAGCTAGTATCAAAGATACTAAATGACTGCTACTCAACAAGTTTATAATATGGCATAACATGAAACAGGATCTCTTTTCAATTCTTTTCATTTTCTTCATTATGAGATTATATTAAAACAAATAAATGTTTGTTACAAGCTCTAAGGACCAAACAACATAGAGACCCCAAGCATGGCAACAAAACCAAAAATGCTCACCACAAAGCAAGCGCCTTCGCTTCCATAAACAGACACTTCATCAGACTTTTATGAAGACAGTCATTGAGAGTTTAACTTAAACTCTCAAAGTTCTAACCATACAGAAACCGCTCACCTTACAGCAAATGTTCCCAGCCCCATTGCATGCTGACAATCTCCACGTTGCCTGGGTCCCGTATTTATTTTATTTTAAGTGGAGGTGCTTAATTCACTGGGATATACACTGTTTTCTATGTTTATTACAAGATGCTACAACAGTATTTCACAGTGAATACACAGACTATGATTTACTATTACAAAGATAAATCCCCAGCATTTTTATTTCTTTGGCACCTTTGTGTGTTTTATCTATACGTATGTTTTATTTATACTTATATATTTTGCCATAAAAATGAAACTTTAAATATTATACTTGTATTCATTTGCATCAAATAATACCTTCAAATAATATACACTTTTTCTCTTTCAAGTATAAGCTTTTATGCTTCATTTAACATATTAACTTTTCTTTTGCTATACTAGCTTGTGTAGCTATGTAGTGTTACAGTGAAATTTGATCTAATGCATATTCAGAAGGTTCCGCCTTTTATTTAAACTATCTTTCCAAAGTTGCCTGTCAAACCAGATCTCCAAGCTTGAACAGTTCTATTCTTTCAGTATGGGCAGGAATTTTAAGTTATCTCAGGCCCTTTACCTCAAAACCTTCACATAATCTAGTGAGAGAAGAAATCTTGGGCCTGAGAGAAAGGAGCTTCGTTTCTAATCCATACTGAAGCTCTTCGCATAATTACATCCCTCAAATAACAATAATTTTCATTACATATAACATCAGGCTTGATCTTTCACTCATGTAGAGAGCTTTACTAAAACCTTTTTTTTAACTAAACAACCATAAAAGACACTTCTTTAACAACTATATTCATCCCCACCCCAACCTCACCTATTGCGTCTAGCAAAAACAGTAGCTTATTATCGAAGACTGTATGTTGGTTTTCCAGGCGGCTTTAGAATGCACTTATTAGTTTTAACAAAGCTTCCTTTTAAGTATTACTCTAGCAAGTGTTTACTCTGGATAATTTCTGTTCAATTTTTATTAAAGTGATGGTGATGGTATTTTGTATAGCACAACTAACACTGTTACTTTTCCCAAACGCATCAAGAAAAACAAGCTAGTACTACAAATATATGCTGTGTTCAAGCCTGTAATAACAACTGTATAAGATAAACAAATGTGAGTTCAACTATGTGTCATGTTGTAGTCTTTTCTATTTCATAAACAAAATATCTAGTAACTTCTAAGCATGCAATTTCATATAGAAACCTGCAACTTATATATTAATATAAACATTGAATGTTTTTGTTAAAAAATGTATAACTTTTTGTTCCAACTCATAAAAAGATATTGTCAATTAACTGTAAGATAAATAGGTATATTGCAGAAAGAGTTAAATTACCTTTCATTTGCAGTTCCTATTTATGTTGTAACTGAGTATGTTATTGTTTCATGCTTTATTGTTAAAGGTTTATATAAAACTATAATTGTGCTTGTTTACAAAAATGAAAAAACAAACATGCTTTAACATCATGTTACTTTCCTTGTAAATAAGGATTAAAGAAAGGGAAAAGGAAAAGGAAAAGTTCTTCATTGTTCCCTTATTTTTTTTTTCTTTTTCTCTTTTTCTTACTTATCTTGCTTCCATTTGAATCTATAAGCTTGTTCGAGGATATATTAGTCCAATCCATTTGCTCTGTTTGTTCTGTTATTTTATTTGTTTGTAGAAATGACAAAGCAGGGTCAAGATCTTTGAAGAGTTTAACCCCATTTGTAAAGAAAATCTTTACTCTGGCCAGGAACAATAAATGTACTTTTTTCTTTTCAAGTTCTCTAATAAATGAAAGGATTTGCTTTCTATTTGCCATCACTGTTGTTGAGTAGTCATTGTCAAAATGCACAATATTTCCATAATATTTTAGTGGTGACTTAGCCCATGCAGTTTTAAGTACCAATTCTTTGTCTTGAGATGACATAAATTTCACTATCTTTGATAAGAACCAGGTTTTGCAGCGGGTTTACCTAGAGACTGATGTGTTCTCTCTATCCCAAAAGAGAGAGCTTCAGGAAGATCTAAAGTCTTAGCAAGCCAGGCAGTTAAAAATAAATCATATTGTTACCTTCAGTACCTTCAGGAAGTCCAAATGTTCAAATATTATTCCTTCATGATCTATTTTCAAGGTCATCTACTTTAGCTGACAAGATTTTATTTTGCTGCAATAAAAGTCCAGTATTGTTTTCTCTTCATTTAGCCTTCCAGCTATAATATTAAGGGATTCTTCGATGCCAGAGGTCTGATTTTTCTGTACCTGAAGAGCCTCATTCATTTGTTCCATTTGTTTGGAAAAATCTTTCTTAAAGTCATCAATTTTATTGTCCAAGCTGTCCATTTTTAATGATAATTCTTGAATATGAGACAAAAGTTACTGAAGCTCTTTCTTGCATGCAGAGTCCTGAAGTGCTGCCTTAGTGTAGCTCGTGTTACTGCTAGATAAAGTGAAAGAAATTAGTTTTACACAGTTTCTGACAGGAAAACTATTAGATTTTCAGATTTTTTTCTTGAAATATTCCTTTATAACACCAAAGGCTTTCGAAATTCACTAGTCTGAACTGTTTAGGATTATTCAAACAAAAATATTTCCTGTCAGAAATATATCTTTTGTAGCAGAGCAGTGAAGAAGTGCTGCTATCCTTGTTTTATGCTGGCCACGTCCCCAGTATTGTTTCAGTCTTTGATGTTAGCCAGAAGTGCTTTTGCAGCCTCTGCAATATGCCCAGAATTGACTCCTTCTGCAATTCATATGGAGTTATATGTACTGGTAACATATCTAAGTACGATTGTAAATTATTTTTTATAACACCCTATTGCCCCTACTGCGTTTGGAACTGCCTGCATATCCTTCTTCCACACTGCCATCGTTTCTGCCTGTAAATCCTAGTATTTTATAACTTTATGTCTCTCTGTACATATGATATGGTAGTCACTGTATGTAGCAATTTCAATGATAAATGCTACTTTTGTCATCTGGACTACTAATCCATGTTTTCTCTCATCTACTTTTTGAACTGCTGATAATGGGTGATCCGATATGATATAAAATTCATCATTTTCTATAATGCTTTGTGGCTGATGTTTCCATTACTTCTCATTTACTTAAATATTATAATGTTTACACAATCCCCAGTGCAACAGTTTTGCCTCATTATTATGCCTTTCAGTATACAGTCCTTAGTGTGTCACGTCTAGCAATAAAATGTGTGACTGTTTCCAATTCTATTTTACAAAACCTGCATTTGTCTGTTTCTCCCACATGTTCAATAGACTTGTAAACCAATGTGTAGTTCACTAACCTGGGCACCAATATTAACCTTTCGTCTTTTAGTTTAATTCACCTCTCCTTAACCATTCCTGCAATCAGCCCTAATAACATCAGGTGGTTCCAAGAGTTTTCTGTATTTGCAACTATATTTATGCATTTTTCATATTTCTTGCCTTCTCATCTTATCCTTTATATTCTTTTCTGGCACATTCAGTTGCTGGCTGATTTCTGCCCACTTCTGGTTTGAGTTCCATTCCTGCTTGACACCGATATGCTTCTGCTAATCTAAGCAGGGAGGTCATCTTAGACTTACTGTTCTCATGTTTTAAAACTTTCACTATGTTTGGATCTTAAGAACAAAAAGTAAAGGACTCCTCCACTGAAAGTACTGTAAAAAAATCCAAATAGTAAATCCAAAAGTAAGGCAAGTGCTACCACGCTGTGTATGAAGCAACTTCACTTTATTAAAACAATAAAAACAGTATCTTAAGTGCTTTTGGGTAAATCCCTTCATCAGATGATAAAACACTAGTAAAAACATAGTATCTAATATAGTACAGCACAACCGATGAAAATCAATAGTTTACCCTCCTTTTTGCTAGAGCTGGTTTTAAAGGGACAACATCATTTAATCCTGGGGCTTTGTCAGCTCCCAGTCTAAGAATCCATTGCATCTCTTTGTATTCAGTTTCATTATACAAGTCACCCATTCATTGACTTCTGTTTACAACACATATAACCACAAAGGCAAATACATGATCACTATGTAATTCTGTATGCTTGTACAGTGCATTATGTTCTTTTCTTAGCCTTATATTTGACAGATGATTAAAAATTCTATCTTTAAGTCTGCAATTTGTTTTTCCTACATAATATGCAGTACACTGTTGACAATTTGCAATATAGACAACATTTTGTGTATTACAGTCAGCATACATATTCAAAAAGTTCTTCTTGTTGGTCCTGGGGTGTATAAAACAGTTTCCTTGTAAAATGTGCTTATAGGCTTTACAATGTAGGCATGGATGAGTTCCCTTCTTCTTAATGCCTGGGCTTTTAAAATGCATAGGTTCTTGACATAAAATATCTTTCAGATTTTTATTTCTTTTAAAAATAAATCTAGGTAGTGTCCCTACAACTCTAGTTACATTCTTATCTGTTAAAATAATTCTCCAGTTGTCTCTAATTATATTACATATACCACATATATCATTACTGTATTTTAAACTTATTTTCAGACCTTCATTAGCTTTTTGAACCTGTGCATTTACCTTATTAGGCCATTTTTTACCTCTGTGTAACCATGGTTTTGCACTCTGTTTTCTATAGAGACTGCTGTTGTCCATTTCCCTTTTCAGTAGATTTTGGCTATAACTCGTGCTTGAAAATTATTTTTTAGAGAGTCCAATTCCTGTGTAAAGGAATTTTCATTTGTACAAAGTCTGGATATTCTGCAGACTTGTCCCTTGACTATGTGTTGGAATACATGTCTAGGGTGCATGTTATCAAATCTATGCATGCTGTTGGTCCAACAAGGCTTCCTATATAGTAAGGTCTCTACCTCCCCATTTTCTTTCTTAATAATACCAACATCCAGGTATTCAAGAACTGAACTAGAATAATTCAATGAGAATCTGAAGAAGAGACTCTAAATACTTAACAAAGGATGTTAATTCTGATGTGGTGCCCACCCACAAAAAGAAAACATCTTACACAAATCTATTGTAAAAGAAAAGTTTGTCTTTCCAATCATGTACCAATCATCATATCTTCCCAGTATGCCAGGACTAGGTTAGCATATGTGTTCACACAAGGCGTACGCATAGCTATACCTTGTCTCTGGCAATAATACTTTGTTTGACAAAGAAAAACATTGTTTTCTAATACTAGCCTTAATAAGGAATATAACCGTATATTTTCATCTATATGTATATTCACCTTTTTGTTCAATATTTCTTCTATGGCAGTAATACCATATTGATTTTCTATGACAGTGAACAAGTTCTTTACATCTAGGGTAACAAACATGTAGGAAATGTCATTGTTCTCTCGTAAATAAACACCCAATGATTCCAGAAATGTAGCAGTATCTTTCAAAATTCTCGGGAAGGCTTGTAACATTGGTCTAAGAGTACATTCTAACCAGCTAGAAATATTTTCTGTTAACCAACCCCTACCCGATACTATAGGTCTCATGGGTGGTGTTTTGAGATCCTTATGAATTTTTGGTAAGGCTTTAAAAACTGGGATAGTGGGATGTTGTATATATAAAAATGTTAGCAGCTCATGGTCTATCAAACCAGTTTTTTCCATGTTAAATAAAGATTTGTGCACTTTTTGTATGCAAGAATTCACCATTAGTGGTGACAGCTGAAGAAAAGTCAATTTGTCAGCTAACAACAGATCTATTTGTGTGTTATAAAACTCCTTGCTAAGTACAACAACAGCACCACCCTTATCAGCAGGTTTTATAACTATGTTGGTATTCTTTAACTCTTGCAGGGCATTTCTATGTGGTTGGTCTAAGTTAAAATACATAGATCTAGGTGTATTCTGTAGATACTGTTCAATTTCACATTCACATGATTTAACAAACAACAGTAGTGTAGGATATAAAATAGGTGAACAAGTGCTAGGTTGCTTCAATACATGAGGTGTTTGAATGCTGTTAGTGTCATTAAACATTTTCTTCAGCATTACATGCCGTGCAAAGTATAGCAGCTCAGGTATTAGAGTACAAAAATCTGTCCCTGTACTCGGTACAAAATTTAAACCCTTGCTTAACACTGATAGTTGTAATTCAGAAAGAGAAATACCTGAGATACTATGAACATTGCAAAAGTTGCATGCATTATCAACAGCCCGTTGGAGGTCCGTCGTCTCTTGTAGTCCTTGTTCATCTGATGTGAAAAACTCTTCTTCCAAGATTTCTTCTTCTTCTTCACCGGTGCTGGTAATGTGAAAAAAGAAGAAGAGGAAGAAAAGGAAGCAGATGTAACAACAACTGCAGGCATCTTTGCACTTTGTTTTGGTTTGGCTCCCATTGTGGAAAAGTCCAGCCTTTCGCTTCGAGACTGATTCATTTGGCCAGCTGTAGTGCCCAGATTATGTCCACAAATGTTTCTCCTTCAGTCACTGTCTCAGTGACATTAGTAAATACTGTTTCATTATTTTCTGCACTAAACAAGACAGGCCCCTGTGAATGAGAAATGTTGGGCTGCTTTGAGTTAACAAAGTCTAAGCATTCTTTTTCATGCTGTGGATTAGGTGCAGGTGTGGCTGCTACATCATTTGAAGCATTCCATCCTCTTTCTTGAGGGCGAGGCCAAACAAATACGTTACCTGATGGAAAATTGCGACAATTGCGTTGTAGTTTCTTTAACTTAACTTGTTGAAGTTTTAAAGCATAGTTAGCAGCTACACATAGTATCCATAAGTCTATTTTTATGGTATTCAGTTTTGTAGTCTCTTTCCAGCTGAATACGTAGGTCTTTTGTTTAACAGTGCATCCTCTTCAGGTTGAAAAAAGGAGATAAGTAAATTCATATATGATTTACTAGTGTGTAAGTTAATATGCTGCCAGTGTGCCAGCAACTCGGGATAGCGTTCCCCTTGTGCTGGCATGCATAAAACAAGTAAGCCTCTTGGCACAATATTGTTCTTAAGACAAGCTTCAAAATAAAATCTGTGCCATTGTAGGCATTTTAATTTCATTAATGTATCTTGCAAAGATGTCAATGACATGGTAAATTCAGTCTCACCTCTTTGCCTGTCTTGTGTAGCATCAGAGAGACGAGCGGAAGTCCCAATGTCCATGTCCAACAGCGGATTTTGCAGCAAAAAAAGATTTACTAGTCATGGTTTTGAGGTCTTGTTTAGTGCAGAAAATAATGAAACAGCATTTACTAATGTCGAAGCGACAGGCTGGACTTTTCCACAATGGGAGCCAAACCAAAACAAAGTGCCAAGATGCCTGCAGTTGTTGTTACATCTGCTTCCTTTTCTTCCTCTTCTTCTTTTTTCACATTACCAGCACCGGTGAAGAAGAAGAAGAATTCTCGGAAGAAGAGTTTTTCACATCAGATGGACAAGGACTACAAGAGACGACGGACCTCCAACGGGCTGTTGATAATGCATGCAACTTTTGCAATGTTCATAACATCTCAGGTATTTCTCTTTCTGAATTACAACTATCAGTGTTAAGCAAGGGTTTAAATTTTGTACCGAGTACAGGGACAGATGTTTGTACTCTAATACCTGAGCTGCTATACTTTGCACGGCATGTAATGCTGAAGAAAATGTTTAATGACACTAACAGCATTCAAACACCTCATGTATTGAAGCAACCTAGCACTTGTTCACCTATTTTATATCCTACACTACTGTTGTTTGTTAAATCATGTGAACGTGAAATTGAACAGTATCTACAGAATACACCTAGATTTATGTATTTTAACTTAACCCAACCATATAGAAATGCACTGCAAAAGTTAAAGAATAATACCAACATAGTTATAAAATCTGCTGATAAGGGTGGTGCTGTTGTACTTTGCAAGGAGTTTTATAACACACAAATAGATCTGTTATTAGCTGACAAATTGACTTTTCTTCAGCTGTCACCACTAATGGTGAATTCTTGCATACAAAAAGTGCACAAATCTTTATTTAACATGGAAAAAACTGGTTTGATAGACGATGAGCTGCTAACATTTTTATATATATACAACATCCCACTATCCCAGTTTTTAAAGCCTTACCAAAAATTCATAATGATCTCAAAACACCACCCATGAGACCTATAGTATCGGGTAGGGGTTAGATAACAGAAAATATTTCCATCTGGTTAGAATGTACTCAGACCAATGTTACAAACCTTTCCCAGGATTTTGAAAGATACTGCTACATTTCTGAAATCATTGGGTGTTTATTTACAAGAGAATAGTGACATTTCCTACATGTTTGTTATCCTAGATGTAAAGAATCTGATGTAAAGAATTTGTTCATTGTCATAGAAAATCAATATGGTATTACTGCCATAGAAGAAATATTGAACAAAAAGGTGAATATACATATAGATGAAAATATATAGTTATGTTCCTTATTAAGACTAGTATTAGAAAACAATGTTTTACTTTGTCAAACAAAGTATTATTGCCAGAGACAAGGTATAGCTATGGGTACGCCTTGTGTGAACACATATGCTAACCTAGTCCTGGCATACTGGGAAGATATGATGATAGGTACATGATTGGAAAGACAAACTTTTCTTTTACAATAGATTTGTGGACGATGTTTTCTTTTTGTGGGTGGGCACCACATCAGAATTAACATCCTTTGTTAAGTATTTAGAGTCTCTTCTTCAGATTCTCATTGAATTATTCCAGTTCAGCTATTGAATACTTGGATGTTAGTATTACTAAGAAAGAAAACGGGGAGGTAGACACATCACTATATAGGAAGCCTTGTTGGACCAACAGCATGCTTAGATTTGACAGCATGCACCCTAGACATGTATTCCAACACATAGTCAAGGGACAAGTCTGCAGAATATCCAGACTTTGTACAAATGAAAATTCCTTTATACAGGAATTGAACTCTCTAAAAAATAATTTTCAAGCACGAAGTTATAGCCAAAATCTACTGAAAAAGGAAATGGACAACAGCAGTCTCTATAGAAAACAAAGTGCAAAACCATGGTTACACAGAGGTAAAAAATGGCCTAATAAGGTAGATGCACAGGTTCAAAAAGCTAATAAAAGTTTGAAAATAAGTGTAACATGCAGTAATGATATAGGTGGTATATATAATATAATTAGAGACAACTGGAGAATTATTTTAACAGATGAGAATATAACTAGAATTGTAGAGGCACAACCTAGATTTATTTTTAAAAGAAATAAAAATTTGAAAGATATTTTATGTCAAGAACCTATGCATTTTAAAAATCCAGGCATCAAGAAGGGAACTTATCGATGCCTACATTGTAAAGCCTGTAAGCACATTTTACAAGGAAATTGTTTTATATACCCCAGGACCAACAAGAAAGACTTTTTGAATATGTATGCTGACTGTAATACGAAAAATGTTGTCTATATTGCAAATTGTCAACAGTGTACTGCATATTATGTAGGAAAAACAAATTGCAGACTTAAAGATAGAATTTTTAAGCATCTATCAGACATAAGGCTAAGAAAAGAACATAATCCACTGTACAAGCATATAGAATTGCATATTGATCATGTATTTGCCTTTATGGGTATATGTGTTGTAAATAGAAGTCAAAGAATGGGTGACTTGTATAATGAAACTGAATACAAAGAGATGCAATGGATTCTTAGACTGGGAGCTGGCAAAGCTCCGGGATTAAATTATGTTGTCCCTTTAAAACCAGCTCTAGCAAAAAGGAGGGTAAACTACTGATTTTCATTGGTTATTTTGTACTATATTAGGTACTATGTTTTTACTAGTGTTTTATCATTGGATGAAGGGATTTACCCGAAAGCACTTATGATGCTGCTTTTATTATTTTAACAAAGTGAAGTTGCTTCATATACAGCGTGGTAGTACTTGCCTTACGTTTGGATTTATTATGTTTGGATGTTGTGATGTCAGCAGATATGTATGCAGTCCTACGATTACAGATCTATACAGGTAAATCAATATTGAGGAGGCCCATACCTCCTTCAGAATGGGAAGTATATAATCTTATTATACATTGATTTTTATAAATCATTTGATAAGCATGAAGCATTTTTCTTGTTTTCCAGTCCAATTGATCCAGTACCTTTTGGGGCCAGTCAATTATTCCAAAACTGTAAGTTAGGACTGGAAGAGCAAATTGGTTTATAGCTTTGACTTTGTTCTTAGATGTCAGAGCTGTTTTCATTATTAATTTTAGTCTTCTAAAATATTCCTAAGTTGTATTCGCATTTGCTCACATTTTATTGTTGAGCCTTCATCAGTTCCCAAATATTTATACACTCCCTCTTGCTCAAGTTCTGTTGTATCACATTCCTAACCCAGACTGCTATCTTATTGGTGCTGCAGATTTCCTGCCTTAAAGGTTGCTTTTACACATTTATCAAGACCAAATGACATTCTTTTATCATCTAAGAAAGATTTGATCTCTTTTAGTTGTGTTTCAGTTCCTCATCTGACAAACCATACAGTTTTAAATAATCCACAAAAGGAAGATGAGCAGTCTTTATACTTTTTTGTTTTCAGGGACCCAAATTGTAGCCATGACCTAGTCTGTTAAGTAGACAGCTTAATGGGTTAAGGGCAAGACAAAAGAGCAGCAGTTACAAAGAGTCACTTGGAATATCCCCTTTTGAATTTTTATCTCTGGAATAATAATTTGCCCATTATGGATTAACTGCAAAGTTGTTTGCCACTATTTCATGGTCACTAATGTACTCAATCAGCGTAGAGTGTATCTTATACATTTGTAAGCACTCTTTTATCCTTGAATGTGGGATGCTGTCAAATGCTTTTTTGTAGTCTATCCATGCCATACTTAGATTCTTCCCCTTTTTACAATTCTCCATTATGACTTTATTTAACAAGAAATGAGCCTTTGTTCCATATGACTTTCTTTTGTTACCCTGTTATTCTATTTCCATGATTGTGTTTTCTTTTAAATGACTATAAACTTTGTCTGCATCAATTCCAGTGTATAGTTTATACATCTCGGAAGGTAAGTTATCGCTGTATAGTTTTTAGGATAGCTTGCAAGTTGGTGTCTGTTTAGGGTGTGTGTATAAGTAGTTCTTACTCATGGCTAAATCTTCATGTAAAGATGTTGATACTTTTAGCCAGAAGTTAGATACTGCATCTGAGCCTGGGGTTTTTCCTATTAAGGGCTTTACTTAATTTTATTACAATTTGTCTGGATGTTATTTCATCCAGTTTCATATCCTGTACATTTGAACTTATTATTTTTTTTTTACTTTTTCTATCCATTCAGCATTTGTTATGTTCCACAGGATCTTCATAGATATTTCTCCAAATGTGTCTGTTTCTTCTTTTTAGGTAGTGTTTCTATTCCTTTTGCCTTGTTTCCTAGTTCTCTATAATTTTTTTGAGTCATCAATAAATTATTTATTTTTTACATTTCCTTTATATTTATCTGTGTATCTTCTAAGTTTTTCTGCCCATGCTGATTTTAGTTTGTTATTTATAAAAGTGTACAATAGATCCTGATCTGTTCTCATACTGTGCCTTGTTTTGATTGCGTCTATCTTTTGAGTATTTTTGTTGATCTCTTCCCTCTTTTTACTCTTTTAACAGTGACACTTTTTTGCCTTAATTGCTTTATAGTCATCAGTATTCAATACTTCTATGATTGTATTTGATTTCTTCCCTTTCTTTCCCTTATTGACCTGTGTTTTTGTGGTAAGACTTTATCTGTTATTAATTTTGCTGCACAGTAATATATCCTATTTACTTCTGCTTTATTGCTTGAATTTCTATGAACAGTCCTTTGTTCATTTGTTTTATCAAACTTCTAACATTTTGGGTCATAGTGACTTTCTGCAGTCTTATTTCTTTCATTGATCTTAATACGTCTGTCCATCTGTTTTAAATCAAGCAACTCTTCCCTTAGATCATTTTCTTCTGAACTGAGGGCACATTCTTTGCTTTCCATTTCCTGTGGTCATTCTACAGAAAGTTCCAGAGCATCTTCCTGTGCCATTTTCTCTTCAGTTTCAACCTGTGTCACCCGTTGCTCTTTCATATGGGAACTCACTGGCCTATCACTCCACACCACTAACTGCGTTGAGTTGCCACAGTTTCCTGTTCCTTCTCTTGCTGTGCAACTCCAATTGAATTTTTAGACTGGCTTCCTACTGAAGGCTCCAAAGTGCCTTCATATGGCAACTGATCAGATGTTTTCCGCTCCACTGGTTTCTCCTTAATTTGTGGATTCATTATTCACTCCTGTTGTGGTGTTATCAATTAGATTGTCTACACTAAATCCTTCACTTTGCAGGTAATCCATAACCTCAGTTTCTATTTCTTTGACTTCTCCATTAATAATCCTCATTTCTACTGTCTCTCTTTGTTTTCTTATTTTTACATATTGTAAACTTTTCCATATTCAGATGCCTTTTTACCTGTATTTCTCTTCAAATATCTTTGGTGTTGCTCTTTTTGTATTGGTTAGTTTTGCTTTCTCCTTTGCATAAATATTGCACCATATTTAATCCTTTTCTCTTTCCCATGTCCATATTTCTTCAGATGTCTCCTGTTCCTCCTGTTTCTCCTTACTTGGGGTACTCATTGTTCCATCATGCTGTGATATAACCTATGTTAGACTTTCTACACTAAATCCTTCACTTTGTAGGTATTCCATAACTTCGGCTTCTGTTTTTTAAATTCTTTACTAATATTCTATTCTAGTCTACGTTCCCCCTTTTGATCTTATTTTTTGCATTGCGAAATTTTCCATACCTAGGTGCCTTTGCCTGTATTTCTCTTTGAATATCGTTGGGGCTGCTGTTTTGGTCTTAATTAATTTGGCTTTCTCTTTTTTATAACTATTGTACCATATCAGATCTCCTTTCTCATGTTCATATTTCGTATTTATACCTTTCAAAAAATCTCTAGATTTTATTCTTTGAATTTATCACTTCCTTAGTTGGTTCTTTTTCCAAATGGCCCAAGGTTTCTTGGTCTGTATAATATTTTTCATTAATCTGTTGTATCAATGAACACAAATTTGCATTTGAAGTTTTTGATAGATTTTCTTGTGCAAGTATTTTTCTTTACTCTAATTTCTGTCTTAATCTTTTTGTATACCTTCTGTCCAGAAATTCTGGGCTTCTTGCATAGTAGTAGCTATGTATAATTTCTTTCTTATCATAAATAGTCCATTCTGTCATCTCTATGGCTCTTTTTTGGCTGATTAGTTTTTGTGATTTTTGTAGACTATTGGAATGTTTCTTTATCTTGAGGATTCAGCACGGTCATTTTTTTCAGTCCTGGCACCAGTGCGCCTACCAGGATTGGACACTTTTTTTATCCTGGGACTTGGGTACCCAGCTGTCTTTTTAATTTTTTTACCTACTTCTATCCATGATATATGCTGTGTAAAATACAGTCTATATATTAGTGTCGTCTTGGTGAGATTTTGTAAAAGAAAACAGGGTCCACCTTGTGAAGGTACTCACCAAGGTATGAGGATGAGTTAATTTCCAGCACTACTACTCTTCTTTGCTTAATGATTTTGTCATCTCTGCATTTGGTCTTCTTTGAGGTGTGATGTTGGTGATGTGGTTGCACTCTCCTCACAGAAATGTCATATTTCCATGTTGTTTGCGAGGGCAAGTAGCTTTGTGGTGCTGTGTACAATCAAATTATGTCGGTGAAACTAGAAATTATCTACCTTTGCACCATCACACTGTACATCATTCTGACTAGCATTTTAGTACACTAAAGAAAGCTGCAACCATGCAGATGAGTTACTTCATAGGTGTGTACTAGGCTAACAACCACCAGGGCTTTTTTAAGCCTAGCCATGCATCACAAATCTCTGACATCTTCTGGAACCCTTGGTACATGTAAGCAGGGGCTTGGGAGATGAAAAATTTACAAGTATGAGCCTGGGAGATGAACATTTACAAGCTGCCTGGGTCAATAAGAGACTTCGATGCCAAACCAGGGGTAAATTTCCTGTTCCCCATCCAGTTGCCCAGGTTACCCTTGAAATGGGTTAAGGATGCACTCTGGTTCACATGGATGGAGACCCTGTTCCAGATAAGTGTTAGTTTCTGGGATTCATACCTGTCTCAAGAGTAGGTCCATTGTAGAAGAATGGGCTGTGGTAATAACCAGTCAAGTGGTGTACTTTTTATATAGTAAGAGTATAGCATATAAAAAGTTACTTTTCAGCAGTACAAAACCTAGTATTCAGTGCAGGTTGAAGTCCCAAATCAAGCTATATCCCAATGTTTAAATCATTTTTAATACATTGAATACTCTATGTGGTATTTCGTTTGGATCTTTATTTAAAGTTGTAGTTTAACGAAGAATGATGTAATGAGATATCTTTATTATTCCACAGTGTTGAGCATCACATTGATTTGATTAATAATTCATTCAGGCTTTTTTGTGTGGTGAGTGGTTCTTCTTTCTTGTGGTAATGCAGTTTTACTACTGGGATGGGACATTTTTACTTGGTATGTGTCTGACTGATTGATCATCATGAGCTGTGTAACTGTTTTACAAAGTATTATATTTATCAATGTCATTTTCATAAGTAGCTGTTCTTTAAAGCCTTGTGTTTATATTATGTTTCGATACAGTGGAGGTGGCTCCATCAGCAGTACGGTTAACGACTATGCACAGAGGAGTGGGATTATTTTGCCAGTCTTTAAATGTTCTGTGGTGTAGTTATTTTTGAAAAAAAAAAAAAACTTTCTATAACATTTATCCTGTGCATCATTAAGTATACTCCTTAGTTTTCTGATTCTGCTGTCTTCAAGTGTATCATTAATAAATTACACAGTTTGCAATGATCCTATATTAATCAGCTACATATAAATATATATATATATATATATATATATATATATATATATATATATATATATATATAAAAGAGTTTGCTATCAAAATGTCATATATCAGTTACGTGACCTTGGAAGGGTGAAAAGCACTTTCCAGAGGTGTTGTAACATTGATTTTTAAAATGACAAATCCACAAGAGCGAATCCTAGTGTGCATTCGCTCTTGTGGATTTGTTATTTTGAATGGAGTTCGCACTGTAATGGGGATCTAGAAATTTACCCTTTTCTTCACTGTAGTGCAATCTCAGAGTTTGTATGTATAAGTAGCAGGGGGTGTGGGGGGGAACAGGGGGACTTGCCCCCCTGCAAAACGTTCATAGCACATAACCAGAAGTGTAGGTATTTTTGGTAAAATCGACATTCCTGAGTTGCCAACTGTCCTTAATTCCCACTTTCGGTTATGTGAATGATTTGCTATTGGGTTTTATGACATTTTGGGTCGCACACATGAACAGTCATACTAGTCAGTTGTGAGATTTTGATAGTAAACCATAAGAAAGTTAAGATTTCTTTATATTAGCTGACAGTCTTCTTTAAAAGTTAGTATTTATGTATTCTAAACTACTTACCAACCTCTGGAAACCCTTTTTGGCAGTCTGCTGTATTTTTGTTTAGTTTAATGGTATAATATGGTTGATATGTATAGATTTTCTTCTGCAAGTGGCTATTTTTCAAAGTCCTTTTATAAGTGGTGTAAAACTCTAACATATACAAACTGTACCTATTTCTAATTTAAGAACCCCACAAAATGAAAATGTTTCATTTTGAGTCTGCCAGATCATTTTTGTAATGCTAATTTGTTAGGCAAGTAAATTTTTTATGTGCAGGTATAAATGTTATATTGTATTATTGACATCATTTTATGTTTTCTTATATGTGAATAAAGGTATTGTAGATTAAAGGTGGTTAATTATAGGTAGAAAGGACATTTTTGACTTTTGTTCTGTGACTATAGGAAAGTGACATAACTTGGAGAAACAAGATCATTAATATTTTAATTAAAATGCACTATGTCAATGTTAACAAATGTTCTTACTTCAGTATGCAGTACATTTTATTTCACAGTTTATCTTACCACATTTATCACTGATTTGTGCATGGAATTATAAACTTCCAATAAAATGTTCTGAAATAGATTTTATTTTGCGAGAATGTATCCAGTGTCCAGAAATATACATTTTAGTATGCTATATATTAGGGGGGCGGCCACGGTGGTGCAGTGGTTAGCATTGCCGCCTCACAGCAAGAGGTTCTCCGGTTCGATCCCCGGCTGGGGTGCCTTCTGTGCGGAGTCTGCATGTCCTCCCTGTGGTCGCGTGGGTTTCCTCCGGGTGCTCCGGTTTCTTCCCACATCCCAAAGACATGCTTCAGGTGGATTGGACACTCTAAATTGGCCCTAGGTGTGCGTGTGAGTGTGCCTTCTGTGGAAGGTTGGGCGTCGGGCTGGCAACTCGACACTGTAAAACTCCACTGCCAATTAATGTGCGGACAAGGTGATCAGCTGTGGCGACCCCTAACCGGGAAAAAGCCGAAAGAAGAAGAAGAAGTATGCTATATATTAGGGCTTTTAGTTTGTGATAAGATAATCAGCAATGTAAATGTGGGTTTTCTTTTCTTTTCTTTCTTTCTTTCTTTCTTTCTTTCTTTCTTTCTTTGTCTCTCTCTCTGTCTCTCACTTCACCTCTGAAGTTCATTTTTGCACTTTTATTCAACCTTTAAAATACAAAACAGTTGCAAAGTTTAAGTTTATTTACAAAGAAGAAGACAACATTTTTCACATAGTAACATCCTATCTGATGTTGTCAAGCTTCATTTTATCCTCACAAATGGGGTTCGGATCCGATCCATCGGATCCGACCCGGCCAATGCTACAGCTCACAGCTACCAGATCTCTTGAGCTTCTCCCTTACCCACAGTGCACCCTGCCAACTACCTCAGATCTCGTTTGCTACTTCTAGCTAATGGATGTGGTCTACCAGTCTCTTTCAAACTATATTAGTTTTTTCTTTGAAAATTCTGTTATTGAACATTTTTTCTCTTTAGCTTACCTTGTAAACTTTTTAGTTTTTACTGTTTGTACTTTACAGTCTTCTTCCTTTCTGTATTCTCCCTTGCCCTTATGACGTAATCGTATTTCTGACATACCATTGTTGG
Source organism: Protopterus annectens (assembly GCF_019279795.1). NCBI lineage: Eukaryota > Metazoa > Chordata > Ceratodontiformes > Protopteridae > Protopterus > Protopterus annectens. Next base: position 1,093,777,957 of record NC_056746.1, on the reverse strand, counting down.
TATTTCCTTGCCTCCTCTTCTGCTCTACTGTACCTGAGGGTTGTAATCTTTTCATCTGCTTTTCTTCAGTCTTCTTTCTTACATGGTACTGTTAGATACTATCATTAGTAACATCTGCTTTTCTTCAGTCTTCTTTCTTACATGGTACTGTAGATACTTTTAGATACTATCGTTAGTAACAGTACCATCTGCTTTTCTTCAGTCTTCTTTCTTACATGGTACTGTTAGATACTATCGTCAGTAACAGTACCATCTGCTTTTCTTCAGTCTTCTTTACATGGTACTGTTAGATACTATCGTTAGTAACAGTACCATCTGCTTTTCCTCAGTCTTCTTTCTTACATGGTACTGTTAGATACTATCGTCAGTAACAGTGCCATCTGCTTTTCTTCAGTCTTCTTTCTTACATGGGACTGTTAGATACTATCGTTAGTAACAGTATCATCTGCTTTTCCTCAGTCTTCTTTCTTACATGGTACTGTTAGATACTATCGTCAGTAACAGTACCATCTGCTTTTCCTCAGTCTTCTTTCTTACATGATACTGTTAGATACTATCGTTAGTAACAGTACCATCTGCTTTTCTTCAGTCTTCTTTCTTAAATGATACTGTTAGATACTTTTAGATACTATCGTTAGTAACAGTACCATCTGCTTTCCTTCAGTCTTCTTTCTTACATGGTACTGTTAGATACTATCGTTAGTAACAGTATCATCTGCTTTTCCTCAGTCTTCTTTCTTACATGGTACTGTTAGATACTATCGTTAGTAACAGTACCATCTGCTTTTCTTCAGTCTTCTTTCTTACATGGTACTGTTAGATACTATCGTTAGTAACAGTATCATCTGCTTTTCCTCAGTCTTCTTTACATGGTACTGTTAGATACTATCGTTAGTAACAGTACCATCTGCTTTTCTTCAGTCTTCTTTCTTACATGGTACTGTTAGATACTATCGTTAGTAACAGTATCATCTGCTTTTCCTCAGTCTTCTTTCTTACATGGTACTGTTAGATACTATCGTTAGTAACAGTGCCATCTGCTTTTCTTCAGTCTTCTTTCTTACATGGTACTGTTAGATACTATCGTTAGTAACAGTATCATCTGCTTTTCCTCAGTCTTCTTTCTTACATGGTACTGTTAGATACTATCGTCAGTAACAGTACCATCTGCTTTTCCTCAGTCTTCTTTCTTACATGGTACTGTTAGATACTATCGTTAGTAACAGTACCATCTGCTTTTCTTCAGTCTTCTTTCTTAAATGATACTGTTAGATACTTTTAGATACTATCGTTAGTAACAGTACCATCTGCTTTCCTTTAGTCTTCTTTCTTACATGGTACTGTTAGATTCTATTGTTAGTATTTCCCTCCTTCTTACGACTTGGTCGTAGTTCTTCTTACCATTGGTGGTATTCTTTCTCCTTTCTTCAGCCTGTTTAAAAAAAGAAGTTACTTACTATTTTCACTTTCTTATCTACTGAAATTTGACCTATAGTTATTGTAGAAATATATTTTACACGATGAGTGACAAACCTGCAGGTTTTAAGAAATGTTCCAAATGTGGATATAAGTTGCCTATCTCGGACACACACTCCCTTTGTGTGCACTGCCTGGGTCCATTACACTTACAGGAAGATTGCTCCATTTGTCGTGGATTTAATCCATGAGCCTTAACTGATCATAAAAATAAATTGATATTAAAAGGTCACCTTCCTTACTCTTTGGGAGAAGCTTTATCCCAGTTGCCAAAGTCAAAGCCTTCCACCTCATCAAAATATTCCTCGGATTCTTTGGTCTGAACCCCAGATCAGAAAAATTGAAGCTTTCAGATCCGACTGCTTCTAAGGATCCTATGACAAAACGAATATTATGGTTCTGGCACAATCGTAGTTGGATTAGACACAATCTTCAGATCAGACACAGCCTTCGGAGGCTCTATATTGTCCTTGTAGTAGATATTATCCACCAGTTGACCCAGTACCGGACAAGCTTCCATCACCTATTTTGCAGAGATCAGCATCCTCCTCCATTTACTCTGCTCATTATTCCAAAAGTCTCACAGAAGAAGATGTGGAGAGAGTGGTGAGGAAGATTCTCTCGGCTCAGGGGCAGATTTGTCTTCCTTCGCCGCCTACCCCTCTGGATCAGGTGGTCTGACCTTCCTCCACACCACCCTTGCAAGTTCCTTGTGGCACCATCTGCTGTCTTAGAGTTTCAGAATCGCAGTCATCCTGATCCATCAGTCTCAGATTGGAGGATCTCTGTATCTTTGGATCTGACATCTTATCTGAGGCCTTCTATCTTTTCGGATCAAGAGAGCTCTCTGAGTGAAGCCTGTCTGCTGGGTCCAGGGTGCAGCATTCAACTCTGAAGTTTTGGGAGCTGTCTCTGTACATTGATGCCTTGACCCTGAACAGTTTGGCTCTGGCTTCCTCCTTGGGGGGCAGTGCCAATGGATTGGAGAAAGGAGATGATTTGGAAACCCGGTTCCCTGGATCAGAGCCAGGCTGCGAAGAGAGTGCTCACTGCCTCGGCAGCTGTGACAGAGCCTTCCCCTTCAGATGCTACCTGTTCCACCATGATGACCTAGTGTCTGGAGCCTCAACTACTCTCTCCAAGGGGACATCCTGTACTGCTACCTCAGGTTTCCTCTCAGGGAATTTTGATTTCCTCTTCTGAGACTTTCCCAGAACATCCCACTGAGGAAGTACCTAGGACAACGATGTGCAAGAGGAAGCACCTTGACTCCCCACACGAGTCCATCACTGAAGACACAGCTTTAGATGAAGGGAAAAGGTACCCATGATCACCCCCTAAGATGTTTCCTTTGGAGACATACTAGAAATCCTGAAACAGAGAGGTGGCTGGACATCTTCCAAACCTAAACCAGAAGAATCCGTTCTCCTATAGGCTTTCGGTACAGGACCCTATACTTCTTGGGTGATGAGCTTGTAGAACATGATCTCTAGGTGGGCATGGAAGGAGCCTGACTCCATAGAGCCAATTCCAATTCATCGGAGACCAAACAGGAAAATGGCACCACCTACAGCAGACAGTTTTGGGGGAAAGGGGTTCCAGTTGATGCCATGGTTGTTGCAGCAGCCACAAAGAAGGAAGTAGTCAACAGGAGTTCCACTGTTCATCCCCCCAACAGGGAGTCACGGGCGATGGACAGACTGGGGAAGTGAGTCTTTGCTTCAGCAATTTTTGCATTATGATTGCTGAACTCTCTGGCATATTTTGTTAGATTTTAGAGAGATTTGACCAAAGAGTTATCAAATACTCTGTCAGGAACCGTATCTGCAAAGATTAAGGATTCATTAACTTCTCAGTTGGCAACCCTACAAGCTATTTCCAATAGTTCCATGAGGTTAATTTCCAACATAGCAGAAGAAATCTCAAGAGCTGCGGGTACAGACATTTCCATTAGGAGGCATGGCTGGATGCACTTATGCAACTTTGAGGAACAATTCAAGTCCAACTTTATCAATGCTTCCTTTAACAGAACAACCCATTTTGGTCATAAAGTGAAAGAAATGCTCTGTAGGTATGAGAAAGATGGTAAGACCTTGTCTGCTGTCGGCAGTGGGCATACGTTTTTCGGCTCCCCAGGTATCAATGGAGTGGCCAGAAAATGTGGTTCAAAAATCCCAAGGTCTGTTCCATGGCACACGTGGAGGAAATGCCCCCAGAGACAGAGGGCGGAACTCCAGTGGATGTCGTCACCCTCATGACCCAGGTGGTCCACAAAACCATGGTTCACAAGAATCTTTCTTTGATAAACACTGTCAGGTCTCCTGAATGGAGGCCCGACTGTCCACCTCTAGAGACAGTCGGGGGAAGATTGTCCCAGCACCAGAGAGCCTAGCTAGAATTAACAAAAGATACTTGGGTGTATAGAATTATATCCAGAGGTTATATAATATCATTTTCCCTTCCACCCCTAATTCCCAGGAAAATCCCCGATATCCCACCCAGTCAGAGGGATCAAGCAGCAATTCAGATTTGAAAGCTGCTAAAAATAAGAGTCATCCAAGAGGTCCCACCAGACCAGATAGGATCCGGAACTTACTCAGTTTTCTTATATTGCCAAAAAGACAGGGGAGTGGAGACCAATTTTGGATCTCACAAATCTAATCAAGTCTGATCAATGAACCAAGTTCTGGATGGTCATGGTTCAGTCCATTCTCCCCTTTCTGGGCAAGGATGACTGGATGTGCTTGATAGATCATCAGGACGCCTACTATCATATAAAGATGAACATGCAGTCCAGGAAGTACCTACGCTTCTTGCTGGGAGCCAGTCATTACCAATTCGGAGTACTGTCCTTTGCACTCACCACAGCCCCCAGGGTATTTACCAAATGCATGGCGGTAGTAGCAGCATACACCGACTGCAGGGATTCCGGATGTTTCCCTGCTTGAATGACTGACACATTACCACTCCGACCAGGCATCAACTCATACAGTGAAAAGATCAGGTTCTCTGCACCTGTGCTGACCTAGGAATAACCATAAACTACAACAAATCACAACTCCAACCTACTCAGACATTGGAATTTATTTGAGCACTGCTCAGCACAAACATGGCCATTGCCTCCCTTCCACCTCACCAAGTTCTAACTTTCAGTTGGCCAGATTTTACATGTGGATACTACAGTGGATGCTGGCTACCCAATGGCCAGTCTTCCATCAGTCAATGTCATATCAGACAAAAATTACCAACACTTGCAGAAGAGGTCTTTATTGATGGATCCAGACCGATCAACTGCTCTATGACTGTCAATTCATTCCCCAACAGCCCAAGGCCATACTGACCATGGATGATTCCCAGATAGGGTGGGTGGGCATTATCTGGGGAAGACAGTCCAGGGTACTTGGTCCCCCAAAGAGACCAGTTTGCATATAAATGTTTTAGAGGTGAGAACAGTGCTCTTGGCATTACAAGCATTTCAAGATGTCTGCGACTGATTGCGATTCAGACGGGCAAAATATCTGTCGTCTGGTACATCAACAGATAGGGGAGAACCAGATCCTATCTATTGTGTTGAGAAGCACTCAGGGTCTGGCAGTGGGCAATCTCTTCAGACTGCTTTCTTTTAGTGATGCACATTCTGGGGAGATGCAGCGTGATTGTGGGCAAACTGAGCAGGTGCATACTACTTCTACATAACTGGTCCCCCAATGAGAAGGTGGCGGGAGAGATTTTCTGTCAATGGAGCCAGTCATCCTGCGATCTGTTTCCCTCTCCCCTAAACAACAAGTGCAGCAACTACTTTGTCCTGATTCTTCTGTGGGGAGAGTCACTGAGGGATGCTGTACTTCATGACTGGCCTCCCAGTCTTCTTTATGCATTCCCACCAACACCATTGATTCCAAAATTTCTCTAGAAAGCTGCTAGGTCAAAGAGCACAGTGGTCCTCATTCCCTGTATTGGTTTCGAAAAATGTGGTTTCCCTTCCTATGGCCTCACCTGGTTCACCCGCCATGGAACCTAGATCTGACTCTGGACCTCCTGTCTCACCTGATGGGCATGTTACACCCAGATAAACTAAACCTCAAGTTGTTGCTTGGTTTCTCCATTTCCCTTAGTAGCCAGACAGTCTATGCTCTCATCACCTATTAGACATATAATTCTGTCTTCCCATAAACCCTCGACAAGGAAAACATATTCTAGTAAATGGAAAAGGTTTGCCATTTGGGCTCAGCAGCATAAACAGGTCCCCTTTTCAGCCTCTATTTATCACATCTTTGATTTCCTTGCTCATCTTTTTCAAGACGTTGCTAGTACCTCAACCATTAGGGTACAGTTAGCAGCAATTTCAGATTACCTTATAGGATCGCATGGAGCACCCATTGCTTCTCACAAATTGAGCAAGGCCTTCTTAAAAGGGGCAATCCTTCTAAAGCCTCCTTTTAAAGACCCTACATCTCCATGGCACCTAAATTTAATGCTACAGTCTCTCATGCAACCTCCCTTTGAACTAGCAGCTACATGTGACCTTAAATTTCTCTCATGAAAGAACGTCTTCCTGGTTGCCATCACTTCCTCAAAATTTCTGAGATCCAAGCATTATCTTCTAAACCTCCTTACTTGGTTTTTCTCAGTGAAAGAGCGACGTTGCATACCAATCCGTCCTTTCTTCCAAAGGTGGTGTCAGAATTCAACATAAATAGTTCTATCAATTTGCGAGTAGTTTTTCCTAAATTAGCCAACAAAGGAGAATATATCTTACATTTACTTTGATGTCATAGACAGTTGTGTTTCTACCTGCATATAACAGAAAAAAGTCAGGAAAACAGACCAACTATCTTCTCAGGACCAAAATTGGGAAAATCAGTTTCTAAAATGACTCTATCAAAATGGTTAACAAATTACATCTCCTTTGTCTGTAATAAATTAAACATTTCTCTTACACATCCATTGAAAGCACACTCTACTAGATCTGTTCTACTTCCACAGGTTTTCAATCTAGGTTGTCTATGGATGACATTTGTGCAGCAGCAACTTGGGCGACTACTCATATCTTTATCACTCATTACAAATTGGATCTGGTCTCCAGAGGTAGGACATCGTTTGGTTCTATGGTGCTCAGGAATATCCTTCCATGAGTCTGCCCTGGATTCAAGTAGCTAGGGACGCTGTCCCTTTTGTGAGGATAGAATGAAGATTGAAAACATCAGATAAAGAAGTTATGTACTCACCGTAATGTTCCATCTGTGTTGTCAATCTTCATTCTTTCCTCACCTCCCCTCCCATCTACCCCCGTCCACGACTTCTGGAGGAACAAGTAGATGTTCTTTGTGTTTCACTGTTGCAGACATCACATTTGGGTTTTCTGCTTGCAGTAGCCTTCAGTCGGCCTGATTAACAAAGTCTTGGTTCCTGCGTCGGTTGCTCTCTCCTCTTCCATGACATCAGGTCGTCAGGGGTATAAAACATGCAGCCGACGCCATTACATCAGTCTTTCTTGCCGTGCGGTGCCCGAAGCAGAAGCAGTTTGCAAGTGGCGGTCGTCTGACTCCTGAAATTTTTGTTTTCGAGTTTCAGAACCGAAGTCTTCAACTAAAAGCTAAGTACCCCGTTGGGGAAACTTTTTCTTGCTCTAAACTGATGTCGGTAAAAGTAAATAATTGCATTTCTTGTGGAAAGCAAATACCTCATAAAGATTTTGTATTCCTTGCCTAGGCGCTGACCATGACGTATCTCGCTGTTGGCTTTGTGCCTTATTTAAACGACGAACTTTCCATCATCGGTATATTTTTGCTTCTAAATATTTTGGTGCTCGGTTCAATTATCCAGATATGTCTTTGGTAAGCCATCCGAATACCGACATTACAAAAAAATGCAAAGATAAAGACAGAGACAGGCCGCCTAGGTCCAAAGCTGCCGACGACGCTTCTCCTAAGCCAGTCGCCAGTTTGCCAGTATTCAGTGAGGCGCTTTTGCAGCCCCTGATACCCACTACTTCAGATTCGCAGGCCTCTACTGAGACCCATTCGGAGTATGGTATGCCACGAGATGCTTCAATTGTGGGACCTGAGGATGTCTCTACCGTGGATGGGTCTGGAGCCGCTGTGCAGGCACCGGCTTCTGAGGGTATATTCAGGCCTACTAACTTGCATATTAAACTGATGCCAACTTCTTCTTTAAGGCCTAAAACTTGAACCATGCCTAGAAAACTGACGCCCAGACCACACGGTCAGGCCTCTATGCCTAAAAAAACAAATAAGAATGGTTGAAGACCTTATTACTTTAATCAGGAGAAGCTAACCTTCCCCATCTAAGAGACATAGGACATTGTTTGCTTATGATACTTCTGATCAGGATTCTGAAATTTCTGTTTCCTCTGATGACCAGGATTTACCTTTATGTACCTATGAGGATTCTGATGCCAAGGACTCTTGTCCCCCTCTTCCAAATCTGGGAGTAGTAAAACTCCCCCCTATGGTAAACTGTCTCAATGACATCAGTTTAAAACTTCCAAGCACTTCTCAACTGACTGCCCCTTTGGGGGGAAAGATTGCCCTACATGCAAAAAACTGGGAGCTCATTACCCAGGACAAATGGGTTTTAAACAAAGTGTCCCAAGGATACAGATTTCACTTCCATACATTACCAACCCCAAACAGTTGGCCAGATCTACCCCCAAATCAGTGGGCAAAGGTTCAAAAGCAATTACTCTCTCTTTTAAGTGTAAAGGCTATTCAAACTCTACCAGAAGAGGAAAAAGGACACGGTTTCTACTCAAGACTTTTCCTGGTATCCAGAAAAGGTAATTCATGGCATCCTATCCTGGACCTGTCTACTCTAAACACCTTTTTGGAGATTCCAAAATTCAAGATGCTGACTCTTCACCAGTTGCTTCCTGTGCTAGGAAAAGATGCCTGGTTGGCAACACTCGATTTAAAGGAAGCATACCTGCACATCCCAATCAGGGAATCTTGCAGAAGATACCTTCGCTTCAAAGCAGGCTACACGCACTATCAGTTCTCTGCACTGCCCTTTGGCTTATCTATTGCACCCAGAGTATTCACAAAGTGCCTAGCTCCAGTCATTGGATTTTGCAGTCATAAAGAAATATTCAAATATACCCATACCTGGACGATTGTCTAATTCAGGCAGAAAGCCAGGACATACTTTTGAATCATCTGGACATTGTACAAAGGGTGCTAACTTGTCTGGGGTACACCATAAATGAAAAGAAATCGCATGTGGTACCCTGTCAACAAATTATATTCCTGGGAGCAAGCTTAAATACAACTTTCCAGATGGCTTTCCTCACGCCAGAGAAACAAATTCAGTTGACAACCTACTTCAAACTAGTGGCCATGAAAACCCTGTTATCTGCAAGGAAAATACTGCAAGCCTTGGGGTTCATGGCCTCCTGCATTCTTCTAATTCCATATGCAAGACTGCATATGAGGAAACTACAATGGTATCTAAAAAGCCTATGGTGTCAACATTCTCAGGATCTAGAAGCAATGATTCCTATCATAGGTTCATAGGTTGGTACTGGGCTATCTGCCCGAAGGCATATATTAGCCCAGCCACGTTGTGCGGTATTCACCGCCCCTTTAGTAGTTCCCTAGACCCTTGTACTAGCAGCTAGTACCCTTGGCCCCTATCTAGTAGTGCTGTTGGTGTGATCCCCGGTGTGAACTTTCTGTTACCCATCCACTCATCCAGGTTCCTCTTGAAGAGTGATAGTGAGGGGCTCTGTCTTATGTAGATCGGGACCCTGTTCCATAGTAAGGGAAGTCTCTGCAAAGGGAATCTATCCTTCCAGCATGTTCTATTCATTGTTGTGTTGAGGTTTATATCCCTAGAGCGTGTAGCTCGAGTAGATTTGGTTTTGCTAAGATGGAGCATGTTCAACAATACTGGGTTGGACATGGCTCTGTATGTTAGACAGAGATCGCCTCTGAGAAAGCGGTATGCAACAGAGAACAGTCTTAGTTTTTTCAATCGTGCTGCATAGGGCAACTGTTTGAGGCCAGTAATCCTCTTGGTTAGGTACCTATGTGGTCTCTCCAGCTGCTAGAGATGTCTAGCCAGGTACATTCCAATTGGTGCATTGTACTCAATAATGGGTCTGATGAGGGAAGAGTAGAGGGGCACCATTACATCCTTAGATCTTGATGCGAACCCTTTCGTGATCAGATGGGTCACATAGAAGGATTTTCTAACCACTTTGGCAACATGGTTATCAAAGGATAGCTGACTATCTACTTGGGTCCCTAGATCCCTTATTTCTTCTTCAGATTTCAGGGGATTACCTCCTATGTTTGTAGTTTGCGGTTACTCTGTTTTTTCCAAAGGGGATTACTACGCATTTTTTTTGCATTTAGCTTGAGACCATGGCTTTGACACCATGCACCAGTCTCATTTAGGCCCTTCTGGAGGATCTCCATGTCGACCGGGGACTCTATTATAGCACCCAGTTTGCAGTCATTCTTGCATACGCCTAGAGTTTCTTTGGTGAGCAGAAGCTTGCCACCAAAACAAGGGACTACCATTCACTCTACCCCCTACTGCCCAAACCCTAACAACAGACGCATCAGACTATGCATGGAGGGCTCACCTGGCAGGGAAGTGCATTCAGGGCAAATGGAACCCAAGTCAAATGCACCTGCATATCAATGAAAAATAAATTTTAGCTGTACAGAATGCTCTGACAGCCTTCAAAGACCACATTCTTCCAGGACAATTAATGATAAAGGCGGACAACATCACTGTTATGTGGTACATAAACAAGCAGGGGGGGTACCCATTCTTACCCCCTCTGCAGACTAGCCATGGCATTGTGGAACACAGCCTTGAGCTACCAAGTGCATCTACAAGCTCAATTTCTGCTAGGAAAACTAAATACACTGGCAGACAGACTAAGCAGAAACCTCATGGACCCACACGAGTGGAAACTGGAACCAAAGATTTTCAACATGTTGACAAACAAATGGAGAGCCCAGATATAGACCTGTTTGCCTCCCCCCAGAACTACCAATTGGACAAATTTTGCACAATGACTCCCCACAAACAAGCTTGGAAAGTGGATGCTTTGTCCTTCAGCTGGAAAAACCTATAAGTTTATGCCTTTCCTCCTCTGCCTCTCCTCTCCAAAGTACTGCTAAAGATCAAACAGGGCAAACCAAGGGCGATATTGATTGCACCAGACTTGCCACGCCAACACTGGTTCCCCTGCTTACGCAGTGTGTCACTGTTGGCCCCATGGCACCTGCCTCTGACCCCTACCCTGTTGTCTCAGCAGGAGAACCAGATTCTGCACCCTCAGCTTCAAACCCTGAACCTAGCAGCCTGGCTAATTACCTAATCTCTCTTTTACCATCCCTCAGTAAACTAGTGATGGATATCATTTTAGAGGCAAGGAGGCCTAGTACTAGAAAATCGTATGCTGAAAAATGGAAAAGATTCTGTGCCTGGAACCAGTCTCAATGGATGAGCACAGCAGCACCCAACTTACCTCAGATTTTACAATACTTAACTGTGATGCTTCATAAGGGCCTTTTTTTCCTCCATCAAAATTCACACCTTAGCCATTTCAGCTCATTATAACACAGAACCTCCCCTCTTCTCTCATCCACTGCTCAGGCTAAGACCACCCAGAAGAGCACCAACTCCAGCCTGGGACCTTAACTTTGTATTGGAGAAACTCCACTCTTCCTCCTTTTGAGCCAGCTGCTAGTGCAGATTTAAAATTCATTTCTTGCAAAACAGCCTTCCTTTTGGCAATCACTTCAGCAAGAATGGTATCTGAATTACTGGCCCTTATGGCAATGGAGCCTTTCATCATCTTTCATGCGGATAGGGTGTCCCTCAGAACCAATCACTCCTTCATGCCCAAGGTGGTATCCAGTGTGGCTCTCAGTCAGTCCATTCATTTGCCAACCTTCTTTCCTAATCCACAGAACAAAGGGGAACAGATATTGCACTCCTTAGATGTGCACAGACAACTTAGATTTTACTTGGACAGGACTAAACCTCAAAGGAAATCGGAACAACTGCTGGTGGCATTTGCTGCAGGGGCAGAGGGGAAGGCTATTTCAAAGCAAACCATTTCTAAATGGATAGGCCATTGCATTCATTTCTGCTATAAGCACCATGGAAAACCAATCCCACTCAACCAGGGCTGCATTTACCTCTACCACCTTTCTCAGAGGTGTCCCTACCAGGGACATCCTAAAAGCTGCTACCTCAAGTTCTGTGCATACCTTCACCAAGCATTACCTTTTGCTAATTTTCTCTAAATCCAGAGCTGGCTTTGCCACTGCAGTCTTGCAGGGGCTTATAGCTGGTCCTAATGCTATCTAAATTCCTCCTCACATCCTTAGCTTTGGGAATCTACCCAAATGTGATGACTGCAACAGTGAAACAGGAAGAACATAGTACAGTTGTGTACACTTACCATAAATGTAGATGTTCGAGTGTATTCACTGTTGCAGTCCTGGTTACCCTCCCTCCAGCACCCTGTCTTTTTTAGCTATACCTCTACTCTCTCTTACTATGCTTAAAAGCTTTTTGGTGTATTTGCTTTTTTATTGGAGGTATATCCTTGTATATATGTATATATATGGTTCTACCTGACTCTCAGCGAGAAAGACGAGACCGATCGGGACTCCAGAAGAGAAGAATCGAGTGAAGAAGACCGACGCGAATCGCGAGTGGCAGAACATCGACAATGCAGAATGGATGCCGACATGGGGTGAGGAGCACTGATGAGGACATGGGGAAGACCTTGGGGGTAAGCGCGGGACTAGAGTGAGAGAATGGGAGGGTGTGGTAAGTGTGTGAGATTGGAGGTCTGTGAGGGGTAGGTGGTGTGAGATAGGGAGTAGGGGTAAGTGGGGGTGGGGGTTGGGTGAGAGAGTTAGGGGGAGGGGATAGGGGTGGGTTAAGTGAGTTAGGTGTTGAGGCGATAGGGGTGGGTTAAGTGAGTTAGGACGTTTGGGTTAGGGTTAAGGTTGTTAAGGTTAGTTTAGGGGCGGGGTAGGTAGTGTGTGCGATAGTGGCGGACCTTAGGGTTAGGTAAGGTTTAGTGTGGGCTTGTAAGGATTTTGGTGTGCTTGTGTTGTGTGTGGTTTGTGGAATGGGGATGTGTTTGTTTTTAATTATTGTGGTGTGCAGTGTATGGGGTTTGTTATTTCGTTGTCGGTTATGTGTGGTTTCGTGTTTATGGACTGTCGAATATGTGGTGTCGGTGATGTGGTTGTCGGTGTTGTGTGGTTTCGACTATGTCAGGTAGAACCATATATATATATATATATATATGTTTTATTGCTTCCTATAAAGGGGTCACCTGGCATTTGGGGCAAGAAAAACTGATGTAATGGCATCGGCTGCATGTTTTATACCCCTGACAACCTGACGTCACGGAAGAGGAGACAGCAACTGACGCAGGACCCAAGACTTTGTTAATCAGGCCGACTGAGGGCTACTGCAAGCAGATAACCCAAATGTGATGACTGCAACAGTGAATACACTCGAACATCTACATTTATGGTAAGTGTATACAACTGTACTTTACATGGTTTCTGAATAGGTACATTTACATGTTTATATGACTCTGGATAATGGTTCTCATATTTCTCCCTATTCTTCTACGCTATATAGCACCAAACAAGATCTGAGGTAGTTGGCATGGTGCATTGTGGGTAAGGGAGAAGCTCGAGAGTTCTGGTGGCTGCGAGCTGTAGCATCGGCCAAGTCAGATCTGATGGATTGGATCCAAACCCCATTTGTGAGGAAAGAACAAAGACTGACAACACAGATGGAATGTTATGTTGAGTACATAACTTCTTTTTTCTCAAGACTATTTAATGTAGTTAAAATCATTTATTTTCATATTCATAGTCAGTAGCTATTTGCCTGGCAGCTTCCTTTTCCAAATTGCATTTTGGTTGTTAAACCAACAGCTGATGTTGTACAAACCTACTTCAACAAAAAAAAAAAAAACAAAAAAAAAAAAAAATTTTTTAAACATGATGTGCATTTGCATTATTGTATTATTTGAACACTAAGATCCTATGTACAAAATAAAAATATTGTAACTGTGACACGTATTTCATCTGACTGAGCATGTCAATTGAACATAGTTGTTTTGCAATTTTGTTGCCTTTAATGTTATGGATAATGTATAATAGAAGCTGTGGTAGTGATATGAGTGCACACAGTATACGTTTTTGCATTGTTTATAAATACAAAATTTCACCTACATAGTGTGTTTGATGCATAATTCCTTTTAAGAAAACCAGAGAACATTGAGACGTGTCAAATTAAGATTTGTTGATAAATTTCAGTTGGATGCAGTGTCCGTACTGACAAACTAAATTACTTTGATTTTAAAGTTTTGTTATTGCTATTTACACTAGAAAGTTCATTCTCTGTTTCCCCATTTTATCAGTGAGCAGTGTTTCTAAGAAACCAGTGTGCAGCAACAAAGTGTACTGAAATTACAGCTGTATTTTTCAGTCTACAGTTTTAGTCACAAAGTTAAAATGAATTGTAACACATGATTCTCTTTGATTCTAGAACGGTGCAACATCTGAATTAACAAACTGTTTTTGCAAATTTAAACATAATTTTATTACTTTAAAATCTACTCTAAACTCTATTACAGTGATTATGATGAACCAAAAACTTGATTTTTATCACACAATTTTTTTAATTTTAGAATTTAGAAATTATAGTTAAGATTCTAATTTAAGCAATCACTTTATTCTCACCCAAAATCTTAAGCTTGTTAAGTTGATGTGCCAGTGTGTTCCAAGCCATATTTTCCTCAATTATACTCTTCATGAAGTTTTTCATGAAACTTTCTCCTTACTTAACTGTAATAATCTATACTACCGCAACTTAAGTTTAACGACTGTAACATGGAGGGTTCTGTACCAGGCTTTACATATGGTTTATCGATGGACTATGTTGTACATGTGTGAAGTGCACTCCATTTCAATGTTTGCCCTTCCATTACTTGGTTTTATTCCTGAGTTAAGAAAAGTAATTATTGGACTTATCTTTAACATCATGATAGTATATTAACTAAACGAAAATGATTATTTGTGCATTTAAAGGTTCATAAGTTTGTATTAAGCTTATGACCCAGAGACCATTGAGAAGTCCAGCTATAACACTGAAAGTGTATTAGTTACTCTTAGTAAGATTATTTTCATATACCCTGGGAGTGAATTTGTGGTTTTCCATCCAACAAAACACTGGTTTTGAAAGAAGATAGGGTATTAGTTTGACTTGTAGAAGGAGTTGATTCCAAAACTAGAGAATGTGCTGGGTTGCAAATCTGTCATGACATAAGGGGTTATTGATGTTGCAGTAGAGGTTGAGGTCTTTGGCATAAGTGTTAAGACTGACCATTAGTTCTGGGAAGGTGAAGGAGATCAAAAAGGGTGGGGACTTTCAGTGCTCAAAAGGGTAAACGAAGATCTGTGTGAGACAGAGTAAAGGGATAGGGCATTTAGTTTTTCAGTATTTCTTAGATTGCATAGTCCAGAAATTTTGTTGGTGAGAAACTTTGTGGCCTTTTAAGTTGGTCACAGTGCTTTGTGAGGTACATTCCAAAAGGAGTATTTTATTCAGGAATAGCTCTAATAATGGAAGAGTATGCAGGAACAAACTGTATGGGACCTGGAGGAGATACACCTATTGATCAGCTGAGCAAGATAAAAGGATTTCATAATCACATCACCACAGTAGTCAGGAAATCCTTCTACATGGCACACCTCATCACAAAAGGTTTCTCATCCAGAAAAAAGAGGTCATTGTTCCCCTCTACTCATCACTCATTAGACCCATTATAGAGTACAACACCCCTTTTGGTATGTACCTCACAAGACATCTACAACAACTGGAAAGGCTGCAGAAGTACCTCACAAAGAGGATTACCAGCCTCAAACAAATGCCCTACGCAGACCGTCTCAAAAAACTCCAGCTTTACTCCGTCGCATATCGCCTACTCAGAGGTGATCTCTGCCTAACATACAAAGCTATGTCAAACCCAGAGCTGTTGGACACGCTCCATTTAAAGAAATCCAAATCCCTCCGAGCTACATGCTCTAATGACCTAAACCTTGTCACCACAATAAACAGAACATGCCGGAGGGATAAATTCCTGTCCCAGAGACTTCCCATACTCTGTGTGTAAGAGACCAGATGGAAGGGGAGTAAGGCTAGGTGTATCGGAGGTGGGTCAAATTGTTTTATCATGGTGTGGATGGGAGGAGAAATGGCATAGGAGTTATCCTGAAGGAACAGTATGCTAAGAGTGTTTTGGAGGTGAAAAGAGTGTCAGTTAGAGTGATGTTTATGAAGTTGGAAATTGATGGTGTAATGATGAATGTTGTTAGTGCATATACTCCACAAGTTGGGTGTGCAATGGATGAGAAAGAAATATTTTGGAGTGAGTTGGATGAAGTGGTGATGACTGTACCCAAGGGTGAGAGAGTGGTGATTGGAGCAGATTTCAATGGGCATGTTGGTGAAGGGAACAGAGGAGATGAGGAAGTGATGGGTAGGTATGGTGTTAAGCAAAGGAATGCAGAAGGCCAGATGGTAGTGGATTTTGCAAAAAGGATGGACATGGCTGTGGTGAATACGTATTTTAACAAGAGGGTGGCGCATAGGGTGACATACAAGAGTGGAGGAAGATGCACACAGGTGGATTATATCTTATGTAGGAAGGCCAGTTTGAAGGAGATTGGAGACTGTAAAGTGGTGACCGGGGAAAGTGTAGTTAGGCAGTATAGGATGGTGGTTTGTAGGATGACGCTGGTGAGCAAGAAGAGGAGGAGGAGTGTAAGGGCAGCACCAAGGATCAAATCGTGGAAATTGAAAAAGGGTAATTGTGAGGTGGGATTCAGGGAAGAGTTAAGACAGGCACTGGGTGGCAGTGAAGAGTTACCAAATAGCTGGATAACTACAGCAGAGCTAGTAAGGGAGACTGCTAGAAAGGTGCTTGGGATGACATCTGGACAGAGGAAGGATGACAAGGAGACATGGTGGTGGAATGAGGAAGTACAGGAGAGTATACAGAGAAAGAGGTCGGCAAAGAAGTGGGATTGTCAGAGAGATGAAAGTAGACAGGAGTATAAGGAGATGAGGTGCATGGCAAAGAGAGAGGTGGCAAAGGCTAAGGATAAGGCATATGAAGAGTTGTATGAAAGGTTGGACACTAAGGAGGGAGAAAAGGACTTGTACCGATTGGCTAGACAGAGGGACAGAGCTAGGAAATATGTGCAGCAGGTAAAGGTGATAAAGGATAATGAGGGAAACATACTCACAAGCGAGGAGAGTGTGTTGAGCAGATGGAAAGAGTACTTTGAGGGGTTGATGAATGAAGAGAATGAGAGGGAGAGAAGGTTGGATGATGTGGGGGTAGTGAATCATGAAGTGCAATGGATTAGCAAGGAGGAAGTAAGAATAGCTATGAAGAGGATGAAGAATGGAAAGGCTGTTGGTCCAGATGACATACCTGTGGAAGCATGGAAGTGTTTAGGTGAAATGGCAGTGGAGTTTCTAACCAGATTGTTTAATGAAACCGTGGAAAGTGAGAGGATACCTGAGAAATGGAGAAAAAGTGTTTTGGTACCAATTTTTAAGAATAAGGGTGATGTGCAGAGCTGTAGTAACTACAGAGGGCTTAAATTGATCAGTCACAGCATGAAGTTATGGGAAAGAGTAGTGGAAGCTAGGTTAAGAAGGGACATGATGATTAGTGATCAGCAGTATGGTTTCATGCTGGGAATGAGCACTACAGATGCGATGCTTGCTCTGAGAGTGTTGATGGAGAAGTACAGAGAAGGTCAGAAGGAGTTGCATTGTGTTTTTGTAGACTTAGAGAAAGCATATGACAGGGTGCCTAGAGAGGAGTTGTGGTATTGTATGAGGAAGTCAGGAGTGCAGAGAAGTGTGTCAGAGTGGTACAGGATATGTAAGAGGGTAGTGTGATAGCTGTGAGGTCTGCGGTGGGAGTGACAAATGCGTTTAAGGTGGAGGTGGGATTACATCAAGGATCAGCTCTGAGCCCTTTCTTATTTGCAATGGTGATGGACAGGTTGACAGACGAGATCAGACAGGAGTCCCCGTGGACTATGATGTTTGCAGATGACATTGTGATCTGTAGTGAGAGTAGGGAAGTAGGGAACAGGTGGAGGAGACCCTGGAGAGATGGAGATATGCTCTAGAGAGAAGAGGAATGAAGGTCAGCAGGACTAAAACAGAATATATGTGTGTGAATGAGAGGGAGGATAGAAGAATGGTGAGGATGCAAGGAGTAGAGATGGTGAAGGTGGATGAGTTTAAATACTTGGGATCAATAGTTCAGAGTAATGGTGAGTGTGGAAGAGAGGTGAAGAAGAGAGTACAGGCAGGATGGATTGGGTGGAGAAGAGTGTCAGGTGTGATTTGTGACAGACGAGTACCAGTAAGAATGAAAGGGGAAGGTCTACAAGAGGGTAGTGAGACCAGCTGTATTATATGGGTTGAAGACAGTGGCGTTGACAAAAAGGCAGGAGTTAGAGCTGGATGTGGCAGAGTTAAAGATGTTAAGATTTGCACTGGGTGTGATGAGGGTGGACAGGATTAGGAATAAGTATATTAGAGGGTCAGCCCAGGTTGGAAGGTTTGGAGACAAAGCCAGAGAGGCAAGATTATGTTGGTTTGGACATGTGCTGAGCCGGGATGCTGAGTATATTGGGAAAAAGATGCTAAGGATGAAGCTACCAGGTAACAGGAAAAGAGGAAGGCCTAAGATAAGGTTTATGGATGTGGTGAGAGAGGACATGTAGGTGGTTGGTGTGACAGAGCAAGATGCAGAGGGCAGGAAGAAATGGAAACAGGTGATCTGCTGTGGCGACCCCTAACAGGAACAGCCAAAAGAAGATGATGATGCAGTCTTTAACAAATAAGTAAGTCAGAGTATGATGAATTTCTAGTAAATATAGTCCTTAATGATATAGTGTAATATTCTGTGAATGCAGTTATAGTAAGCTCATGAAAGACACACATTAAAGCTCAAAGAATTTGATAAACCATGAACAAAATTATCTGGTTGTTGTCTAGTAGTAACACAGGGTACTAATGCTTTATATTATTAATGAGCTTTTTCCTGTGCCAAGGATACAGAATTTAATTTCGTCCACATTCATTTGTCTACTACAGCACCATGAGCACTTTGTTTAACCAGATAGTGCTCTCAGGTTGCCCCTGAAAAGTGAGAATTGTGCCAAGCGTGCTGCTCAATAAATAGAAAAATAACAACCCCCCCCCAGAAACTTAGAGCAAAACAGTGCGAGTGGACCAGGAGAATATATTCATAAAGTGTTTGTTTAAAGAACTATAGTGTTGTTCTGAAAGACAGTAGTTTGGCTGCAATATTGTTTCTTAGAAGAAAATAATTATTTAGGTAGGAATGAATGAATGCAGAAAGAATCTACAATGTACAAAGACAGACCCACAGCCACCTCCCATGCACATGCAACCACAAACAGACAGATACAGACTCCAACAGGTATGCATACCCACACATATAAAAACTCACACACCCACACACAGATATGCATACCCACATATGTAAACACACACACACCCACATATGTACACACACACACACACACACACACACACACACACACACACACACACACACACACACACACACACACACACATGTGCATGCTCACAAACACACACATATGCATGCATGCACACTCATGTACAGTCACGTACACACAAATGTATAGACATGCACATGCACAAATATGCTCACACAAACCCACTCGCACACATGCATACACATGGACAGACATGCATACCCACATGCACACATGTATATGCCATATACATATGTAAGCAGACAAAGATTTTCATACCTGTACACACACAAACACACACACAGATAACACACAAAAACACTCATGCACACAAATACATTCATACATAAAAATATGCTAGGAGACTAAGCGACTAGAATGTACATTAAAATATATAAGCAAACAGTAAAAAACTGCAACAAGTAAAATAGGACAGTCACTTGCTGAAAAAGATAAAAAAGGACAAATGATTACTCAGATGAACACGAAAATGCTAAGTAATTAAGTCTCCATTCTTTATACGTACATAATTTCATGGTGTGATGAGATAAATTACTGTCTTGAGTTGAAAGACTCAGAAATGTGATTTTTATTTCACAGTCTAGCATTTCATTTAAAATGTACAGTAGAGGTCCATTTTTAATTTCAGTCTGCCTATCTTTCAGGAAACGCATGGTAATTAACACAAAACATTTTATTCAAGCAACTTTCCATGATTATACAAGCAGTGTTTAAAATGTGTCCTGGTTTTGAGCCTTTGTCCCCCCCAATAAATTTTGGCTTTTTCCAGATTTCTTGTGCTGCAAAGTTGAGAGATATAGTTGAGGGTCAAGTGGATTTTACAAGGAACTGAGAGTCAAGTGGATTTTACAAGGAACTGAGAGCTTCAGGGAACTGAGAGCTTCAGGGAAGAGGAATTTAGTTCTGCTTATGTCGTCTGTTTGCATTGTTAGTAGCACAACAGGTAGTATACTTGTTTTTGATGCAGAAGGCTGTGGGTTCTAGTACCACAGTATGTAGCTGGATTGCTGGTACTGTACTGTGTTGTACTTTAAAGGGGGTGGATGCTGCAGTCCTGAGAATGTCCTCCTTTGGAGAAGATGCCTAGTAACTATGAACCTTGTGTGATGTTATGTGATCCTATCTCGCCTACATTCTGACTGATGGGTTCGGAGCCGATCCCTCGGCTCCGACTCGGCACGCTTATGCCAAAGAGCGAAGTCTCTTATTGGCTGAGCTTACTATATCCCAGGATGCACCACTACCAGTCCCCCAGATCTCGTTTGCCGCTAACAAGTGAAGACGTGGTCTCGAGCTGGCTGAGCTAAGTAGTGATTATTTTCACTAACTTCCTGTCAGGAATTTCTTTATACTTCAACTAAAAGCTGTTTTAACAGCTATCTTGTGTTTTGAGTGCGTTTGGAGAAATTTACTTGGTAAATTCTTGTGTTGTGAGTGTTGTTTGACTAGAAGTACCTCTTGTGTGGAAAGGCCTTTCCGGTCTTTTGGTTGTTAGGTGACTTCTGTTCTATTTAGGGATCTCGGATCCTTTATACTGGTGATAGTTTCTCTTTCTTTAAAAAGAAGGACAAAGCAGAGAAAATTTCTTTTTCTGTCATAGTTACAGTGTTTGTACTGTGTTTGGCTAGTTCACTGAATAATTTACGAATGTCTCAGGTTCCTAGGCCTTCAGGCTTTAAAAAGTGCACCAAGTGCAACTTTAAAATGTCTATAACAGATGACCACTCTCTCTGTGTTTATTGTTTGGGTGCAAAACATTTGCAGGAGTCCTGCAGCGTGTCACGCTTTTTCCTCGAGGGTCCTCCAAGAGAGGAAAAATAAGCTTATATTAAAAGGCCTTATAAAACCCTCCTTTGAAGAAGCTTTAGCATCCTCTCCTTCTCCTGCTAAAGAAAGGGCATCGGCTCCGACCAGTCCGCCGGATCCGACCGCCAAAAGACATAGGCAGGCTTCTCCTTCGGCTCCAAGGACTTGGAGCCGAGGGCGAACGGTCTGCCTCGATGCCACCAGTCTCGACTCCTCTGGCTTCGGAGCCGATGGCTGGGGCATCGAGAGGCGGGTCACCTTCGACGGCTCCACTGGTCTCGGAGCCGATGAAGGTTGTCCGCTCAGACACTTCCTCCTCGGCGCCTAAGTCCTCCTCGGCACCGATGGAAGCTAGTTTGGTATTCCTTCGGCGCCGATAGTCATCGAGTCGCCTCGAGCCGGGTCCCCTAGCCCCATGGGGCCGTTGGAGAGGCCATCTCGAACCCGTTCAGTATCCTCTAGGTCATCGAGGATGTCAGATTCGGACATAGACAGGGTGCTCCAAAGACTGTTCCAGTCCCCAGTCTTTCAAAATTTGTTTCGGCTCCGACCCAGTTGGCTTCGGAGCCGACAGCCCATGCCCATGTCATTGCCATTCCTCCTCCGACCGCTTCGGCTCTGTCGGAGCAGGTGCTGTTGGAGCCGGTGGAGGTCTTAGGGTCGGCTCCGACCCTTACTCCAACCCCGGCCTTCGGGTCCGAGTTTGGCACACGGACTTCTTCGGCTGGACCCGGGGGTGACGTTTCGGGACCTATGTTGTCGGTTCCGAGCCTCCCTCTCAGTGCTTCGGCTGCGGGACTTCCGTCTGCTATCATGGCTCCGGGGACCGGACACTCCCAGGATTCTGGGGGTCCGGCTTTCAGAGCTATGAGGAGTGCCTTGGCCAAGTCTTCTTCGGCCATCTCTCCGGCTTTACCGGCACCTTCCCTGGGCGTGGAGACTGGGTCTTTGGCAGTTCCCCTGTCCTTAGGCAGCGGAGCCCCGGGGCCTGAGGTTACCCCCTCTGGGGGTTCCCCTCCTCCTGAGGGTCCTTCGGAGTTGTCTTCAGAGGAGCCCCCATGGAAGAGATCGTGCAAGAGGAAGCACGTGGACTCCCCCGAGTCTCTTACATCGGACACTGATCTTGATGATGCAGAGGGATCCCCAAAGTCGTCCTCGGATGATGTCTCATTTGCAGACATTTTAGAGATCCTCAAACAACGAGGCGGCTGGATGTCCAAACCCCCCTCTGCTGATGAGTCAGTGCTTCTCAAAGC
Source organism: Protopterus annectens (assembly GCF_019279795.1). Lineage (NCBI taxonomy): Eukaryota > Metazoa > Chordata > Ceratodontiformes > Protopteridae > Protopterus > Protopterus annectens. The sequence continues at coordinate 1,093,755,756 of NC_056746.1, read as the reverse complement.
CTTTGGGGCTCAGCCCTCCGCCTCCTGGGTGTCTCCACCCTTCGACGAGCTCCTGGATTTGGTTTGTCGGAGGGCGTGGGAACATCCAGATACCGTGGAACCAGTGCCTTCTCGTCCTAACAAATTTTTGTCTGCCCCACCCGAGAAGGAGTTCCTGACTAAAGGCGTGGCTGTAGATGCCATGGTGGTGGCATCTGCTACACAACAGGACGTGGCAGAGGCTTCAACGTCCGTCCATCCTCCTAATAAGGAGTCTAGGAGCATGGACGATGCACGGAAGCGCACCCTGACTTCAGCGGCCTTTACTTTAGGGTCCCTGAATTATTTGGCACATTTTACCAGGCTACAGAGGGATCTGGTCAAGGAGCTGTCAGATTCCTCTCGGGTAACCTACCTGAGCAGCTAGCCCAGTCGGTTAGCTCTCAGTTGGCTATCCTTGCTTCAATTTCTAACTCGTCCATGAGGCTCATTTCATATGCGGCGAAGGGCGGTAGAGCGGCAGGCACAGGCGTGGCTCACGGAGACAAGCCTGGCTCCGCTTGTGTCATTTTATGGAGGCCTTCAAGTCTTCCTTCCGACGCTCCCTTTGATGGGTCCTCTTTGTTTGGACCTAAGGTTAAAGACACTCTTACCCGCTGTGAGCAAGAGGGAAAAACTTTATCTGCCGTAGGTGCACGTTATTCCACTCCCTTTCGGCCTTATCCCAAGGCTAAAGGAGGAGGGAAGATGTGGTTCCGTAAATCACGTAAGTTTTTTCCTCAACAGCAGGAAGATTCCTCTTCCAGAGGCAGAGGACGGGGAAATTTTTCTGGGAGACGCCGTCCCAGAGGCGGCAGAGGGCCCCGCAATTCTGGAGACCGCGAGTCCTTTCGTGGCTCTTCAGCCTCCCACACTTCATGAGGGATTGCCCGGCTGTGCTGCTCCGGAGCCAGTCGGGTGCCGTTTTGCCAAGCACCTAAAAGCCTGGGAGTCTATCACTCAGGACAGATGGGTGCTTCGGATTATTGCCAGAGGTTACACCATTCCCTTCACACACTCACCCCCACCGTCCAAAAAAATCCCGGACCCACCACCCAGTCAAAGGGAAATTGCAGCCGCAGAAGCGTTAAAGCTGCTAGAAAAGGAGTCATCCAACCGGTCCCCACAGACCAGATCGGATCCGAAATTACTCAAGGTTCTTTTAGTGCCAAAAATGACAGGGGACCTGAGACCAATATTGGATCTCAGCAGACTAAACCAATCCGTCACGAAATCCAAATTCCGAATGGTCACGTTACAATCCATTCTCCCATTGTTGGAGAAGGATGTTTGGATGTGCTCCATAGATCTCAAGGACGCCTATTATCACATACCGATACATCGGGCGTCCAGGAAGTAACTGCGCTTCAGCCTGGGAGACAGTCATTTCCAATTTTGTGCACTGCCCTTTGGTCTCACCACAGCCCGCAGGGTGTTCACCAAGTGTTTGGCAGTAGTGACTGCTCACCTGAGGAGTCTTGGATTCCAAGTGTTTCCCTATCTGGACGACTGGCTCCTGACTGCCACCACCAGGCATCTACTAATGGACAACCTCAAAGCCACCTTTTCCCTGGGTGCTACCCTGGGAATTACATTCAATTGGTCAAAGTCTGTCTTGCTGCCCTCTCAGCGCATAAGGTTCATAGGAACAGAGATAGACTCAAAATTGATGCGTCTTTCTTCCTACCGAAAGGATTCTAACTTTACAAGGTCAAGTTCAAGCCCTGCTTTCAAGATCCAAAGCCCCAGCCAGGATGGTCCTGCAACTTTTAGGTTCAATGTCTGCCACGGTTCTCCTAGTTCCTCTGGCAAGATTGCACATGAGGATTCTTCAGTGGCTATTATCGACTCAATGGTCCTTTCAGAATCTTCCCCTCAATCACCCCATTATGATTACAGAAGCGTGCAAACGGGACCTCCGCTGGTGGCTTCACCGTCCAATCTGAATCAGGGAAGACCTTTGTTATCCCTCCGTGGCCACTCTGACGACGGATGCCTCCCAGACAGGGTGGGGGGGGCATTGTCTGGGCAGGTTAGTTCAGGGTTCCTGGCTTCCAGGCGAAACCTTTCTCCACATCAATGTGTTGGAGATGAGGGCTGTACTTCTGTCCCTACAGGCTCTCCACAAGTTTCTCCCTCAAGGCATTATCGCTATCCACACAGACAACATGTCGGTGGTCTGGTATCTAAACAAACAAGGAGGGACCAGATCTTACCCCCTTTGCAGAGAGGCCATGAGGGTGTGGGAATGGGCTGTAGCTACCAACCGCTTCTTGGTAGCGACCCATATTCCAGGGAAATCCAATATATTGGCAGACAGATTAAGCAGGACAATTCTCTCTCCTCACGAGTGGTCCCTGAACGAAACAGTAGCAGCTCAGGTTTTCAGAAGATGGGGACGCCGTGCTGCGACCTGTTTGCAACACCACAAAACACAAAGTGCAAAAGGTTCTTCTCCTTGACTCCACATCAGGGGGAGGCAGCTATGGATGCTCTAGCACAACCTTGGCCAACAGGGCTACTTTATGCTTTTCCTCCGGTTCCACTTCTCCCCAAAGTCATTCAGAAAGCTTCTCAATTGGGGTCCACAATGATACTAATTGCTCCGTACTGGCCTCGTCAGGTATGGTTCCCCTACCTGAAGAAACATGCGGTGGACGATCCTTGGTTTTTGGATCTAACCCCGGATCTGCTAATTCATCAGTCGGGACGACAACACCAGTCCCTTCGCACGTTGAAGTTGACAGCTTGGCTCCTCCGCTTCCGACTTTAGTCAGAAATCACACCTTAGACCCGGAAGTTATTCACATTTTATCTTCGGCCCACAAACCCACCACTAAGAAATTGTACCTCAGTAAGTGGAAGAGGTTTGCTATCTGGGCTCAACTCAGGGGCTTAGACCCTATCACTGCCCCGATTCCAGAGGTTTTGAAATTTTTAACATCCTTGTTTAATCAAGGATCTTCAGTCTCTACTATTAAAGTCCAACTTGCAGCTATCTCTAAATTTCACGAATTCATGGATCCACCGTTGATGAGCAACAGATTATGCAAAACTTTCATTAAAGGTGCGTGGCTGTTAAGACCCCCAGTTTTTCATCCTGCGCCTCCGTGGGATCTTGATTTGGTGCTTCGTGCCTTAACATCTTCCCCTTTCGCACCGGCTGCTACATGTGAGTTAAAATATCTGTCTTGGAAAACTGCCTTCTTAGTTGCAATTACCTCTGCAAGAAGGGTTTCAGAGCTTCAAGCCCTATCTATCAAACCACCGTACTTGATTTTTCACAAGGATAGAGTATCACTTAGGCCTAACCCATCTTTTGTCCCAAAGGTTTGTTCTAATCTCTGTCTCCAACAATCTCTAGAGCTACCAGTTTTCTTTCCAAAATTCTCCAACGAAGCAGAGTACACTCTCCATAAATTGGATGTTCACAGGCAATTGCGCTTCTATCTAGACAGGACTCAGCAAATTCGTAAATCAGACCAGTTGTTTGTGTCCTTTTCAGACAATAAATTGGGTAAAACCATCACAAAAGCTACTATCTCCAAATGGATTAGAGATTGTATAACTCAGGCTTATTCCTCTTCAAATAAGCAACTTACAACATCTATCAAAGCTCACTCTACCAGAGCTATGGCTACTTCTATCGCCTTTCATTCCAAGCTCGCTATTTCTGAGATTTGTGCTGCGGCTACTTGGTCCAACCCGCACACTTTCATTTCCCACTATAAATTGGATGTGGCATCTAAAGGCGAGCATCATTTGGTTCCACGGTACTCAGGAGTGTTTTCCAGTGAGCCACCCAGGATTCAGGTGCTAGGGACGCTGTCCCATCAGTCAGAATGTAGGCGAGATAGGATCACATAACATCTTTTAGTTATGTACTCACCATAACTTCAGATGTTTGGGATCCATCTCGCCTACATTCCTAATACCCACCCTCCTTCCCCGGCCTTGGAGATCAGAAGAGATTGAACGGTTTTGAGTTCTACTGTTTTATCTTGTTTCATCTGACGATGTTATATAAGCAGTGCGTGCATGTGTGCATGTATGCGGGCAAACTAGATCTGGGGGACTGGTAGTGGTGCATCCTGGGATATAGTAAGCTCAGCCAATAAGAGACTTCGCTCTTTGGCATAAGCGTGCCGAGTCGGAGACGAGGGATCGGCTCCGAACCCATCAGTCAGAATGTAGGCGAGATGGATCCCAAACATCTGAAGTTATGGTGAGTACATAACTAAAAGTTTTATCTGATTGTCTCAAGGCTTGCTAGTATAATTAAGATTCCCTGTTTGTTACCTCTGCATTCATTGCTTGAATCTAATTGAGTTCTAACTGAGAGTGCTACTGAAACAACTCAAAATATAAATTGATAAGTATATTTTTTTGGCACTTCTTTCCAAAGTTCTGCAGTATCCTAATTGCTTTTGCTTGATTGATTTAGATCTACAATATTTGCTGGCTTCTGATCTGTGTTGAAAGTGCTAGTTTTCTGAGTTGAAAGTGCTATTGGTGTTTTCTTTTTATACTTGGTGTCTTTGCAATTGCCCGCCCCTACTGTATATTTGATCTGTGATACTCCTCCCAGTCTAGTGTCTTTAGCTCATTCTACCTAATACAGACAGGAAAAAAATTGCACTTTATTCATCTGCTTTTACTGTTTGTGTTTCTTCCTACTTTATTACTTATTTTGCTCTTGCTGCCTGTTCTTAGAAGTACTTAATAGCATTTATTCTGCTGCATTTATTAATGCTTGTTAGTAGCTGATTAAATTGTAACTGCTATTCTAAGCCTTTGAATTATGCACTTGGGCTTCAGACCAGTTGTTTCACATTAGGAAGGTTTGTGGTCTGCACTGTTGTGGCAGGACAGGTAGCTTACATCCTTCTGAGTTGGGAGTTGCTGATTGAAGACTTAGCGTCTGTTATTCTAAAGTGTATTAGCTCTGGTTTAAGCACTTGGGCTTTGGGCCAGTTTTTTTACAATAAGAAGGTGTGGTCTGCACTCTTGTGGGAGGCTGGATTCTGCCCTTCTGAGATGGGAATTTCTGGTCACAGGCTTATTGTGCCTGCTTATTTGAACTGTTTCTTTCTGAAATTGGTGTGCCTTGTTGCTGTAGCATAGACCAGATTCAGGCCTGCTGAATCTAGCTTTGTTTGTGTAACTTGAGCACTGATCCAGGCCATCTTTTTTTTGGAGAAGGTTCCCTTGCACCCTAGCAGTAGGAGTGAGCAGTTAGAACTTGTCTGATTGAAGACTGCTGGAGCAGGGCTCAGTTTTGAGCTTTTTTTGGTTAATTGGGTAACTTATTTAAATCAGTTTGTTCCTTTTCTATTGTTTTATATATATATATATATATATATATATATATATATATATATATATATAATTGCACTTTATTCATCTGCTTTTGCTGTATTTGTGTTTCTTCCTACTTTATTACTAGGGGCATTGACCACAACTCTGATCTGAGATATATAACAAAAAGTATATTTTTCTGTGCATTTAAAGTGTTTTTTTTGATTGTATCTGCTTTATTTTCTGAAAAAAAAAAATATATATATATATATACTTGTTTCCCGCCTTTCTAAGCTAGTATATTCCAGTTTTTAGGTTAAGTGCCGAATTCAGGGCTGTGTTCCAAATCTGTGTGTTTGCCCATACCTTACTTGGATAGAAGGAAGTTTCTCTGTTCACCTGTGCGAGAGGGGAGCTTTAAGCAGCCTATCTGTAGCTGGAGGAATGGTTTCAGCCCAGAAATTAGTAGTTTATTGGCCATTTTGGGCTAATTTCTATCGCTTTCATTTCCCTGCTATAAATACCGCATTTGCCCGGTTTTGCACACCAGGCAGCACTGGTTAGCTAGGGTATAACTATTCCCGACTCCACAATGTCTCCTCTTCAATTTTTCCCTTGGAACTAGACAAACTTTCAAATTAAGCACTCAAGCCATTCATTTCTCAGCCCAGCACTTGCTTAAAACTCATAGCAAGCACTTATAAACACTAGCACGACCCTGCTATACTGTAGAGAAGGACAAGGCTCTCTATTCAGCCTTACCAACCATTCAGTAAAACAGTTCACTGTACCTATCCAGGCATGTCCAAAGGGCAGTTTCAGGCATACTCTCCAGGCCAACTGGTGAATCTGGGCATTTTGAGGCAGTGTTACAGCTGCCTCATGTACACAGACAACCCTCTCCTCCTACCACCAAACACTAATACATGTGAGAGGTGCAGTTATACAGCCAAAATGGAGGCTAAGCTTTCTCAACCCAAGGCTGGATCAGACAGTCAAGAGGAGAAGGGAAATACTTGCATCACACCACCAGTCTCACATAGACCCATTAAACCTGCACCGGCAAAAAACACAGATAAATACATGAAAACATACTTGGAGGCTCTAAATAAAAATCTGCAAAAGCAACAGTGACCTCCAAAGCAGACATCCAAGCAACCTCCACCCCCCAACACAAATTATGAAACACATACTTCACAAAACCAGTGTGCCATGCAATCACAGCCCTTAAGGCAAAATAACATACCCAACATACTAGTAATAGGTGACTCTATAGTCAGGCACACTGACGTCCCACTCACTAGGCTGAATAAGGAGAAGGTTATTGTTAGCTGCCTGTCGGGTGCCAGGATCCACCACATAACACAAGCACTCAGGTCACTTTAGAACAAGTACAAATATGACTCTGTCATTGTCCATGTTGGTGTGAATGACCTGAGCAAACAACCATACGCTCCGCAAGGATGGCATGCAGCGTCAAGCCAACAATGTAAACCACCAACAACCAGCAAAAAATGATAGTGAACACGCAGTAATGAAGAAATAATGATTAATGTTAAGTTGTCAATCTCGCCTTCATTCTTGCTTGATGGGTTCGGAGCCGATCCCTCGGCTCCGACTCGGCACTTGCTTTAGCTCGAGAACTCCTTTTACCAGCTCGAGGCAGCCCCATATCCCATGATGCAAGGCAGGAAGTACCCAGATCTCGTTTGCCGCTTCGCTTGGGAGGTCTTCTCTTTACCAGCTCCTGGTAAGTAATTCACATTTGTGACATTTAAGCCCCTTTTTAGTTTAAAACTAATTTGTTTTGATAGTTTAACTTTAAAGTTAACTTTTTCTGACAGAATTCCCTGTCTCTTTTAATTTTTTTTTAGTCAGTTAGTTTCCCTATCCCATCCCCCCCCTGTTAGGGTGTGTGTGTTGGTGTTTTTTACTAAATACCTTTTGGTATTAGTTTAATTTAATTGGACTGGTGTGTGTGTGTTGTGTTAAGGCACCATGTCTAAAGAGAGGGTTTCAGGTTTTAAGAAGTGTGACTCGTGCTGTCAGAAGATGTCTCTGACAGACGGTCACACTTCTTGCCTGTACTGTTTGGGCCCTCTTCACCTGCAGGACTCCTGTGCTATTTGTCACTCCTTCAGCCAGAGAGTCCTGCAGGAGAGACGGAATAAGTTGATTCTCAGGGGTCTTCTTAAGCCGGAGGGCTCTCCGGCTAAGTCGGCCCCTCAAAAATCAACTAAACCTGCCAAGACCCAGGCTTCTGTTTCTAAGCCTGTGGCCTCGGCTCCGACTCGTATAGAGTCGAGATCGGCTCCGGCTGGAGCCGATTCTGGATCCACTAAGCTTTCGGCGCCAATGGCTATCGGTGCCGAATCTGCTTTGACCACTGTGGTGTCGGTTCCAACCGGCTCCGACACCCACGTGGCACGGGCATCGGTGTCGGCTCCGATCGGCTCCGACACCCATGTGGCACAGGCATCGGTGTCTGCTCCGATCGGCTCCGACACCGTTACTTTGGTGGCTGTATCGGCTCCGGCTGGAGCCGATACATCGAGACGTTCTGCCGGCTCTGAGAAATCGGTGCCGACAGGATCAGTAATATCGGCTCCGATGGCCCATTCCAGGAAGAGGTCGAGGTCTCCTTCCTTGGAGCCGATACTTTCGGCTCCGGCCTCGCCTCTTCTATCGGAGCGGAGCCATCGGAGCCGATCTTCAAGGTCATCCAGGTTGTCAGATCATGACCTAGAGAGAGTGGTCAGTAGATTGCTCAAGTCACAGGTACTGGCCCAAATGCTACACAGTCCGTCTCAGCAGACGACTGTTGGTCCACACCCCGTTACAGTTCCTCCTTCAACTCTACCCCAGAGCTTGGAGTTGGAGTCTTCGGGCTTGGTTACTGCTACGGCTGGAGGACGGATACCGCCTTCTGTTCCTTCAGCCCCTACTCTTATCTCCTCTTCCTTAGAGGGATTCGTGGTCGGGCTTCCATGGTCTCCTCCGAGGGTGAGTGGCATCGGACCCTTGTCCGAACCCGCTCTTCCCCTTGGAGCCTCGGCCTTGGTGAGCTCGGCTCCGACATCTGCCTCGGAGACTTCCCTTTCGGTGGCCCCTGGAGTTCCTAGCTCTTGAGCGGGGCCTCTCGGACCTGCCTGGGAGGGAGCATGCGAGGTGATGAAGAGTGTACTGGCCACTAGTATCAGTCAGCAGTCTCTTCCCGTAGCTCCTCCCTCTATTGTACCTGTTGACATCTCTGCCACTTCTCTTGCTACAGGACCCAGAGATCCTCCGCCTCAGGTTTCCCCATTGGGAATTTCCCCTCTTCCGAGGATTCTCCTGATGTTTCGGGAGATCCTCCTAGGAAGAGGACTTGTAAGAGGAAGCATGTAGACTCCCGAGTCTGTCACTGGATACTGACTTTGATGAGTCAGAGGGATCCCCTAGATCCCCTCTGAGGATGTCTCCTTCTCAGACATCCTAGAACTTCTGAAACAGAGGGAAACTGCCCCACCAACAATCCCTCTGAGGATGAGTCAGTATCCCTAGAGGCGTTTGGATCTCGGCCCTCCACCTCCTGGGTGTCTCCGCCTTCGACCCCCTTATGCAGGTTATTGCTCGAAAGGCGTGGACAGCTCCTGACTCTGTAGAGCCAGTCCCTAGGAGGCCTTCTAAATTTATAACTGCCCTAGTGACAAACAATTCCTTACCAAGGGTGTCCCGCTGATGCCATGGTGGTGGCTGCGGCCACCAAAAAGGAACTTGCAGATCCTTCTGTGCCCGTCCATCCTCCTAATAAGGACTCTAGGACCATGGATAGGTACGGCAAGCGGATGTTTTCCTCAGCGACCTTTGCTATCGTTCGCTGAATTATCTTTGTCACTTCACCAGACTCCAGAGAGATATCCTGAAGGAGCTGGGAGAAGTAGTTCAGGATCCTACAGCTGCAGGGGCCCAAGAAAGATTGCTTCGCAGCTAGGAACCCTCAATTCCATTGCTAACTCCTCCATGCGGCTAATATCTTATGCTGCTGATGGAGCGAGTAGAGCCGCAGGCACAGGTGTGGCTCTTAGGCGCCAAGCCTGGATGCGGCTATGTGATTTTGCGGATCCCTTTAAGGCGTCCTTCACAAATTCTCCCTTTGATGGGTCAGCTTTGTTTGGCCCTCAGGTGAAGGAAACCTTGACCAGGTGTGAGCAGGACGGCAAGACTCTTTCTGCTGTTGGAGTCCGTTTTCCACCCCTTCTAGGCCTTATCCCAAAGGACAGAAGGGTGGGAAGATGTGGTTCCGTAAATCCCAAGGAGTCACGCCGATTCACGTGGTCAGTTTACCCCTAGAGGCAGAGGGGTAATAACAACAGACGCGCTCTAGAGGCAGAGGGGTCCGAAGAACCAGGGCAACAGGGAGTCTCTTCCTGAGAAGCCCTTTCAGCATCCCTGAGGTGTTGCCCGGCTGTCCCTCCTTGGAGGCAGTCGGGAAGATTATCACTGTACCCAGAAGCCTGGCATTCCCTCACTCAAGACAGATGGGTACAGTCGATCATATCCAAGGGTTACATAATTCCTTTCGAGGAAAGTCCCTTCCCTCAAGTTCCCTTCCAGATGTACCACCGGTCTAAGGGACATTGCAGAGTCAGAAATCGCAAAACTACTGCAAAAGAGCCATTCAGCCAGTTACAATAGACCATTCAGAGCCGGAATCTACTCAAGGTTCTTTTGGTCCCCAAAAAGACGGGAGACTGGAGACCAATATTGGATCTCAGCAGACTCAACAAGTCTGTCAGGAAGACAAGATTCCGAATGGTCACTCTTCAGTCAATTCTGCCCTTCTTACAGAAGGACAACTGGATGTGCTCAATAGATCTTCAGGATGCGTACTATCACATCAAAATTCACAGACGCTCCAGGAGATTTCTCCGCTTCGGCTGGGGTCCAGTCATTTCCAGTTCAGAGCCCTGCCCTTTGGTCTCACTACAGCCCCAGAGTGTTCACCAAATGCATGGCAGTGGTCACGGCTCACCTGAGACGTCAAGGATTCCAGGTGTTTCCGTATCTCGACGACTGGCTCCTGTCAGCCACCACCAGGCATCAGCTTATACAAGCCAGGGATTACACAATAGACCTTTGTTCTCATTTAGGCATCTCAATCAACTTCGAAAAGTCATCCTTATCGCCCTGCCAGTCTATTACCTTCATAGGCGCAAACTTAGACACTGTTCGGATGTCAGCTACCCTTACAGAACAAAGAGTTTCAGACATTCAGACTCATGTCAGGATCATTCTGGCCAGCAAGAAAGTACAGGCCAGAATGGTTCTAAAGGTATTAGGTCTCATGGCTGCGGCCATTACTCTTCTTCCCCTGGCTCGATTCTACATGCGCCTCCTTCAGTGGATGCTGTTCACACAGTGTCATACCAGCAACTCCCAATGCGTCACCAGATTCTGGTGACACAGACATGCAAACAACATCTTGCTTGGTGGATCACATCGTCTCAGGTTCACCAAGGCAGGTGCTTTGTACCCCCGTCCCCGATAGCCACTGTCACCACGGATGCCTCCCTGATCAGGTGGGGGGGGTCATTATCAGGGCAGGATGGTTCATGGGACGTGGCAACCGTTCGAGTACCATCTGCACATAAATGTCCTGGAGATGAGAGCAGTGCTTTTAACGTTGCAAGCCCTCAACGACTTTCTTCCCGTAGGGACAATTGCAGTCCACACAGACAACATGTCTGTAGTTTGGTATATCAACAAACAGGGCGGAACCAAGTCCTACCCCTTGTGTCGAGAAGCGCTCAGACTTTGGCAATGGGCGATCTCCTCTCATCGGTTTCTGGTAGCAACGCATATCCCTGGGAAAACCAACATTATAGCGGACAGATTGAGCAGAGCTATCCTCATGCCTCACGAGTGGTCTCTCAAGCAATCTATAGCGGAAGAGATTTTTCTGGAATGGGGTCGTCCATGTTGCGATCTTTTGCTACTCCCCAAAACAGCAAATGTCCAGACTTCTTCAGCCTCTTCCCTCTATCAGGCCATCCCCCCAGAGACGCTCTGACCCAGGATTGGCCCCAGGGACTTCTTTATGCCTTCCCTCCATTTCCTCTGATCCCTCAGGTGATCCAGAAAGCTACCGTTTTGAGAGCCAGATTGATTCTCATTGCCCCTTACTGGCCTCGACAAGTTTGGTTCCCGTTCCTCCATCATCACCTGTTGGTGCAGCCGTGGCATCTGGACCCAGTGCCAGATCTACTGATTCACCAATCCGGTCAGCTGCACAGGTCAATTCCTTCTCTCAACCTCACAGCATGGTTGCTCCACTTCCTTCCTTAGCCAGGCTTCCTTTGATCTCTAACCCAGTTAGAGATATCATAGTAGCTTCACTAAAATCCTCTACCAGGAGGATTTACACAAGCAAATGGAACGTTTCTCTTATTGGGCTAAGGCCCAAAATATTGATCCTTTCACTGCCCCTGTTCAGGCAGTTCTGGACTTCTTAGCAGAGATTTTTAATGCAGGCTCCTCTTCTTCAACAGTCAGAGTTCAGTTGGCTGCTATTTCTAATTTTCATGTCGGGATAGCAGATCATAATATTATGTCCCATAGACTCTGCAGGGCCTTCTTGAAAGGAATTTTCCTACTAAAACCTCCAATCAGGAATCCTCCTCCTCAGTGGGATCTAAATTTGGTGCTGACATCATTGATTCTTCCCCCCTTCGAGCCAGCTGTTTCTTGTTCCTTGAAATATCTTTCTTGGAAAACTTTATTCCTAGTGGCTATTACATCTGCCAGGAGGGTGTCGGAACTTCATGCTCTTTCAGTTCGACCCCCCTATTTGATTTTTCACAAAGGCAGAGTATCTTTGAGAACTAATCCATCCTTTTTACCTAAGGTCGCTTCAAAAAACAATCTGAATCAATCCATTGATCTGCCCGTATTCTTTCCTAACTATTCAGATAGAGCTGAACAAAAGCTACATTATCTTGACGTCCACCGTCAGCTCAGATATTATTTGGACAGAACAAAAAAATTTAGAAAATCTGATCAACTTTTTGTTTCCTATGCGGATAATAAAAAAGGCCTTCCTGTTTCTAAAGTGACTTTGTCCAGATGGCTTTCTTCGGTCATCACTGAAATTTATATGATCAGGGGAAAACAGCTGTGCTCAAAACCTAAAGCACATTCAACTAGGAGTTTAGCTACTTCTACAGCTTTTCAAGCTAGACTGCCTTTGGATACTATTTGTGCAGCGCCACTTGGGCCACTCCTCACACTTTTGTTTCCCATTACAAATTGGACTTGGCCTCCAGGGACAGAGCCAGTTTTGGCTCTACAGTCCTCAAGAGTTTGTTCCATTGAGCCACCCAGGATAGAGGTGCTAGGACGCGGTCCCATCAAGCAAGAATGAAGGCGAGATTGACAACTTAACATTAAGAAGTTATGTACCTACCATAACGTTCCATGTTAGTTGTCTTCTCGCCTTCTTTCTGCGACCCTCCCTCCTTCCCCCTGGCCTGGACAGACCTTGTATAAGAAACTATTATGCTAAGACCATTCAGACCTGGTCCTTTTTCCATCTGTAAGTTTCTTCTTCCTTTGGGAAGTTTTGTTTATGCTTGGTGTTATTGCCCTTTTGTCAACAAACGAGATCTGGGTACTTCCTGCCTTGCATCATGGGATATGGGGCTGCCTCGAGCTGGTAAAAGGAGTTCTCGAGCTAAAGCAAGTGCCGAGTCAGAGCCGAGGGATCGGCTCCGAACCCATCAAGCAAGAAAGAAGGCGAGAGAAGACAACTAACATGGAACGTTATGGTAGGTACATAACTTCTTATTTATTTATAATTCCTTCAAATCCAGACCGGTTTCGGCTATTCAGCCTTTATCAATGAATACAATAAAGTTTTTTTGAATGAAATAAAGCAGCCTGCATTTATACTAGTCTCTGATTACCTGGAAGCAATATTACAGCACCACCCAGTGGCTGGAGTAACAAAGTGCATGTTCCATTCTTGATTAAAGCATATGACCATCGACACAAAAACGCCAGAGGTGTAGATATTAAGTCATATTTTTAAAGATAAAAATCAAAGCTCTGGAAGTAAGCCATTATATGACATACATATTACAAGGTAATAGACCAATACCATAGTCACTATTTGTGAATGAATATCATAGTGTAAAAAAGCAGAAAATATATACCACTAGTATATATATATTTTGAAGGGTGATAACCACAAGTTCAAAAGAACTGAATAATAATGAACCAAGTACTGATCATATAATATATTACAAAATAAGGCAAAAAGAGTATAGTGGCCTCATTCTCAGCTATATTATAGATTATAATAAATTGAAATAATATGCTTGTAGATAATACAAGTTCAACATTGAACCCTTCAAAATATATATATACTAGTGGTATATATTTTCTGCTTTTTTACACTATGATATGCATTCACAAATAGTGACTATGGTATTGGTCTATTACCTTGTAATATGTATGTCATATAATGGCTTACTTCCAGAGCTTTGATTTTTATCTTTAAAAATATGACTTAATATCTACACCTCTGGCATTTTTGTGTCACTGGTCATACGCTTTAATCAAGAATGGAACATGCACTTTGTTACTCCAGCCACTGGGTGGTGCTGTAATATTGCTTCCAGGTAATCAGAGACTAGTATAAATGCAGGCTGCTTTATTTCATTCAAAAAAACTTTATTGTATTCATTGATAAAGGCTGAATAGCCGAAACCGGTCTGGATTTGAAGGAATTATAAATAAATAATCATTATTTCTTCATTACTGCGTGTTCACTATCGTTTTTTGCTGGTCGTTGGTGGTTTACAGTGAATGACCTGAGCCATACCTCCCTGGACTACATGAAAAGAGACATGGAAGAGCTCTCTGATCTTGTAGCCCAGGCCGGTATGACCCTGACCCTGAGTAGCATCCTGCCCTCAGCAAGAGTTATGCCATGGAATAAAGAAAATATTATCAATTTTAACAATTGGCTAAGTTTCTGGTGTCATTCAAAGGGGATCCAGTGTCTGTCTGCCTGGGATGACATGCTCGACAAGCCACGCTGCTTCATTAGAGACGGCTTGCACCTGACACCCTTAGGCTTTCGAATACTGGCCAAGGCTCTTGCCACCCCCATAGTGCCTTTTTTAGGCAAGGCTCAAAAGATAAACCCACCGCCATAAATAGCACAAGTGACAAAAAACTGAGGGTAATGCTACTCAATGCCAGAACTCTAAACCTCAAATTGCACACACTCAAGGCACTCTTCAGTATGGAGAAAATCGATATATGTGCAGTAACAGAAACCTGGTTTAAGGCTCCAGAGAGCACCCCAGCACTACCAGGCTACAACTCATACCATACATTTCGGCCACAGAACCCGGACCGAAATACAAAAGGCGGGGGCGTGTCCATATTCATCAAGGATACCCACACCTCCAGGTTAGTGGCACAGCACGATGCTTCAGAGATCATCCACTTGCAACTAACAACAAGCAATACTGCAATTCAAATTGTAGCTTGCTACAGATCACCCACCATGTCCCAGGACCCCATTTCCACATTTCTGGAAACACTGGGAAATATAAAGGTCCTACCAAACACCCTAATATTGGGTGATTTCAATTACCCAAACATTAACTGGGAGAACTACTCAAGTACTAAGTCCCTTGCCCAACATTTCCTAGAATTTATAAACTCAAATGCCCTGGATCAACTGGTCAACACTCCCACCAGAGGGGACAACATATTGGACCTGGTCATCACCAACATGAGCGACCGGTGCCCCACACCAGAGGTCAATCCCTCGCTGGTTAGATCTTACCATAAACAGATCACTTTGGATATCCACATTCTTCCCCCACCCCCGGACAACAAGGAAACCACAGCGAAAAACCTTTCAAAAGCAAACTTCACGTTACTTAAGACCGAGGTGGAAAGTTTCAAAGCCCCCATGCTAAAGGATAACATTGTCCAAGCTACAAAATCCTTTACTAATGCATTCTACGGGCACCTACAAGAATGCATGAATCATGCTATCCCAAGCAAAACCAAGACTCACTCCTCCGAGAAAAGGAAACCAGTCTGGTGGACTCCTGCCATAAACAAGCTATACAATAGAAGGAGGAAACTAGTACAGAAAAGAGTAAAATCCCAAGAAGGGAAGACATCCCTGATCACTATCAAAAAGAAACTACGATCCCTCATAAAATCATCCAAGGCGAGTTTCGAAAGAAAAATTGTCAAGGACTCCAAAGATAACCACAAGGCATTCTTTAGCTATGTCAAGAATCTAAGTGGCAATGCTCAGATCTGCTCGGGGTTAGTGCAGAATGGTACAAAATACACTGAACTGACCGATATTGCCAACATCCTGGCAGACAGGTTCAGCACAAACTTCACCCCCCTTTCACCCCCAGAAGGGCCCATAACCATACCAAAAGAATGTAGAGCCCCTGAAATCACAGACACCCAGGTTAAAACAGCCCTCTCCAAAGCCAAAAACACAGCATAAATGGGACCGGACGGTGTCCCAGGCTGTGTCCTACACGAGCTCAAAGACGAACTAACCCCTCACCTAAACACACTGTTCAAACTCAGCCTCTCCACAGGTTACGTACCCATAGAGTGCCGCACAGCAACAGTTATTCCGCTCCACAAAGGTGGAGCCATAACAGACTCTAGGAACTATCGCCCTATAAGCCTGACTAGCTTGGTATGCAAGGCTATGGAGCGCATCATCATGGAACTCATTAACAGGGACATTGGGAACCTCCAAACACTGGACCCTACCCAGTTCGGCTTTGTTAAGGGCAAATCATGCCTCCTAAACCTGGTGGACTTCTTTGAGACAGTTACCAAGGCTATAGATGAGGGAAACGTGGTACACACAGCCTACCTAGACCTCGCAAAGGCCTTCGACACCATTCCCCATTCTGTTATTGTAGACAAGCTCACCGGCCTGAGCATAAACCCCTACATCACAAGATGGGTTGCCAACTGGCTCATGGACAGAACCCACATGGTAAGAGTTGCGGGAGCTAGGTCAGACTCTAAACCGGTTACAAGTGGAGTTCCCCAGGGCTCAGTCCTAGGACCCCTCCTGTTTGGCATTTACTTCTCATAGGTACAGGCTAGCACAGGAGGACTATGGCTGACCAAGTTCACAGACGACTGCAAACTATGGGCTATAATTGACTCTCCGTCTGACACAGACATCCTCCAAAAGGGTCTCACTGAGACGGATACCTGGTGTCAAAATCATGGCCTCAAGCTAAATGCCAAAAAGTGCATAGTCATCCCCTTTGGAAAAAACAAAGTACCCACAAACTACCACATAGGTGGTAGTCCCCTAAATACGGAAGACGTAATAAGAGATCTGGGGACCCAAGTAGATAGTAATCTCTCCTTTGATAATCACATTGCCAAAGTGGTCAGAAAATCCTTCTACGTGGCCCACCTTATCACAAAAGGGTTCGCATCCAGATCAAAAGAGGTCATTGTGCCCCTCTACTCATCGCTCATCACACCCGTCATAGAGTACAACGCCCCATTTGGGATGTATCTTACAAGACAGCTGCAACAGCTGGAAAGATCAAAGATGTACCTCACCAAGAGGATCACTGGCCTCAAACAGATGCCCTATGCAGCTCGACTGAAGAAACTCCAGCTGTACTCAGTTGCATACCGCCTACTCAGAGGTGATCTCTGCCTGACATACAAGGCCATGTCCAACCCAGAACTGATGGACATGCTCCACCTAAAGAAAAGCTTATCCCCTCAAGCCACACGCTCTAGGGATCTAAACCTCACCACAACAATAAATAGGACTTACTGGATGGATAGATTTCTGTCCCAGAGACTTCCCATGCTTTGAAACAAGATTCCAGTCTGCATTAGGCAGAGCTCCTCGCTAACACTCTTCAAGAGAAACCTTGATGAGTGGATGGGAAACCGAAAGTTTACACCGGGGATCACTTCAGTGGCTCTGCTGGACAGAGGCACAGGGAACTAATCTAAGGGGGTGGCGAAAGCCAACACATTCTGGCTAGGCTTATAAATGCCTTTGGGCAGATAGCCTAGTACCTACCTATGAACCTATCAGTTTGCCATCCATTCTGTATATCAATATTACTAGTTTATCATTTTTTTTAATGTAACATAGGTAATTTATTCTTCAAGGGTAACAGGCACTTGTAGATGAAACAATGAAATATAAAGTTGTTTGCTAGCAGCAACCTCTTCATTAGTTATAGATCTCTTTAATGTGGAATTATTTAGATTACTTTTACTTCTGCAGAGATTGCGCATATTTACTGTTATTCATGGACTGTAATGACAGAAGTTTGAGTAGACTTTTATGATGGAAATGTTCTGAATTGGGCAGTTTTGTCATTATTGGTTCATACATTTTATTTCATTGCTTTCTGGAAAAATATTCAAAACAAATTTAAAACACGCTCTAACAAGTGTGCTGTATTTTGCAAGGAATATAATTTAATACAATCAGGATGGTGAATCAAAGAACACGTGTATGTTTATTTGGTCCAAAATATGTGTGCAAGGGGCCTGTGATTTGAAAACAGCCCAAAGGTGAACTTTATCCGCCACTGGCCGGATGCATTTTCTTTGAATGTGGGTTTTAATGCTGTTTCAATGAATGTAAGTTTCAAGGGCAGAGAAATGTTAATGCTAAGTCTGTTTTCATTGTGAGACTGTATTGCTTTGTTTAGCAGATGTCTGCCAGTGTTTGTGCTACAAAATTTAAAATAAAAGTTTTAAGTTAAATCCAAGTAATCCAAATAATCTTTGTAAAAGTAAAGCATAAAGCAGTATGCACATTACAGTGTTTATGATAAATGGGAAGAAATAGCCAAGTAATGTGATACTGGAATGGCTGCAAGGGAGGGGGGCTCTGTATGAGGGGGCCCATTTGACCATGATTTTGTGAGGGTGAGGGGCTGCAAAATGAAAGACAGCCCCAGGCGGCACAAACTCTAGCTATGCCACTGAGACTATAAGTAGATTTATATCAGGTTGGAAAGGTTTATTATTGATGCTATTACATGCAATGGGGTCAAATGTTGCAAGTTCAAGGAAAGTAATATGGGCTGATAGGTCTTTATCAAAGGATTTAGTGATCCTTTTGAAGAAATTGACTAGGTTTAAAAGAATTTACCATTTACAAATTCAGATTGGTTTAGGTTCAGGTTTGTAGGTCACCTATGACATTGTTTATCAGATCAGCAGTTATGTACTTTACAACGTTCGGATAATATTTATTGAGGCTAATAGGTCTATAGTTTCTGGAGTCTGTCTTGGAGTCACATTTGTCTGATGGTACCAGTATTCTCATTCTTCATGGTTCCGAGACAAATTTAAGAGATTTAACAGGAATTTGGCAAGATATGCTTGGCACTTATTAGTGAACAGCAAGAGATAGTATCAAATCCCATGGAGCTGGTATTTTTACTTAGGATGGCCCAAGTTGATTTTGGGAGAGATGAGATGTCTGCTAGTGGAGAGAGAACATCTGGCTCGGTAAGGGGGCATAAACTAACACTGAATTTATATGCAAGGATATTAGTAATAGCTTAAGGATCAGAATGGGAGATTACATTGAAAATAAGTTTGTTATAATAATGGGCATCTTCAGTAAATTTCCTAATATAACTGAAGAAAGCCTTGTGGTTATCTTCAGAATTGGTAGTCATCCTGAAGTCATACCTTGTCCTGCACCTATTCATAGTGTGTTTTACTTCTTAGTTGTATGTCCCTTTTATATCGAGTAGGAATCTGTTATAATTAGGTAGAAATGTCTTCTTTTTATTGTAAAGCTTATTTACATGGGAATTCTACCTTATGAGCTTATTTTTGAATTTACCTTTTTTCTTGTGCCAGATGAAAAAGATTTCTTGATGCGGGAGGCTTGTTCTGAGTAATTGTAAAATACCATAGAGTTTTTTTTGGATTTCAGAATTTGTTAATAGGGAAGATTATTGCTAGGTGGTCATATTTTATGAAGGAAGTAGTGATGTTAGGACTAATACAGAAAAGGGAGAGATTGATACGGATAAGTTCAAGAAAGTTATCACATTTGGTGGGATAGGAAAAAAATGTTCAAGGAAATTAGTACTAACAAAATTGAGAAGCATGTGAGTGTTTTTTATTGCTAGTTGTATAGGTATGTCTGCTTAAAGTGAAATAGTTAAAAAGTCTATATGCTGTGATACCAAACTTTTCGATCTAAGTTATATATCCAGTTTGCTGAGAAAGGGAAATAGAAGGAAACCTATAAATGGAAATGGTACCATACCCTGGACAGGTATGAATTTCCTTTTGGTATTTTGCATTATTTGACATGAAACAAAAAATTCTCTAACAAATATGGATGTGTCCTCTCAACTCTCTTTGAGTCATCTCAACTCCACAAATCGAAATTTCTATGAGTGACAATAGTGCAAAATTAAATCAGTAAAAGCCACTTTCAGCGAAATACCCCCATCCTGTCAACTCCAAGATCACTTAACAGTGTAGAAAAGTGCAGACTTCATTGTCAATGAAAGCGACTTGTAATGAAATTACTTCACTGTTATCAGCACTCCCCAAAGGTGTCTTGATACACTCCTGTGCTACCGGCTTCCTGTGGTCCTAAACACATGTAGGAAGCTGAACCCTGACAAGGATGAAGTTCTGTCTTTGCATTGGAACCACTTTTTTATAATTAGAAAACTGTGTCTGTCGTCTAGGTAGAGGAAGGTCTCAAACTCAGACATTTTTCTATTCAAGCTTCTAACACTGAATTAGAACTTCCTTGTTACTGTCTGAATTACAGTTTGCTAAGTGAAGTATATTCATGTGTTGAACTCTGTCTACAAAAAGCACTATGAGTGTGACATAGGCTTTAATTTATATATGAAAGCCATAAGACAAGAGGTACAGCCCTTCCCTGGCAAGAGTAGGAAGGTCTGTTAACCATTCCATCCCATCTCAGGCAGACACATACTGGATCCCCTTGGAATGACAGCAGTTAACTTGCCAGTTGTTGAAGCCAGTGAACTTGGGCATCACGTTTGGCAATTACAGAATTCTGTTAAGCACCTTTAACTTTCTGTCCTTGTTGATGTGGGAAGTTAGCTCAATAGTATCTCTCTTTCTTTTCATGTCTCTGCATCTCCTTGGAGGCAGAAGGGAGGGAGGTGCTTTAGGTCTTCACTCCCACAAGGGTAACAACGAGGTCATTTTCATATTTGGATAGTTGAGGGTCTGAATAGCCCTTGTAATACCACTAATCCTATTACCAGAGAGTGATAGCTTTCTGTAGCACTCTCCTTACCTAGCCTACAATAACTTTGTGACTCTCTACAGGCTATAGGTCCTCGAGGACAATGCTTGCAGTTTTGGTGATTCATAACAGAGGTGCACATGTGGAAGTAGGTATGGATAGAGATATGCGTGAGCAATTGAGTGGGTGTGGTTTGTTATGTGTGGGCCTAGGAGGCATAGTCAGAGATTTTTTAAACCTTAGCATGTGTTAGTAGGATGTTATGCTACTCTTTAATGACACTAGGTGTTTTCAACAGAGAAGTAAGGATTTATTTGTCTTGCATGTGAGATGATATTGGTACAGTAGTAAAGAGTTTTCACTAAACACGAGACAGTTGCTATACTGGCTCAAAAACACCTACAGCTAGTAGACTGGCATGGCAAGAGTTTCAAGCAAACAGTGATTCCATTATTATAGAAGCAGTACTGGTTTTATTGGAGATTTTTCCCAAATAGTTTAGCAAGGGTTGTTAAGAAAGTGAAAAAGTAGGAGTCCCCTTGTGACATCCTCCACACTGGGCCAGTAATCAAGGAGGAGCCTGAATCCTTACCACTGACAATGAAGAGGGACATTCACTTGGAATACAATGGATACCCTCAGTTTTTCCAGATGCAGACCTCTCTGCATCAATCACAATTTCTCTTAAGACACACAGGGCACACACTCAGCCCGGGGTCTGGGTGTCTCTATCTGTCTCTCCCCAGATCCCCTATAAGGCTTCCCACTGGCACTGTGAAACCAGTGCTTCATGTCCCTGCCCCAAGTAGCTGACACACACACACCTGGGAAAGGCTAGCACAGATTACCTGCTCTACCAACATTTCCCTGACTATAAGGTAGATTCACTGCCACCAGTCAGTTACTATAAGGCTGTTACAAGGGACCCAATTATACTGAGTGGAATTAATATTAATACAAATGGTAGTGTTGACCAAACAGCAAGGCTTTCAAGAGTGGCCAGAGTTATTACCAAATAGATATGTGCAGATAATCTCCAAAATATATTTTCTAAAAGGACCAGCCACAATGAGAAGTTTTAACTATATTTAATAATTAATAGTAAAAGAATATGAAAATAGTAAATAACTATTTACAGTAAACACCAGAGTTTCAGTCACAGGGAATATTAAAAATAACATTGATGGAAAGTTTCGCACAGTTATAGAAAAACAGTACTTCTTATCTCACTATATTTTCCTGATTAATCTAAAATAATTATTCCTCCCTAGTTAAGTTACTTACTTCCACAAGGCAAGATGCTGTGGGTGAGTGGTCCTTGTTGTCAGATCCAAGACAGACTTCAGAATGTTGAGAGCAAACTCCTCCTAATATCTAAATATTATTTTGGGTAACAGAATGACATCACACACATCTGGTCATCTGACTCTGTTTCTAGTGCGATCACCAACACTAGAAGCTGATAAGATTTTAGGATCCTTGTGTTACCATACACATAGAGATTTGCTCAGATCTCCTGAAAGTCATAAAATCATAAAACCAGGAGCTGCCAGCTATTCTCTAGCACAGGCATTGTGTTTCTGGCTCCATTCAAAACTGTGGGATAACATCTTCATGGTTTAACCCATAAAGTAATTTAATTTCAAGAATATTTTGCAAAGTCAGGTGGATTAAGATTAACTGCTTCACTGCCAGTATATGCTCTTACAATGTATACATTTAATTCAGTTACAGTAATAGATGTGCATTTCTTTTCATCCCAGCAAGGTGCACTGTTGATACATTTTAACACAAGCAAACCTCACAAATACATTCTCAGCACAAGCATCTGTACAAATCAGTTTGATATACAAATGACATATAAGTATTTACAAAATTCCAGCTAGCTGTGCTGGCATATGTTACAGATCCACTGCCCTGTTTCTCCTAGCATGGCTGGCAGTACCTGCTGTCATCACACCCCTATTTGGCTTCTACTAGAGCTGATCTCACTTCAGCTGCACATAGTTAGGAATCCTTGTCTAACCAGGAGCAGAACAGTAGCACTCATCCTAAGCTCGTTCCTCAGAAGCAGGTAGCAGGCCCTCTAGTGATTGGTTGTCTCATGCCATGTGTTGAAATTTTAAAAGTAAACTGGAAAAGGGGGGTGATTCTGTAGGTATTGCAGTGTGCACCTACTAGATGGAAAGATATTAAAGTGAGAGTAACTTAAGTTTTATCATTTTTAAGGGAAAGACCTTTCCAGTGTAATCTTGTAATGGGTTCTAGTATGAGCAGACGAGATGAGACTGAGAGGACCTTCTGAAGTCAGGTTTACATATGAGGTAGGCAGCTCAAGAGCCGCTTGGTTTAAATGCACAATAGGGGCAGGGTTGGGAGAAGTCCACAAGAATCACAGAGCATGTTTACCTGGCAGCTCTCAGAAATTAAACCATGTCCTATTCTGTTACTTTAAATAAAAATGCTACTTCTCAGTTCCTACCATAGTTCAGATAGAGTTGATATTTTTGCATTCAAAAAATGCACACACACAAATGTTTTCCTAACTAGCTGTTAAACAAGTACTTTTAAAAAAAACTCCATGGGGAAACAATTAAAACAAAGGTATTAATGAGAGCTCTCCTCTTTAAATTACTTCTCTTTGAATCATTATGCCCTGTAGCCTGCAAACTGTATGAAAAGCATCCACCTACAACCTCAGGATGCACTCCCAGAATATGTTCTTTACCCCCACAACTAAACTACAGCAGGCCAAATGCTCCTCCTCTGCCTTGGCCCCTGCCTTTTGGCAGTCTCTGTCCACCCATCTAAAGGAAGTCCCCTTTTATCTCCACTTCAGGTGCCAATTAGAAACATACCATGATTCATCATTAGATCACTCCTGCAGTAGCCTTATCTATATGGGTTATATCTTGCTTAGGATTTTACAGTTGTCCACATCATAGGGGCATCGTCCACATGCCAAGAACATTGGAAGCATGAGCAGAGCAGTTTTCCTGTAGTCAAAGAGTGTTCCCCTTGCACTCTTTTGAGGATTGTTGGTCAGCTAGCATTTATGTATAGCTGGGCAGATAAGTTCCCTTTGGAGACAAACCTTCCATATTTATTTTTTATGACAGAAGTACTCTGTGAAAGAACTGCCTCATTTTTGTTAGGTGTAACTGTTTAGGGGACTATTGTAAGACATTTTTGTCAGTTGAAGCAGTGTCTTTTAAATTACTGTTTTTCTGTAAACTTTAGTTTTTAACAGGCTTATTGTACTTTTTATTGATAATGATTTTATAAATTCTTTTTAGAGACTGGGGAAAAATGCTTTGTGCTTGACACTGTGATTTTTTTTAAAGGAAACAGTACTTTCTGATACTTTGAAATGAACTGTTGCTGACATCTTTTAAAACATTTCAGGCTTCTTATTTAGCTTAACCATGAAACAGCTTACTGATTCCTCAGTTCCTGCTTCTTCTGGACACAAGAAAAAGAAAATGATTTGACAGCATTTGTCACTTCAACAGCTGCTTCTTTGCCTCAGCTGCTGATAAATGACCTTGCACTAACCATGTCAGGTTCCTAAGACCACTCATCTTTTTCCCTGGTTTCCTCTGGTGTAGTCCCCACAACCATCATGGATAGGCAGGTAGACACATCCTCTGTGGCTTTAGGAGTGACTTCTGCAAGCAAGGAAGAATAACTCTTGTTGGTTCTCAGAGGAAGGAGCAGGGAATTCTTCTCTGTCTGGTTGGCAAAGATGCCTGTTTGCCGGGGTGATTTCCCTAGCATGAATCAGGCTCCTTCTCTGTCTCCGTCACCCTAAATAGGGAAGATTTATTTTATTGGGCTTAGCTCAGGACTTAGTTCAAGCTCTTAACCCTTTAAATTCTAGCTCTGCTAAAAAAAAAAAAAAAAAAAAAAAGAACAGGGAACTGCTTTGGTGGAAAGACCAGTTTTATTTGAATCCAGGTCTCCCATTCTCCCTTCCAGCTCCACTACAATCTGTAAAAAACAGGTGCCTCAAACTTTGCTTGGGGGGGTGTCTTTGGAGATAAAATTGCAGGATCTTTGGAACAAAAAGGACTGACCACAACACATAAACATCAAAAATATGTTGGCAATAATAAGTTCCCTCAACTCTCTCAATCGTCCGTGGCCCACCAGGACCTCTACAAGGGATCGCAGACAACACCACAGTGATGTGGTACATAATGAAAGGGGGGATTCCAAATCATACCCACTGTGTAGATTAGCCATGGTAGCCTGGGTCTCCCATGAAAAGAGGCTACTAGCCTAGTGGAACTAACATAGTCAACAAAGGATTAGTAAATAAATAAAATAAATCAAAAAGTGTGGGCAAAAACTGAGCTGTAGATTTTACTGTATGGGGTGATGTTGAAGGCATAAAAAATATGAAGTTATCCAGATGCCAGAGACAAGATGCTTTTTAGTGGAGCTGAAAATGAGTTTTCAGTTACTGAATGCTTTGGTGAGTCCCAGTGAAAAAGGGATATTGTTGCACATTTTAGACACATAGTAAGAATAGGGAATGCCGCAAGCTTTTTTTAAGACAATTTTTGGTCTGAAATAAGACTTTGCCATTGGAGTGGAAGACTTTATCTGGTGAGTATTTTTATATAAGGCTATATAAAGATGGGCATTTCTTTGGGCTGATGATGTTAGCTACTTTTAATTAAGAGTTTAAAAGATAATTGGGTAGTCCCATTCAGTTCCTTTGCTTAATGGCCATGCAGTCACTACTTTCTCTTCACTGTTTGGCTATCTGTTTGAACAGGCATTAACTGCTTATCTTTTTGCCCATCCTTTCTGTGGCACAAAAGCTCTGTTATAGGTTTTACAACTACTTAGTTATTTTTGTTGCCATTTTATTTGTAAGCCCTGTATATATGTGATACTAGAACATGTTGTGAAGTTTTAAACTTTCAGTTTATTTGGAAATATTTTTAGATGTCCATCATTCCCACTGCCTCAGTGGCATTTTGGGTTATTTGCCAATGTAATCCAATAGTGGCCAGCTTTCAAAAGTTCATACTCCCCTCACTCTCTCTCTGTCACTGTCTGACAGTTAGAGTGTAATGAGTTGGCAGATTTTAAAAATTCCCTATAAAGTACTCTGTCAGAAATATTAGCAAATTGTTGTAGCTAAGGATATGACTTTCTGAGCTATGATCTGAATTGCCTAAACATAGTAAGGCTTTATTAAGTTTAATTCTGTTGGCTGCCAAAAAAAAACCGCAAGTACTAGAAAATGGAAATCAAAGTTTAAACCAACTTTATTTGAAGTATTGAATACTATAAAAGAGCTCTTTTGATCTAGTGGAGATGCCTTTAGAAATTAGATGGACCAGATAAAAAGGCTTTTCGAACTGCTGTGGAGACATGATGGTCAAATGATAAGGAATTATCAACAAGACTACCCAGATCCCTTACACAGTGGAGGGATGCATCTGTTATATACAGTAAGTGAAACTGTTCTGTTTGCCAAAATGAACTGTGCTAAATTTTTACATTTAATTTGACACCATTGTCCCCTGACAGTTGTTAACATGGTCTAGATGTGTCCAACCTGCGGCCCGCGGGCCGCATGCGGCCCTCAAAGCTTTGCCATGCGGCCCTCTACCTCTAACTCCAACATCGATGTACACATGCCCCAAAACACTTTTTTGTTGTGTTTTTCGCGCCCGTGACTTGTAACTCTAACATCGGTGTGTGTATCCACCAAAGCATCCTTCTAGTTTTGATTTTTTTGCGCCAAAGAAGGGTCTGTGTGTTCGCGCCATTATTTCGTGCCAAAGAATCAATGTGTGTGTTCTTGCTGAAGAGGGACTTGTCTGGATTTGCTGCCAATGCCTTTTAAAGAGACAGCACTTAACCTGTGTTAATAGGTAAGTATGGTGTGAGTGAGTGCATGCATGAAAGCAGAATGTTTGTGTGCATGAAAGTAGAAGTGTGTGTGTGTGTGTGTGTGTGTGTGTGTGTGTGTGACAGAGAGACAGAGAGAGACACATGCATAAAGAGGCTAACATACAAACAAGTTAGCTCACAAATGCATCCTACATTAAAAGTACGCTTTCATTAAAATGCAGCTTTTCTGACAGGGAGAGTGTTGTATTGAATATGAAATCATACCTCTCAACTGTATGGATTTTTGAAGAATGTTAGGATTTTTGCCTCATCTTCCAATTTGTGTCTTTTGCTTAGGAAATAAAAGTAGTCATCCAAGGTAATGCAGTCCCAGGGAGTAAGAATGAAACAGCAGGCTAGGGTTAATGGGTCAGTAGTGGATTGACTAACGTGGGACTGTAGCATATAAAGTTTATTGTTTTTTTTTTTGACAAACAAAAAAATCACCCAGTACTTGTCATTGGTGGGTTCTAAGCAGTGGTAGATTGGACAACAGTAAGCATAACTTTGGTGGATCATCAATACTGGCAAATCAGGTGGGCACAATGTCATTTTTTAAATGTTGGAGGTTTTAGCATGTATGTGTGTGTTTGTGTTGGGAGTGCTGCAATAGTAGATGATTATTAAAGACAGAGACTTACAAACTGCGGAGAATATGTTTCTTTCTTTCAAAACCTGATACTTGGGTACTAGGAATGCCAAAAATAGATTTTTTAAGACATAGCTTCTTGCCATTTACAGTGGATGGATATTTACATTTAATGGACAATGTTAGCAGTATGAGTGTGGTCCTGTAGGGATCTGGAGGATGCTAAGTCTACCACTGCCAATGTCTTGTAACGTGACCTGGAAATGGATATTGGGATGTTATTGAAAAAATACAGCAAGTGGGCTTTGAAATGTAGTTTAATTAAACAAAGTGCACTTGCAACTTACAGGCCATAATTTCATTTATTTCAGGTAGTCCAGATCCTGGTAGATTGTATACCATTAGACTTAATTAGGGAGAGGTGTCATTCTGTGGAAATAAGCAGACCTAGTTTCAATGAAAGCGCTGAGGTTGTTTGCATTTAGGAAGTTGCAAGATGTGGAGCCAATGTGTTTTATTATTTTCAATGGATTTGTCATTTCAAAGTATGGTTTTCTTTGTTGCAAAATAAGGCAGGATTGAATGAGCCATATGATGCTTAACTGACAATAATGGGATAGAAACATTATAAATGATGTATAATATTTGCAGCTACACTTGTTTCAATGGTGTCCGTGATGCATAACTATTTTTGGGCCTGTATCCCAATTTTATTTTTCGCTTTGTCCAGAATTCCTGCTCTAAGGTTGAGAGGTATGGTTCCATGCTAAATCAGAAGGTTGTATTTATCTTGGAAGACTTTTCAGCATAATTATGAGAAACAGAGCATTTTTAATATCTCCACTTATTTCCAATATAAACTGCCATGTAACCTTGCAAATAACTTTCTTATTACGCTACTTTAATTCTTTTGGAATTGACAGGTATGCTTCATTGGTTCGGACGGAAGCATAGTGTGCTGTGACTGATTTCTTGCAGCAGTCTGTGGTTTACTTATCACAATAACTTTTCTGTGTTTCTGGGTGTGTGATCATTTTAACAGTTTTAAAGATGTTTTCCAAAATTAAATAAATACATAATAAATTAAAAAAAGTAATCCTTTCTTCACTTTGAGCTATTGACAAAGTGTGGGAATTAGTTTTTTTCAAAAGTGATGGTCAGCATTACAGCTTAGTAAACGGTCAGTCTGTGAATAACTTCTGCACAAATTAAAATGTCTGAATGTCAAATGGCTTTAGATTGGAGGGAAGTTATATGTTTACTCCAGTATGTAGTATGATCTTAAGAGAGTTTATAGATTTCTTATTGATTTAATTTTTGCTGAGCAGTTGTTTGTTGATTTAATGATCGTCCTTCTGGTGGTGGGAAATTGCATGGATGAATCCATCTCTATTATGATTTTTTTTTCAGGTATTTTGACTTCCAGACAATTTCAATCAGTGAGACTGTGTCCTGTGATTACTGAGGTTGCCTATTTTACAAGTAGGGACTCATTTTCTGTGTGTGTGTGTGTGTGTGTGTGTGTGTGTGTGTGTGTGTGTGTGCGTGTGTGTGCGTGTGTGTGTGTGCGTGTGTGTGTGTGTGTGTGTGTGTGTGTGTGTGTGTGTGTGTGTGTGTGTGTGTGTGTGCGCGCATGCGTGAGTGTGTGTGTGTATAAGAGAGAGAGAGATTTAATATGTATACTGAATATATTTTTGCAAATGGAATTCTTAGTTAAATAGGCCCCTCTTCTTAGACAAGTAGACTTGAGTAACCAATATTAGATCTTAGCCATCCAGCTGGGAAAGTTTAGTATGTGGATTTTCCTTCCGGTTTGATGAAGGCTATGCTACTTACTTAAGGAGTACATTCATAGCTATCCATCCAGTTGTAGTGCTGTTGAACTACATTGTTTGATAATGAGAGGAGCTTTTTACATAAGTTGAAAGTTTTTGTGTCAAGAACCTGTCCATACAAAGTGGCTTGTTTATGTTGCAGTGAAGGCTGTGGTCTTTGTAGTGAGTGTTTTAAATATAACCAGTATCTCTGAGGTGGAGAAAGTCTCTTAAGGCAGGATCTTTCTTAGCCTGGAAAGCAAGCAGTGATGAAATTTATAGGGGCCAGTGAGAGACAGAGGAAAGCAAGAAGCTTTTTAGTCTGTTTGGATAACTAAGTGAACTCAGTCCTTTGACCTTTTTTTGTCAGAAATGGTTATAGTCTTTCTGTTGGCATGGTGTTTTGCTGAGGCACGTGCCAAAAGGGGTGTTGCACTCAATAATTGCTCTTGTAAAGGAAGAATACAGGGATGTTATGACTTCCTTGTCCCTGGATGAGATAACCTTACTAATGAGGTGGGCCATGTAAAAAGCTTCCCATACAACAGAGACAACGTGGTGGTCAAAAGTCAGGTTTCTATCAACCTGGGTGCCCAAGCACCTCACAACTGATTGTGTGCTTATAACATTGTTATTAATGTGATAATTTGTGGGGACATCACTCTCCTCAAAGGGGATGATGATGCATTTTTTGGCATTTAGCTTGAGGCCATGTTTCTGGCACCAGTCATTTGTTTGGGTGAGACCCTCTTGTAGCTTATTCAGAATTGTTTTTTTAAGTTAGCAATGTGAATTCTTTACTTTATTGCAAATGTGTTGGCTTATTTTTGTGGGTTATAGTATTGTAGAACTGCTAATGTTGACATTGTATGTAGATGGACTGCTGGAGTGGTTTTCCCAGTGAGAAATGCTAGTGCTGTAGTGAATATCTGTTTATTTGTAAAAAAAATGTATATATTAACTAAGATGTTAGAGTTAACTGTTAGATTAGAGAATTAAAATCAGAATGAGAATTAGAATTTTAAAGCAAATATTAGGCATTTATTACATTTATTAATTGTTCAAATGCACCTACAGTACAGCCAGGAGGTCGACTTTGGTCTCCCATGACAGCGAAAGAGTTAACTATATGATATATTTTATATGCGGCCCCAAGACAATTTCTGTTCACTCAATGCGGCCCCGGCAAGCCAAAAGGTTGGACACCCCTTTAAACCATGTTGTTGCAATCATGAGTCAGTTGAGAACAGAATGATAACACCCAATTTACAGTCCTCTGCAAACTTAGTTAACAATAGGCCAGAAGTGCTGTCCTGAAGGACTGAGAAACATAAATATAAGCCAAATAAAAAGAAAAGGTCCCAAAACTGAGCCCTCTCATACACCATGGTAACTGTTTTGCTTGAAGATGTGGCATCTACAACTCTAACCATAAAACTGAGCCCTCTCATACACCATGGTAACTGTTTTGCTTGAAGATGTGGCATCTACAACTCTAACCATATAGGTTCTGTCAGACAGCCATTTAGCTTTCTGTCACACAACATAAGGATTTATATTCATATTTACAAGTCTGTCAGTAATGCTTGCATAGGGAATAGTGTCAAAGACGTCGACCAGGTCTAGATATGATGTATGCTCTGCATGTCCACTATCAACTCATTCAGTTTCTATTTCAAAAAAATTAATGAGGTTAAAGAGGTGGGACCTTCCATTGATAAAGCCAAATTAATGAGGGTCCTGGATTGATTTTCAGTGTCTGGATTAAGGAAGTCTGAGATAATTCACAGCATAGCTTTACATACAAGGCTAATAGGACTAATGGGTCTATTGTTACCAGGGTCCGTAGCTGGGCCACCCTTGTGTAATGACATTACAATTGCTATTTTCCAGACTTTAGGAATGTAACCAGTGGAGAAGCTTAGATTAAAGATTATTGACTACCAATCAGCTACCACTTCCTTTCCTTGTCAAGGTAACATTCTTCTGCACCACCTTGACTTGTTCTCTGGGAAAAGTACGCTACCTATGTGCCTTCCTTCGCAAGACAATATTCTTTCTTCTGTTTTAGGAAATGCTGTGTTATTTCTCTATTTTTGTTATCAGTTGTATGAGCCCATACCATGCCAATATGGGATTTGGTCTAATTCACAAAGCCAAAAAACAAAGATGCTGTTAGGACAAAAAACAAGCTTGTGTGCATGAGTAAAACTTGCAGTGACCTAGCATTACAAAATCAATACTCAGCACTGCAAGCAAAATAGACCAGGAATATGTAATTTCCACAGTTTATTAGCTGTCCGGAGCCTTAAGTTAAAGCCAGTTTTCCCCTTCAAAATTTCTAAACCCTCCAGATGATTTGTCTACTATCCCCCCATGATGTAACCATCCATACTCCATCCTAGGTCTGTTACATATTCCCATGACAGTTGTTGGCTAAATCCTGTAATGGCTGCAACAGTAAACCCAAAATACACATTAAATAGGTTAAGACAAAAGTATTCATATGAACCCTCAGTGTCCCTATATCACGAGGTCCCTATCAAAGTCCCTATGTTCTGTGATTAAAAGCCTAACTCCCTGAATTCCTTGCCATACTGTGGTAAGCTTCTTAACTCGGTATTGCATTTTTGATTGTGAACTTGCATCCAAACTAGTCTGACAGTGGTTGCTGACCTTATAAATGTAGTATGAACAAACTATACCTTAATGGACGTTACGTACATCAGAGTGATTGTACCTCTCTTAAGTATTCATCCTAAGTCATTTCCATCTCGATGCAGTAGTATAACATGGGTTTAACCATTCTCTTCTCATAGATTTTTCAAAACGGGATAAAGCTGAAACCACATCATTCCCCTTTGACATTTCCATTAGGTTCAATAGAACTTTCACTTGCAGAGTCTATCCCCAACTGTCTGCACCCCAGGATGTACTTATACTGTCTTGTCAGTCCAGAGCAAGTAGCAATGCCTATGAAGAACACATTGTTAAAATCTGTAAAAAAATGTGCAGGATAATGAGCATATGAACACTTATGTTTATTTTTATTCCTAACTAGAGAGCCAGTGGTTTTCTTCGACTATCTCCCATTCCACAACCAACCCTCCCCCCTTGTTTTAAAAAAAAAATACCCCAATTATGTCTAAGAAGGCCACATACTTGCCTACTTAATCAGATCTATGGATGTCCCATTGTGGGATAAATTTGAAGCCCTTCCAATCCAGAAAGGGTGTGCAGCAAGGCCCAGAGTGGGTAATATTTTCTTCAGCAAAATCTTAAAGTTTCTGCATGCAAAAGATGCCCTAATGACATTTTAAATATAGATTTCTTGGAACTGTCCACAGATTATAATGACCACAACATAGTAGGTCATCTGAGTGAACAAAACTGGGTAATGTAGGAAATGGCTCTCAATATTCTTTGAAGCCTCTTATACCCTTGATCACATTTGGAACCTTTCAGCAATAAGACACAACTGGATGCAATGCAAATACTCTCACAAGTTAGAGTCTGCTGAATGCCTGACAAGCATCACACCTATTCTGAATTCTCTTCTGTGTAAAAAAAGGACCAACACTACTAATGTGGCATATGTTGCATAGCTCTTGATGACCCTATGCAATCCACCTAGAACCAAAAATTCTCCATCTCAGGTTACTCTTTTATCTGTGTGTACTCTTCTCCATCCCTTGAGCTGCTTGCCGACTACCAGATGTCTGATGTAGTCAGGGATCCCATGCACTTGACAATCTAAACATAAAGTGCCATTTGAAGTCTAGTAGCCCTAATCACATCCAGTCCCAGCTCTCACCTGTATAAAGTATTGCAAAAACAAACTGGTACCTGGTGATGTGTCTGGCAAGGGAAGAGAACTTGGTAAATTACTAATTACTTGACATGCTGCAGTATATGCCTTCCTTGTGCTGTTAGCCTGACTCTCTCATTGATCAACCTGCATGCCTTTGCCAGTCTTCAAGACTTCTGGTATATGTTTTGGATACAATCATTCTTCTGGAGCCAATGTTACCGGAATAATGATAGGATGTCCTCCATTTTGATAATCTTATCCGGATAATAACATTCTAAGAAAATATTACTTTCTAAATTCTGCATTACAAAAGCTTTCAAGCCAACTTGTGCTCTATATAGATTTGTAGTTATTTGTTATTTCTTGTTGGCAGTCTTAGGTTCATAGGTAGGTACTAGGCTAGCTGCCCGAGGGCATTTATAAGCCTAGCCAGAGTGTGTCAGCTTTCGCCGCCCCATTGATTAATTAACTGAGCCTCTGTCAAGAAGAGCCAATGAAGTGATTCCAGGAGTGTATTTTCTGTTACCCATCCACTCGTCAGGGTTTCTCTTGAAGAGTGTTAGTGAGGGGCTCTGCCTAATGTAGTTAGGAATTTTGTTCCAAAGCATGGGGAGTCTCTGTGACAGGAATCTATCCCTCCAGCATGTTCTATTTATTGTTGTGGCGAGGTTTAGCTCACTAGAGCGAGTGGCTCGCAGTGACTTGGATTTCTTTAGGTGGAGCATGTCCATCAATTATGAGTTGGACATGGCTTTGTAAGTCAGGCAGAGATCACCTCTGAGTAAGCAATATGCGACTGAATACAGCTGGAGTTTTTCCAGTCGGGCTGCATAGGACATATGTTTGAGGCCAGTAATCCTCTTGGTGAGGTACTTTTGTGGTCTTTCCAGCTGTTGGAAGTGTCTTGGGGCATTGTACTCTATGATGGGCGTGATGAGTGATGAGTAGAGGGGCACTATAACCTCTTTATTTCTAGATGCGAACCCTTTAGTAATTAGATGGGCTACATAGAAGGATTTCCCAACTACTGTGGCAATATTATTGTCAAAGGAGAGATTACTATGTACCTGGGTCCCCAGATCTCTTATTACCTCTTCTGTATTAAGGGGGCTGCCACCTATGTGGTAATTCATGGGTGTTTTGTTTTTCCCCAAATGGGATGACTATGCATTTTTTGGCATTTAGCTTGAGACCATGACTTTGACACCAAGTGTCTGTCTCAGTAAGGCCCTTTTGGAGAATGTCCATGTCAGCCGGAAAGTCAATTATGGCTCCCAGTTTGCAGTCATCGGCGAACCTGGTTAGCCATAGTCCTCCTGTGATTGCCTGTACTTCTGAGAAGTATATGCTGAATAGTAGGGGTCCAAGGACCAAGCCTTGTGGGACACCACTTGTGACCGGTTTAGAGTCGGAACTGGAGCCCACTATTCTTACCGTGTGAGTTATGTCTGTAAGCCAGTTGGCAAACCATCTTGTGACGTAGGGGTTTATGTTCAGGCTGGTGAATTTTTCTATAATTCCCGAGTGAGGAATGGTGTCAAAAGCCTTGGCGAGGTCAAGGTAGGCTGTGTGAACTACCTTCCCCTCATCTATGGCCTTGGTGACTGTCTCGAAGAAGTCACCCAGGTTTAGTAGGCATGATCTGCCTTTAACAAAGCCGAACTGGGTCGGGTCAAGTGTTTGGAGGTTCCCAAATGTCTTTGTTAATGAGTTCCATGGTGATGTGCTCCATAGCCTTGCAGATCAGGTTAGTCAGGCTTATGGGGCGATAGTTACCAGGGTCAGTTGTGGCCCCTCCTTTGTGGAGCAGAATGACCGTTGCTGTGTGCCATTCTATGGGCACGTAGCCTGTGGAGAGGCTGAGGCTGAACAATATATTTAGGTGGGGTGTTAGTTTGTTCTGTAGTTCGTGCAAGACGCAGCCTGGGACACCATCTGGCCCCATTGACGCTGTGCTTTTGGCTTTTGAAAGGGCTGTTTTCACCTCTGCGTCTGTGATTTCCGGGACACTACACTTTTCCGGTATTGTTGTGGGCCCTTTTGGGGGTGAGAGGGGGGTGAAGTTTGCATTGAATCTATCTGCCAGGATGTTGGCGATATCAGTGGATTCAGTATATTTTGTGCTATTTTGCACTAGCTCAGAGCATATCTGCGAGTTGCCACTTAGATTCTTGACATAGCTGAAGAAAGCTTTGTGGTTATCTTTTGAATCCTTGGCTATTTTTCTTTCGAAGTTAGCCTTGGAGGATTTTATGAGGGACCTTAGTTTCTTACTGATACTGATCAGGGATGTCTTTCCTTCTTGGGATTTACTTTTTATCTGAACTAGTTTCCTCCTGCTATTGTATAGCCTGTTTATGGCAGGGGTCCACCAGACTGGTTTCCTTCTCTTAGGGGAGTGAGTCTTGGTTTTTGCTAGGGATGGCACGATCCATGCATCCTTGTTGGTGCTCATAGAGTGCATTTGTAAAGGTTCCTGCATCTTGCACACTGTTATCCTTTAGCATGGGGGCTGTGAAACTTATCACCTCTGCCTTAAGTAAGGTGAAGTTTGCTATAAAAAAGTTTTTCACTGTGGTTTCCTTGGTTGGAGGTGGTGGTGTGGTGTGGACATCCAGAGTGATTAGTTTATGGTCTGATCTAACCAGTGACGGGTTGACCTCCGGTGTGGAACACTTGTCGCCCATGTTGGTGATGACCAGGTCCATTATGTTTTCACCTCTGATAAGGGAGTTTACCAGCTGATCCAGGGCATTTGAGTTGATAAATTCCAGGAAGCGCTGGACCTGGGAGTTTGTACTTGAATAGTTTTCCCAGTTAACAGTAGAGTAATTGAAATCGCCCAATATCAGGGTGTTCGGTAGGACCTTCATGTTTTCCAGTGTCTCCAGAAAGGCGGAATGGTGGTCCTGGGTCATGGAGGGTGATCTGTAGCAGGCCACAATTTGCATTGCAGATTTGCCTGATGTTAGTTGCACATGGATAATCTCGGAGGTATCATGCTGCGCCACTAACCTGGAGGTGTAGGTATCCTTGATGAATATGGATACACTCCCTCCTTTTGTGTTTCAGTCCATGTTCTGTTGCTGAAATGTGTGGTATGAGTTGTAGCCCTGTAGTGCTGGGGTGCTTTGTGTAGCCTTGAACCAGGTTTCAGTTACTGCACAGATGTCGACGTTCTCCATACTGAGGAGTGCTTCAAGCGCGCACATTTTGAGATTTAAACTCCTGGCGTTGAGTAGCATAACCCTCATTTCTTTATTTGTGCTGTTTACGGAGGTGGGTTTGACTTTTGATCGTTGCCTAAAAAAGGCACTATGGGGGCAGCAAGAGCCTTGGCCAATATTGGAAAGCCTAGGGGTGACAGGTGCAAGCTGTCTCTTGCGAAGCAACGAGGCTTGTCGAGCATGTCGTGCCAGGCTGACAGACACTGGATCCCCTTTGAATGACACCAGAAGCTTAGCCAATTGTTGAAATTGATAATTTTTTCTTTATACTTCAGTATAATTTTTGGTGAGGGAAGGATGCTACTCAGGGTTAGGGTCATACCCGCCTGGACTACATGATCAGAGATCTTCCATGTCTCTTTTCATGTAGTCCAGGGAGGTACGTCTCAGGTCATTCACACCAACATGAACAATGACAGAGTCATATTTGTACTTGTTCTGGAGTGACCTGAGTGCTTGTGTTATGTGGTGGATTCTGGCTCCCGACAGGCAGCTAACAGTAACCTTCTGCTTGTCCAGCCTAGTGAGTGGGGTGTCAGCGTGCCTGACTATAGAGTCACCTATTACTAGTGTGTTAGGTATGTTATTTCGCCTTAAGGGCTGTGATTGTGTGGCACACTGATTTTGTGTTTTATGTGATGTCTGGTTTGTGACGGGAGGTGCAGGTTTTTTGGGTGTCTGCTTTGGAGATCTGTGATGCTTTTGCAGGTTTTTATTTAGAGCCTCCGAGTATGATTTTGTGTATTTACGTGCATTTTTTGCCAGTGCTGGTTTAGTATGTTTATGTGAGGCTGGAGGTGTGGTGCAAGTGTTAACCTTCTCCTCATGACTGCCTGTTCCAGTCTTGGGTGGAGAGAGCTTAGCCTCCAATTTATCTATATAATTGCATCTCTTGCATATGTTAATGTTTTGTGGTAGGAGGAGAGGGTTGTCTGTGTATATGAGGCAGTTGTAACATTGCCTCAGGATACCCAGATTCACCAGCTGGACAGAAGAGTAAACCTGAAATTGCCCTTTGGTCATGCCTGAATAGTAGGGTGAGCTGCTTAGTCGCTTGGTTGGTGAGGGGTGAATAATGAGCCTTGCCATGCTGGGCAATCAAGAGTCGGGGTATATTAGTGCTTGTTATTAGTTCTGAGCAAGTGCTGGACTGTAGCATGGTTTTTAAGTGCTTAGGTTGAGAGTTAGACTACTTTCAAGGGAAAAACTGAAGAGGAGACTTGATGGAGCCGGGATAAATTTAGCCCTAGCTAACCGGTGCTGTCCGGATGTGCAAAACAGTGCAAACATGGTTTTTACAGCAGGGAAATGAAAGAGATAGAAATGAGCCCAAAATGGCCTATAAACTACTAACTTCTGGGCTGGAACCACTCCTCCAGGGACAGATGGCTGCTCAAAGCACCCTCTCTCACAGGTGAACAGAGAAACCTCCCTCTATCCAAGTAAGGTATGGGCAACTCAGAAAATTGTAACACAACCCTGAATTCAGCACTAGCCTGAAAACTGGACTATACTAGCTTAGAAAGGTGGGAAACAAGGAAAACATTTTTTTGAAACGATAAGGCAAAAATAGTAAAAAATACACTTAAAACAGCTTTAGATGACTACAAGCAATCAGAAAAGATTTTTCATAGGTAGGTACTAGGCTATTGGCCCTAGTGCCTATATAAGCCTAGCCAAAAGGTACCTTGGTTTTCGCCACCCAAGAAAATTATTTTCCTGTGCCACTGTTGAACAGAGCCACAGAAGTTATCCCTGGGGTGAATTTCCTATCTCCCATCCAATCATCAAGATTTTTCTAGAAGAGTGCTAATGAGGAGCTTTATTTGATATAGATAGGTAGTTTGTTCCAGAGTATGGGAAATCTCTGGGACAGGACTCTATCTCTCCAGCATGTTCTGTTTATTGTGGTGACAAGGTTTAGGTCCCTAGAGCGTGTAGCTCATAGGGATTGGGATTTCTTTAAGTGGAGCATGTCTAAAAGCTCTGGGTTTGACATAGCTTTGTGTGTTAGGCAGAGATCGCCTCTGAGTAGTTTATATGCGACAGAGTAAATCTGCAGTTTTTTGAGACGGTCTGCATAGGGCATCTGTTTGAGGCCGGTAATCCTCTTTGTGAGGTATTTCTGTGGCCTTTCCAGTTGTTGTAGATGTCTTGTGAGGTACATACCAAAAGGGGCATTGTACTCTATAATGGGTCTAATGAGTGACGAGTAGAGGGGAACAATGACCTCATTTTTTCCTGGATGAGAAACCTTTTGTGATGAGGTGTGCCACATAGAAGGATTTCCTGACTACTGTGGCGATGTGATTATCAAAGGAGAGACTACTGTCCACCTGTGTCCCAAGGTCTCTTATCACGCTTTCAGTGTTAAGTAGACTACCGCCTATGTGGTAGTTCATGGGTACAGAGTTTTTACCAAAAGGGATGACAGTGCACTTTTTGGCATTGAGCTTGAGTCCATGGCTGTGACACCAGGCATCTGTCTCAGCGATGCCCTTTTGTAGGATGTCCACATCTTTTGGAGTTTTGATTATGGCTCCTAGTTTGCAGTCATCTGTGAACTTCGTTAGCCAAAGACCTTCTTTGTTAGCATGTACTTCAGAGAAGTATATACCAAACAGGAGAGGACACAGGACTGAACCCTGTAGTACTCCACTTGTCACTGGTCTGAAGTTGGATTTGGAGTCTGCTACTTTCACAGTGTGGGTTCTGTCAGTGAGCCAGTTGACAACCCATCTTGTGACATAGGGATTTATACCTAGTTTAGTGAGTTTATCTATAATTCCAGAGTGGGGGATGGTGTTGAAAGCCTTGGCGAGATCTAGATAGGTTGTGTGAACCACTTTACCCTCATCTACGGCTTTGGTGACTGCTTCAAAGAAGTCTATCAGGTTTAGGAGACATGATCTGCCTTTTACAAACCGGAACTGGCTGGGGTCCTGAGTTTGGAGATTACCAATGTCATTGTTTATAAGTTCCATGATGATACGTTCCATAGCTTTGCAGACCAGGCTCGTTAGACTAATGGGGTAGTAGTTTCCGGGGTCTGTGTTGGCTCCCCCTTTGTGGAGTGGGATAACTGTCGCTGTGCGCCATTCAGTGGGCACATAGCCTGAGGTGAGGCTATGATTGAACATGGTACTTAGGTGGGGTGCCAGTTCGTTCTGTAGTTCATGTAGAACACAGCCTGGGATGTTGTCAGATCCCATGGATGCTGTGTTCTTGGCTTTGGATAGTGTGTTTTTTACCTGTGCAGCCGTGATTACAGGAACTTTGCATTCTTCTGGTATAGAGATAGGCCCTTTAGGGGATGACAGGGGGGTAAAGTTAGCACTGATCCTATCTGCCAGGATGTTGGCAATATCAGTTGGTTCTGTATATTTAGTGCCATTGTGTTGTAACTCAGAGCAGATGTGAGTGTTGCCATTGAGATTCTTGACGTAGCTATAGATTGCTTTGTGGTTGTCTTTAGAGTCAGTGGCAATTTTAAACAAATTACCCAATTGACCAGTAAAAAAATCTCAAAACTGAGCCCTGTTTCTGTAGTCTTCAATCAGACAAGTTCTAACTGCACACTCCTGCCACTGGGGTGCAGGGGAACCTTCTCCAAAAAAGAAGGCCTGGATTAGTGCTCAAGTTATACAAACAAAGCTAGATTCAGCAGGCCTGGATCTAGTCTTTGCTACAGCAAACAAGGCACACTAATTTCAGTAAGAAACAGTTAAAATATGCAGGCACTATAAGCCTTTAACCAGAAATTCCCAGCTCAGAAGGGCAGAGTCCAGCCTCTCCTCCCACAAGAGTGCAGACCACAAACCTTCTTAATGTAAAATAACTGGCCTGAAGCCCAAGTGCTTAAACCAGAACTAATACACTTTTAGAATAACAGACACTGAGCCTTCAATCAGCACTTCCCAACTTAGAAGGATGTAAGCTACCTGTCCTGCCACAACAGTGTAGACCACAAACCTTCTTAGTGTAAAACAACTGGTCTGAAGCCCAAGTGCTTAAACCAAAAGGTTTAGAATGATAGCTACACTTTAATCAGGTTGCTACCAAGCAG
The DNA here is from genome assembly GCF_019279795.1 of Protopterus annectens. NCBI lineage: Eukaryota > Metazoa > Chordata > Ceratodontiformes > Protopteridae > Protopterus > Protopterus annectens. The sequence continues at coordinate 1,093,715,719 of NC_056746.1, read as the reverse complement.
TAATAAATACAATTGAATACTTTTAAGAAGACCTGGATTAGCGCTCAAGTTATGCAAACAAAGCTAGATTCAGCAGGCCTGGATCTAGTCTATGCTACAGCAAACAAGGCGCACCAATTTCAGTAAGAAATAGTTCAAATATGCAGGCACTATAAGCCTTTAACCAGAAATTCCCAGCTGAGAAGGGCAGAGTCCAGCCTCTCCTCCAACCAAACTACTGCCACTACCCAAATTGGCTTCTCTGGGAATATACTGGTTTTGCATATCTCAGCACTCCATTTCACTGGCCAAACTACGGCCCTCCTAAGTAGATCCCAATACCTTTTTGGTCTTTTGCATCTGTGTATAACTCAAGATCTGCTTCAGTAATCCAGTCTGGCCAAATGAACTAGTACAATGGTACTTAATTACTGAGGAACCACATTAGAAGATGTAATCTAACCTGTTCAGACAACCAAAGTTAATGATGCTTCTGATAAGACCCTTCAACAAATGTCTACCAATTTGGCGAACCCCCCTATCAGTATCCAGAGCTGTGTAGGTAAAATTCAACAGCCCCTATAATACAATGCCACTCAATCTTGCCTTGTCCCTTTTGCATACTTCTTGCATCTTCCTGGTCAGTTTTTGCAGTTTTTTCATAAGTTTGGGAAGGGATGTCAGTCGCTTAACCCAAGACTATAATAGTTTGTACAGAACCCTTTAATTTGTCTTCCACCACAGGAATCCACAGATTTTGAAAAAAAGTTTTGAAATGTTGTGCTCCCAGCCTACACTACCATCCTGCCCTCCATTACCAATATGAAATCATCCAAGTACTAAACTGTCTTGCATCAGTGCCCTTCTTTCTCCCAGATCCACTGCAGATCCATGTTGGAACTTTCAAAAGCTGCACATGCCACTTCACAGAGTATATGCATTGCCATATAAAAAAGCATGTTCCGCTCAAGTTCATGACTAATAAATGCTAGCCCTGCTTCATTATGAGCAAAAGACTGCTCTCCTATCCATCTTTGCCACCTGGTGTTTTTCAGGGACATAATCAGCTAGATTGCATAATGTAGTAATCTATACTGCACCATTTACTCTGTTCTGTGTATGCTGTTGTTCATAGATGTCTTCTAAGCCTTCTTCAGGAAAATGATAAATGATGTATTAGTCTAAACCTCCCTGACTTTTTCTTGGAGACTACTCCCACTGGGGAGACTTTCTGTGATGCAGATGGGGGGACGTCAGAGGGACCAGCAACCCATTCTGCTTGTTCCTTCTTGTCTAGTAGACACTATGCAGTGGCATCATTGTCCCTGACTGATTGCAAGTTCTGTCTCCTAAAGGAGGATCAACCCTTAATGAAACCCCTATTGAAAACCTTCCAATAAACTACTAGCTATGTCCTATCTAGGATATCCTAGCAAAAAGTGCTGAACATCCCACTCACTGGTATGCAAACTTTAAACTTACTGCATTGGTCTAGCTGTCAAAATATTCTCTCCAACTCAGAAAGCCCTCTGTGTGAGCCATCTAGAATGTCCTGTCTCAGCAGACTAAATCCCATGTCCCCAGACCCTGTAGACTGTTACATCTTTCACATGATATGCATCTCCACACCACACACATACTTGCTCAAATTGGCAGGTTGATTAGTGCCACCCACCAATGCTAAACGAAGATCACACAACACGCATACTTGCTCAGATTGGCAGCTAAGGCTGTGCACCTCCCACTGGATTCTTGTGAACCTACTGTAGGATGATACTTATCCAACAAGATTCCTAGCAGTGTATCTAGGTGCCAAGTCTTACACTTTGAAAAACAGCCCCTCCCCTGAGCTTGGCATTCTTCACCCCTATTCTGAATGCTCTTTTGTGTAAAAACAGGACCAACACTACTAATGTGGCATACATTGCATAGCTCTTGCTGAACCTATGCAGTCCACATAGAACCAACAGTTTCCCATGTCAGGTTACCCTTTTATGTGCTTGTACACTCATTCATTCCTTGAGCTGTTTGCAAATTACCTGATGTCTGGTGTAGTCAGAAAAGAGAAGTGGATACATTGTAGCCATGATAGCCCCCAACCCCACCACATCTTATGTGCTTTTCTGATAGTAAGGAAATAATTAAGAGGCAATGTTTGATGTGGTTTCCTTTCTTTTATCACCACTGTCAGATAGATGTAGCCCAAAACCCACTTATCCCAGTATTTCTACCCGAACTTTCCCAGCCTATCCTTGTCCACAGCCACAAGGACTGATGTTAAATCCCCAGTATCCTCTGAATGCCATCATTACCAGTTAGATCAAATATAGCAATGTATGTATTCCTTCAGCTTTTTCTTTTGCAGCTCTGAGTTTATGCACCATAGTATGCCGTCCTGGCATGCTATCCTTTGGAACCTGCTGAACACTCCCCAAAACCCATGTACTGAGTCCTGTTTGAGATGTCGTAGCTAAACCTGCTCCAGCTGAACCTAAGGTCAGCATCAGAAAGGTAGAAGCAATGGTATTTTGCATCCCCTATCAGATAATGAGTGCTACCAGTACTGGTCACTACCGAATTCCCAGCTCAGAGTTTTGTCTGTGCCCTGTATATGTGATTTGCATATTTTTGACATCCACTGGATAAGAGAAGGCAGTGCCATTACAAACAATTATCCTTAATTTCCAGTGCCAGCGTATGTGAGTTGTTGAAGTCTGCATATTCCTCCAGCATCTAAGGAATCCTAAAAGCTCACAACATACCAATGCACACCACCATCCTCATTTTGCATTACCTCATCGTTATGCAGGCAAATCACATTACCTATTTCCATTGCAGATGGACAAGAGTGTTGCAATGGTTTGGCCCCTCCAAAGCCTGCCTGGTTTCACCCTCCTGGGAGCCCTCTTCCTTCTTACTGAGTAGCTATACTAGTCTGACATTTGGCTTCTGCTTTCCCCAACCTCCTTCAGGTGCTGTACTGGTGTCTGGATGTATCTCTTCCAAGAGAGCTGCTACATGTGATGGCCTCCCATCATTCTTGATAATTGTTGGCTGCCACCATCCTACAATAAAGTACAATTAGAACAGCAAAACAGAGCAGGAACAAATCAGCAAAATGCAATTCAGCCAAACATCTTTAATTTGACTTGAGGGAAATTTAATTACTGTCACCAATCCCTGCCATTCTGTTTCAATGGACCCAGTTAAACATCCTCCCTACACTTACAGAAGAGAAAGCAAGTTGGGGAACATGTTTTAAAAGGACAGCAAGGATGGATAAGTAGTGATAGTCCCCTTCAAGGTGCTCCACCCCTCTATATATAATTATATATATATATATATATATATATATATATATATATATATATATATATATATATATATATATATATATCACAAAAAGAAAATGCAACCAGTAGCCCACAGCAGGAAAAACACCAACATGTTGAATCAAAATATCAGTTTAATGAACAACAACAGGAGCAAACAAAAAAATGAGCACTTTCGCTATTAGCTTCTTTAGATCTCTGTCTCTAATGAAATCAAGTCATCTATTATATAATGCAATAATTTGATTTGCTAATCAATAGTACAAATTCCACTTCTAACTACACACCCAATATTGTGAGTGAGATGCCGACAACACCAGCGACTTCTGTTTCCACCTATGCAACACCTAATGGATTAGGCACAACTGAAACTATCGCTTCTACAAACAGTTTGGAACCTATGGTACATAGCAAAGTGGTGGACACATCATCCACACAGGTTTTTTCCAATCTGCCTTTACCGTTTCTGCAGAATCGGAAGAGATCAATGGATGGCATGGAAAACCGTCAGAAATTCAAACGGAGGCAGTTGGGCCCCGAATTACAAACACAATCTCAAACTTTGACAACCATGTGGAAGCAGACCTTAACAATTTAGTATGGAATATCTCGAAAAGGCAACTAACTGATGTAGAGTTACAGGTACTTAACAAAGGCTTATCTTTTATTCCCGCTCAAACAGTGGATTTATCTGAAACATTGATAGAACTTAGACTTTTTGCATGAAATGTTATGCTAAAGTTGATTTATGGTGGTCAAAATGATGATGAGCCTGCTACTTATAGGTTCATAGGTTGGTACTAGGCTATCAGCCCTAGGGCCTATACAAGCCTAGCCATAACAATTCCCTGGCTATTTCTTCCCACACTATTTACTTCCCTGGACCCCTGTCTAGCAGGGCGACTGACGTGATCCCCTGGGTGAATTTCCTTTCTCCCATCCAATTGTCAAGGTTCCTTTTGAAGAGGGCCAAAGAGGCGCTCTGCTTGACATGTATGGGGAGTCTATTCCAGAGTCTGGGGAGTCCCTGGGTCAGGAACCTATCCCTCCAGCATGTTTTGTTTATTGTGATGACAAGGTTTAGATCCCTGGAGTGTGTGGCTCTGAGGGATTGGGATTTCTTTAAGTGTAGCATGTCCAACAGTACTGACTTTATTTTTAGGAAACCAAGTGCATATATGCCACAATATCATCCTGCCCTTGATGTTTTTGTAAACATGTGTAAAAATGTTACTTATTGCTTATTGAATGACTCTACACATAAGAAAGGTTTTGTCAGTTTATCTAAATTTGAGAACCAAGTACTTAGCAATTTACAAAATGCTACCAGTGTGGTCATTCGGCCGGCAGATAAGGGAGGATTGACTGTTGTCATGGATAGGGATTTTTATTTTGATAGCATCAACAATATGTTGAAAGATCATTTCACATACAAGCTTGTTGATGCAAGTGCTGTACAGAGAATAGGGTATGAGGTTACCAATTCCCTGAAACAATGTTTTGAGAGCCGTCTGTTACCTAAGGATCTTTTTAGCTAGCGTATCGTAAGTTACCTATCCTGGATGGCCTCCCAAAGGTACATAAAAATCTTATATGCCCCCCTTTAGACCTATCGTTGCTGGGGGTGGCTGGCTTACTGAACCGTTGTCTATTTATTTGGAACAAGAACTTAAACCCATTTTACTTACTTGTAATACTGTGTTGATTGATAGCAAGCATTTTCTACAAGATTTGTATAAGTTTATTGATGAGAAACCAGACACAAATGTAGGAATATTTGTTACTTTGGATGTGGCTTCCCTTTTCATCTGTATCCCAAATACAGTGGGTATACAGATGGTGAAACAGATTGTCTTGAGTAAAGATTTTTACGATATTAGACATACGGAATTTATATGCTTATTACTAGAGATGGTCTTGGAATATAACATGTTCACCTTTGATAACAACTACTACTTACAGATTTTAGGCATAGCGATGAGCACTTCGTGTGCAAACATGTATGCCAATCTGGTGATGGCAACCTGGGAAGAGAATGTAATGTTTAATTCTGTTTATTACCAATGATTTGTACCATTCTAGCAACGTTTTATCGACAATCTTTTTTTTTTTTCCCTATGGACAGGTGATTTATTACAACTGTGCCAGTTTATTGATATGTTGAATACAAGCACTCAATTTTTAAAGTTTTCCTATAAATATTCTAATGAGAATATTGAGTTATTAGATATTCTACTAGCCAAGGATGGCAATCAAAGTATAATTACAAAGTTGTATAGAAAGGATTGCTATAGGCCTACTTATGTACATCGTAGTAGCACGCATCCTGGACATGTGTTTTTTCGAAATATTTTGAAGGGACAGAACTTGAGAACAAGCTGGTTGCACAATAATGAGGCAGATTTTGAGAAAGGTTTGCACCAAATGTGATTAGATTTCACCTCTAGGGGTTATAGAAGCCATGAGATAATTCAGACACAACAGATCGTTAGACAGTGTAGACGTACTACAGGTAAACCTTATTTTTATTTTTCTTTATCTAGTTCCATTCACCCGTATAAGAGTGATACAACTCATACCCCTTTTTTCAGTCTCACATGTTCTAGTGATGAGAAGCAAATCAGGGAGATCATATACAAACATTGGTCTTTTCTGGGTACTGATGGAGAAATTGGTCTGATTATAGGTACTAGACCCAGGTTTGGGTATAGGAATAAGCGCAACTTAAGACAAAGATTATAAAATCCAAACACCATATGCACGCTCTCCCTCAACGTACGCTAAAGACACTCCAATACAGTTGCTAAGATAAACTCTTCCTTGTCCATATATGTGAAGGCTCAGCTGGCTGCTGATAAAATAAAGTTATAATCCAAGAAGGATCCAAGGCTTAATACGAAAACACAGTTTTATTTGTAAAACGGACAAAAAGTGAGCGCTTTCGCCAAAAAGGCTTCTTCAGACTAATACAATAGCACTCTTGTACATCAATTTAAATATAGCTTCCTCATTAGCTATTGGTTAAGGGCTTTGCTTAACAATTAATTATATAATCACATGTATAATGCTGTCAGCATATTTATAAAGTTACACAAAACATTATTAAAAACATTCCTATTCAGTTATATAAACTCATAAATAGTGCTATCAGCATATTTATATGATCACTCAATACATTATAAAAAACATTTAAAAACAAACGTTCCTATGAGTTTATATTAAAAAAGCAAAACAACCCTTATATTAAAACAATTTCATATTGGCTCATCAATTAAAGTAAATAAATGAAGGGCCATTTACTGGGTATTAAACCAAGTTTCATATATACATAATACTTAAGAAGAATATATTTAAAAAATATATTGGCTTAACTACAAGTAAATCATTTGTGTAAAACATTTGTGTAAAAACCAAAATAAGAAAAAAATGGAAAATTATCACTAGATACAGTGGTAAAAGACTTCTATTTGGGTCTGAACACTTTCCTATTCCTAAGTATGGGTCTGACTTGAACCTTATCGTTTAAACCTGGTGGTACATCAGCTTTTAATCTAATAATCCATCTCATTTCATGTTCCAGTGTAATATTAATAATATCTCCTCCTCTAAAGCTGTTGTGTATCTTCTGTAATACATGAAATTTGAAGGTATGTTGTGTTCCCATAGCCTGATTATGTTTGGCTAAGGCATTAACATCTGAGCCTATCCTTATGTTATAGTTATGCTCTCTAATGCGGTCTTTCAGGGCCCGGTTAGTCTTACCTACATAAAACGAGGTACATGAAACACATCTTGCTATATAAACCACATTAATACTATTACAATCAGTCTCGGTATTAAAGTAGAACTTATGGTTTGTGACTGGATGAACAAAAACAGTTTCTTTACTTATATGTACACAATGATTACATGTACCACATGGCAAGGTATTCCTAACCATACTCTTTAACTCATCATTACATTTCATCTTCTTAGGTGCACACAATATCCTTTTCAAATTGGGCTTATTTTTAAAAGCAAAACTTGGTTTTGGTCCTGCCAAATCCCTGACCTCTGTGTCAGAGGTCAAAATATCCCAGTGTTTGCTGTATAATTCCTTCAGTATTTTTGTATCCCTTGTATAATTCAAAACAGGTCTTACTATTCCTTTAGGTAAGTTTATAGTGGTTTCATTACCTCTATCAGCCTCTAAAAAATAAGGTTTAGCCGTAGTTGTTCGCAACGAATCAACACAACATACCTTCAAATTTCATGTATTACAGAAGATACACAACAGCTTTAGAGGAGGAGATATTATTAATATTACACTGGAACATGAAATGAGATGGATTATTAGATTAAAAACTGATGTACCACCAGGTTTAAACGATAAGGTTCAAGTCAGACCCATACTTAGGAATAGGAAAGTGTTCAGACCCAAATAGAAGTCTTTTACCACTGTATCTAGTGATAATTTTCCATTTTTTTCTTATTTTGGTTTTTACACAAATGTTTTACACAAATGATTTACTTGTAGTTAAGCCAATATATTTTTTAAATATATTCTTCTTAAGTATTATGTATATATGAAACTTGGTTTAATACCCAGTAAATGGCCCTTCATTTATTTACTTTAATTGATGAGCCAATATGAAATTGTTTTAATATAAGGGTTGTTTTGCTTTTTTAATATAAACTCATAGGAACGTTTGTTTTTAAATGTTTTTTATAATGTATTGAGTGATCATATAAATATGCTGATAGCACTATTTATGAGTTTATATAACTGAATAGGAATGTTTTTAATAATGTTTTGTGTAACTTTATAAATATGCTGACAGCATTATACACGTGATTATATAATTAATTGTTAAGCAAAGCCCTTAACCAATAGCTAATGAGGAAGCTATATTTAAATTGATGTACAAGAGTGCTATTGTATTAGTCTGAAGAAGCCTTTTTGGCGAAAGCGCTCACTTTTTGTCCGTTTTACAAATAAAACTGTGTTTTCGTATTAAGCCTTGGATCCTTCTTGGATTATAACTTTATTTTATCAGCAGCCAGCTGAGCCTTCACATATATGGACAAGGAAGAGTTTATCCTAGCAACTGTATTGGAGTGTCTTTAGCGTACGTTGAGGGAGAGCGTGCATATGGTGTTTGGATTTTACAGTGTTTTATTCAGACACGCTATCCCCTTCTTTCGTTTGAGTGCTGTACTTCTCGTTGTCGTTGGGTGTAAGACAAAGATTATGTTATCCCAGACAGTTACCACATCTAAATGAAGTTGGAATTGTACAGCGAACTATTAAATGCAATTGCTGTGCTTACTGTCCTAATATTGATGAGTCCACTCCTTTTGTACATCCATTAAATAATAGGGTCTTTACACATTTTCCTCAAGCTGATTGCAATACTAAGAATTTAGTTTACCTTGGACACTGTGTGTCATGCCGGAGTTTTTACGTCGGCAAGACCAACAGGCACCTAAGGGAGAGAATACGTGATTATTTTTAGGTTCATAGGTTCATACTAGGCTATCTGCCCGAGGGCATTTACAAGCCTAGCCCATAGTTTCGTGGCTTACGCCACCCCTTTAGTATGGGGAACTATACCCATTATTTTGCTGTGCCTCTGTCGAGCAGTGACACTGAGGTAATCCCTGGGGTATATCTGCGATCACCTATCCATTGGTCAAGATTTCTCTTGAACAAGGCCAGCGAGGTGCTCTGCCTCACATATACCGGGATTTTGTTCCACAGCATAGGGAGTTTTGTTCCACAGCATAGGGAGTGCCATTTTAAGCCTAGCCAATTATCCCTTGTGGGACTCAAACCCTGCACCTTGTGTTTACAAGGCAAACACCTTAACCATTAGGCCACCCTTATTGCCTACGTAGGGGCATGAATTATAGTGCCATAGCGAAACATATTAACACCTATGGTGATGAATACACTTTTAAATTTTTAGTATTAGAAGTGATGTATGAGAGCCCCAGACAGGGAGATCTAGTTAACAAAACTTATCAAGCAGAGCTAAACTGGATTTTTAAGCTTGGATCACATATTGTTCCTGGATTGAATGAAGATGTTTCTATTCAACCTGCTTTAAGAGCTAGACCCCTAAGAAAGAAATACGTTTTAGAGTATCAATTTATATATTTTATAACAAACATTTTTATTAATTTTTAAGCTTATATTTATTTGTGTTTTAGCAGCTTTCATATTTGCTTTCATTTGCCATCATTGCTTTCAGTACCAGTCTCATGTTTTTATCTTTTGTATGTTTAATTAGTTACTTAATAACCACAAATACAATTTTTTCTATTGATTAGCAAATCAAATGATTGCATTATATAATAGATGATTCATTAGAGACAGAGATCTGAAGAAGGTAATAGCGAAAGCGCTCATCTTTTTTGTTTGTTCCTGTTGTTCGTTAAACTGATATTTTGATTCAACACAGCGTTTTTCCTGCTGTGGACTACTGGCTGTGTTTTCTTTTTGTGATACTACTTGTCTTGGTATACCAGTGGCTTACTTCCTTGGGTAATGTTTTTATCTCAAGCATGGGGTGCACTGGCATTAGTGGAGCCCGGTCTAGTTCTGATATCAACTGTCTAATGCCAATATGGTCATGGTCAGAGCTTGCTGAGTGCTCTTAGGGCAAACACCAGAACACTGCACTACAAAAGCTAAATTGAAGCGCTGTAATGTTCCATTGTTCTAGCAGTGCCATGAGCAACAACCACACCAAGTGCTAATCACCATGCAGTTACAAATCTCCATTCTGCACACTGTACTTGCAGTACTGGAACTCAGCAATTTGAATGCTGATATTTCAATAGGGAGCCATTTTAGATATTTAGTTATTTCAGAATTTGAATTCTGTATGGAAAACTTGAATCTGCTGTTGCCCCCCCACACACTACTGCCTCCCACCCACTCCCCACCTAGCTCTAAGGGTCTTGGACTGGCAGACATAACTCTCAACCTTTCATCTCTAAAATGTGGAACACTATCTCTTATAATGTGAAACAAATGAACAAAATATGAAACACTAACAGCTTAGCTAACAACTTCAACTTGGATGTTCACAGGTTATAAAAAGTTATTTTGATGAATTTATATGGTTTGGTATTATTTTTCATGGATATAAGTAAAAAAAATCATAACACTAGATGTCTGACAGACCATTTCATTGTGGAATTGCTAGGAACATGTTCCCAGAAGGCAAAGCATAGATCAAATCTAAGGGGTCCTGTAGTCCGAAGATCTCTTTTTTTTTTGTCAGGAATCTTTGGGGTCTGTCCAACTGCTTGATATGTTTAGTAAGATGCATCCCAAAGGGGGCATTGTATTTAGTGATGGGCCTGATCAGAACAGAATTTATAGACGTAAAGACGACTTTGGATCCAGAGGAAATGCTCTTTGCAATCAGTTGTGCTAGAAGGGAGGATTTTCTGACCACTGTAGCAACATGATGATCAGAGGAGAGTGAGTTATCTACCCATGTTTCAAGGCCTCTCACAATGTCTTTGCTTTGGAGTGGAGTTTTCTGTATTGCAATCTTGGTGGTGGGTTTGTTTCCCAGTGCAACAGAATTGCATTTTTTAGCATTTAGTTTTAGACCATTTTCAGAGTATCAGCTATTAACATATATATGTCTACTTTGTAGCTTCTGTATATCAAAAGGGATTTGAGTATAATACACAGTTTACAATCATCTGTAAACTTGGTCAACCAGAGTTCTCCATTTCTGATTTATAGTTCAGAAAGTATATGCTGAATAACAGATGTCTTAGCATTGATCCCTGTGTCCACTGGTTACCTTCATGATCTCTGAGAGCATACTTGCAACCCTCACATAGTGGGTTTTGCCTTCAGCCAATTGGTTATCCATCTAACTGCATAACAATCAATTTGGACTGTTTTTAGCTTGTTGATAATGTTGGCATGTGGCATGGTATCAAATGCCATGACAAGGTCAAGGCATGCTGTATAGGTAGTACAACAGCTGTCCATGTCTTGCGCTATCCTCTGGAAAAAAAATCACCAGATTCATTGGACAGAATCTACTGTTAACAAAGCCCCTTTCTTTTTCCCTGTAAAAATCCTCTATCCTTCATTTTTCCAATTATCACCTCCTTCATCCCCTGCTGCATACATTTCACTATCATTCACTTCATTTTAAGGTATTTTTTAAAACTGAAGTAGAAAAACTCCTAGAGAAA